>NW_026705391.1:365600-731200 GCF_029867415.1 Vicia villosa | reverse complement strand
TCTGCCCCCAATTCCAAACTGAAATTGGGTAATCTTTCATTAATGTTGAAAGTAGTATATACAAAGAAGATAACAAAGCGATAAACGATAAACCAATTATGTCGATCCTTTGAATCTTCTTCCCCCTTAATCTTGAGCAAGATCAAGGTTATCCAAGAGCTTCACTTTGATTCCCTTCTGCAGTGTCTTGATTCCTTGAACTCCCCGTTCCTCAATCGTTACACTCAGCCGAATCCTTAATGAACGCCTCTTGATAAAAACCCCCAAGAACCACCCGTCGTGGAGGACAAAACCCGCAGATTTTATTCACCAACAAACCCCACAAACCTTCACCCACTAGGAATCTTCAATTCCGTTCCATGGATGTTATCGAACTCATCACTAACCCGCAACGCAAGAATGATTATGTGTAATTGTGTTGGAGATGATGAAGAACGAAGATGAGAAGAGTTTATGTATCTTTCAGTCGTTGGTGTTGTTTTGAATGATGAACCTTGAACAATATATATGATAGCTTAACAGTTGGAGATGAGAGAAACAGAATTTTTGGCATTCTTGATCAGTTAGGTCGACCTCTTGTAGTGCTTAGGTCGACCTAGCAGAGCTTGCAGAATTTTGCTCCCAGTTAGGTCGACCTGTTTAAGGAGTAGGTCGACCAGAATCTTCTTCAAATGCATTCTGGGGACATTTTCTCAGATTAGGTCGACCTAGTTGTTGTGTAGGTCGACCTAGCAGACTGGTATGTAAATTTCATCAATTTAGGTCGACCTAGATGATGTGTGAGTCGACCTAGCAGAAGTATATGGATTTTTCTCCATTTTAGGTCGACCTGGGTTGACAGTAGGTCGACCTAACTGCTGGTTTTCTGCATTCTTCTTGATCTGCTTGTGTTGAGTCGACCTATAAGTATAATAGATCAACCTGTACTATCAAGAGTGATCAATGCTTGCTTTTCTTTGAGTTTTCTGCTTCCGCCTTGTTGTTTGAATGCTTATTTGAGTTTGCCATAAATCAAAAACATCTTTGAGTGTAATCTTGTATTCACAATTCTGACCTTCGACTCATTCTTCAAAGACTAATTTTGAGAAAGTAATTCTGGACGAGTAACTCTGGGACAGAAACTCTGGGACAGTTACTCTGGGAGAGTAATTCTGGGAGAGTAACTCTGGAACGGTAATTCTGGAAGAGTAACTCTAGGACAGTAATTTTGGGATAGTAACTCTAGAATAGTAATTTTGGGAGAATAATTCTTGTATCTTCTAAGTCTGATGCTGAGAATTAATCTAGATTTTGAGGATTACTTATGTATTGAAAGCTTTGTTCTTTGATAGTTAAGTCTTGAAACACAATGTTAAATGAAATGTTTAGATTGATTAGATGTTGAAATAAACTTGGAGTTTCTTTCATCAGATGTTGCCTCAGAAGATAGTGGAAGAATAGGAAATTGTATTTGAGAAATATCTGGAACTGGAAGTCCTGAAATTAATGAGCAAGCATGAACAACGATGTAATTTTCCCAGAATTTGTTAGTCTCCTTGCCTTGCTTTTGTAAAGCAGCGATTGACCTAAAATAATATCCTCATGAAGGTAAACGAGATCAGACGAGGTTGTAGCTCTAGGATAAGCAGGAGGATGATTTCCAATACTGGGAAAGTTGTTGAAGACGGAAGATGTGAGAGAGACAATGGGATCCCGAGGTAGGGTGTTAGAGTTATGGGTGGTGTTCCGTGGGGGTGATGAGTCATACTTTGGGGCAAGAAGGGTTTGAACATTGAAAGAGTTTTCTTATTCTTCCCTTAGAGAGGAAAAAATAAGAGAGTTTACTTGGAAAGCATATGGATCAGAGTGTAAAACAAAAGTTGCACCATATGTTCCAGTAACACCAATTTGTTCAGGAAGTTGATTAGAATTGTTGAAGAAAGCTTCTATCTGAGAAGTAAGGTCATCAGGATCAGTTTGATTAATAGAAGTGAGGCGAATCCTTGAAGGATAAGGTTCTTTATAAGATTTTGGAGAGTTCAATGGGGAGGTGACGTTGACAGGATTTATTGATATTGAAGGTGAAGTGTAGGTGACAATGTTTGGGATAATTGAGGTGAGCTAATTAGAAGGATGTGGAGTGAATAGTTCAGTTTCAAGCATAGATATGAGAAAGGATAACTGAGCATCAGAGTTTGGATTGGAAGTAGGAGTATATGGAGATATTGGTGTGTGGGGATGGTGAGTTTGATCAGCAGGAGGGCTTGATAGAAAGTTTTTAGAGGCAAATATGTTTATCATGTCAGTGTCAAAGGTATCCAGAGTTGAAAGATTTTCAACATTTGATGGGTGTTCAATTTGAGGAGCAATAGGAGCAGGAGAGATGACATCAGTTTGTGGTGAAGGCACCACAAGGATTGGTGAGCTAATGGTTAGGTTAATTCTTTGTGTAGTATCAGGATCAGAGGGATTAACTATTGCATTTGAGGTTGGAGAGATAGGTTGCGAGTTATGAAGTGAATCTGGTGATGATTTTTGACTATTTTGTGGAGATTCTACGTCAACACAATTTGGGAGAGCCAGAGACAGTGGAATAAGACTATTTGTAGATGGGCTAATTGGAGAGTTAGAGACATTTATACCTGTTGATAATGGTTTAGAGTCACGGTAAAAGCCGCGATTATTTTCTCAAAATCTTCTCTGGATGGTTGTTGATCCTCCATGGTTGTCAAGCTATGAAAAGAACAGGAAAAACCTACTCTGATGCCAACTGACGCAGCGCAAAACCTGTAGATAAGCTCTAGAGTCCACCAGGAATAAAGAAAACTTTGGATTCTATTATAATGAAAGATGAAAGATAATCTTTATAGCCACACCCAAGATCTTTAAATACAGAAAACAAAGAAATCTTGTTGGGCTTAAAGACATCCTAATGGATTTTTATACCAAAACAGAAATAAAACTAAAAATTGTCATAATATTAAAACTGAAAATTGTTTAAATAATAAAATTAAAATTGCTTAAATATTAAAATGTTTTTCTACGCGCGATTTCTTCTTCGATACGTGTAGCCCTCCTACATCACTTTTACTTTTGCATTTAATTTGCATAGTATATTGCATGCTTAGGTTTTTAATTCTTAGAGTAGTTTATCGTTTATTCAATTGATAGCGATTTATTACTTAAGATTAGATTTTTTTTTGAAATTGACATCTAATCAAGTTTTAGTGGTGATTAAAATCTGAATACCTTTGAGTTTAGAATTCGCGAATTGAATTGTGGTATAAACACACCTCGTGAAGTATACAATATAATCAATCATATACCTTCTGTGACATTATTAGAAAAACTGTAATGTTTCTGAAGTGACTATGAGATAATTTCTATACCAGTATAATTTTTATATTTTCACTCTAAACATTTCAGCATGCATACTCTAAAAGCCTCTGATAATTCATTTCTGAATAATCAATTGAATTTATTTTAAAAGTATATACAATTTCCCCTCTCTAAACTGTTTTTTTGCTACATATTCTCACTCAACACTGAG
This sequence comes from Vicia villosa, assembly GCF_029867415.1. Lineage (NCBI taxonomy): Eukaryota > Viridiplantae > Streptophyta > Magnoliopsida > Fabales > Fabaceae > Vicia > Vicia villosa. Next base: position 727,671 of record NW_026705391.1, on the reverse strand, counting down.
AGCTCAGTCATGGCTGCTCGAGGAAGAAGAAATCAATTACACGATTGAAATGTAACTGAATTTAGAATGTAACTGAATTCGACTAGAGTTATTAGATACCATAAGGGATCGAGGAGGGAAATGATATTATAATGAAAAACCAGTTTGTGAATTTTATTTCGTATTTATTAATGAAAATCACTCTGATGGATCACACTACATATACATGATCAATGATTTACATATGCAAGTTTTGCATGCTATACAACATACTTACTATACACTACATTACAGTTTATCAGTGACAATATCATACTGGTGACAACAAAATAAGAGATGTAAGTGCTCTAAACATATGCAACTTTTGAGCATGCAATGACAACAAATAAGATATCTAAGTTCTCTAACTAATGCAGCCACTACATAGGTATGCAGTTCATGTTGATAATATTTTATAAAATAAAAAATCATCTAAAATTTGTCTTTTAAGTTTAAATAAATTCAACGGAAGAAACACCAAAACAACCATACAGATTAAGATATAATTCATGTGAAATGGTTAAAAATTAAGATACAATTCATGTGAAATACATGTTAGAAAATAACCAAAGCTGTAACATCAAACCATGTGAAACGCACATATTTGTATCTTTATCTTTAAACTTATAAAGAACAAATTTTTAAAATAGTTCCTCTTACTTTAAAATAGCTTTTATAAAATCTTCATTTAAAATAAAATCAAAACTACCTATGTTTATGCCGAAAGCCTTGATAACATCCAATGCAAATAAATTATCATGTAAAAAAATTCTTTACATAAGACAGAAGCACAAAATTAAAATAAAAAATAAATGATTTGCTATGCTATTGTTACATCAATTTGATATAGATAATTTACACCGTATAGGTACAATTATTATAGTATTGGACAAATCCAAAGATTTGATGAATACATATTTGGTGTATAAAATACGGTGTAGGTGTGCAATCATGTGTACAAGTAGCATTTCTCTATTATTATAAACGGTAAATTTGACCATTAATTCAGTTATTAAGTACCAACAAAATCACTTCAATTAAACACTGAATTCGCAATTTCAAAAATAATAATAATAATAATAATAATAATAATAATAATAATGGATTTTTATTTGTTTGAAATATAGAATTTGAATTTAATTTGGATAGTAGAATCCAAAATAGTGTCACAACACGAAACTTTAAGAAGAAAGAATTATGAAAAGTGACAAAAGAAACTCAAATAAGCTTAATTTGAATTAGTTCCATTTATATAACTCAAAAGTATTATGCAGTCGAGAGAACTAAGTGAAAGATTGTAATTATAGTGGACTTGCATACATCGCTCTTTCATTTAAATTAAATGACCTACCAAATAAAACATTTCAAAATGTATGAATTTGCAACTTTCATAATATATGTATATAGTAACTATAATTGCATACTCTATTGAATGACCTTCCTAATAAAACATTTCAAAATGTGTGAATTGTTAACTTTAATATGATTTTTCTTAATTATATCTTTTAGTTAATATTATTTATAGAATTTTTAACTTGAACTTGGTAGAAGAGAATTGTATATTCCCACACCCAGCCTACTAAAACTCAGCAATGGTACATCAGATTTTGTTATGTTAAAACTTCAATAATGATCACCAATAAAGAGACATTAAACACAACTATGAAAGACACACAGATCTCTGCAATGTTTTTCTCTTATGCGAGACACAACTCAGATAAATTTCCAAGACGTTTTCTTGCATAGTAAAACTCTGCAACACCATGGCCACAATTCAACAACATTTGGCCATATCCTATAAAGCACTGATTTTACATGTATATAAAAAAATGTCATGTACATTAATTGAAAGCACCTATAGTCCTAATGAGGATTGAACTCTCACTTAAGTATATACAGGTTGTACTAAAAGCCTAGGGGAGAAAAGGGAACGGAACTTATCACTGCATGTATAGGGACAAAATTTTATCTCATAATTTAGAGAAATTATACAACACTGAACTTGTGTGCATTGCTTTACAAAGGAAGTGATATTCTCAAAATGATTTGTATTTCATTCCTATTCCTTTTGGAAGAAAGAGAGCACAAGATTTGTGTGTACAGAGAAGAGTTGTGTATCCACGAAAAGCTGTTTAGACAGAACAACAAAGGAGAAACAATCAGCATTAACAATGATGAGGATAATACACATGAACATACTAAATAACATACATACCAAATATAGGTTTTGAAATTAGGTTAAACTCTTTGGAAATCACTTAAAACCAGAAAGTATATATGAATAAAATTTGTTTGCATGATTAACAAAGGGTTGATTTAAGGTCCGCAAATGATGAGGATAATACACATGAACATACTAAATAACATACATACCAAATATAGGTTTTGAAATTAGGTTAAACTCTTTGGAAATCACTTAAAACCAGAAAGTATATATGAATAAAATTTGTTTGCATGATTAACAAAGGGTTGATTTAAGGTCCGCAAATCATACCTTCATGAAAGACTGCTCGCGATAAGGGAATGAGTCAATGAAAATTTCCCTCAAAAGCAAGGATACCTGAATAACAAGCCACACCATACTTCAAAATACTTTCTAAAATATTTTATTTCCAGTACATGTAAATGTGATAAATGATGATGTTCTTATACCTTCCCATTACAATTTACAACCCATAAATTTACTTAAACTTGTTTAATTATTAATTTAATTGGATGTGTTTTTTCTCATTGAAATTAATATGATCTTATATCTCCCACCATACATCAAATTATCTGCCCATTTTTTGTCATATTGTTGGTCTTGAAAGTGACGTCCATAGAGAATTATATTGAAATTAGGTTTTAGAACTAATTTCCCTCTTAAGAGTAGAGACAATCATTTAAGTGTAAAATTACAATATTGGTCAATAATATTTAACATGGTGACAAAATTACAGACCTTATCATCATTCGATTGTACATTGGTTATTGTACGTGAACGAATGTTATAGCAAAGGGAATCCAAATAAGATATTAACACGGATAAGAATCCCTTGGCAGCTTCTACCTGTTGGACAAAAAAATAAAAAATATGAGAATATAAACAATATGTTGAGAAGATCATTAACAAACTTTATAATAAACTAGATGAAATTTTAAAATAAAGTTGAGCTTATTAATAAAACAGATAACTAGGCTTTCAAAATGGTTGTTATTCAAGATACCAAACGGGGGAATCACAACAATAATGAGGAAATAAGAGAATATGGTACAATGAAGAGATGAATCATGAGAGCACACCTGCATTTCCGTACATTCATACACCGGCCTTCTCCTACCCAAGTAACTTTCTCCTACAAGAGTTGCATGATAAGGACGTAAAGAAGACATTAGCTCTTTCTGTCTTGGCAGTTGAGGTAGTGACGGTGACTTCACCTATTTAAAAACAAAAGTATAAGAAACCATGTGTATCTCTCTGTAATTCAGAAAGTAAAGAGGTATAAAAACGGAGTTCAAATATAGCAATATTGAAAACAACTAAATTCAAGAGCTAAGCCCCAATTTTTTATAGGGAAAAACTGGAGTATGCACTCACAATTCCAAAAAAAATACTTCTTTTATTAGTTTGGCTTTTGTTTGCCAAAAGAATCAGAGGTCTATTCAGATTAACAATTTCATTTGAAATGTTTCTAATGTATAGTTCAATAAATAAATACTATATAGTCGGGGAAGAGGAATCACTTGATTTTAGTGGAATTGGAAAAATGCAGAAAAATTACAAACCTGGTTTCTGTTGGCATCAACCAGAATAACATTGGTTAACTTTGACTGAACTTCATTTGTCTTGTGCCTAACACCAACCTATGAAATTAATTTTTTAACAAAGACAGATGTCAGAAATGATACTATCAATGGAAAAGGGCAAATTAACAACAGTTGAACCAAATTTTCAACAACAATAACAGACCTAATTTTAAACTCCAATTTATGAAATATAATAATAAATGGATTTTACAAGCTACAAATCAATATATTTGATATCATTAACTAAGTAGCAATTACCTGTGTATAAAGAGCATACATTCAGCAACTCAACATGGATTAAAGTTGAAATAAATAATAAATAATAGTTTCATGAGTTAAAGAAGATGTCGTTCTTTAAGAATGAACAGAATACTCACTATGTAAGGGACAGGAGCGTCCAGAAAATCAAGCATGTCATTTGGTAAAACCTGGAAAGTATGTTCTCATCAAATACTATGAAGTGGAGAAGAGATGTTTAAAATATGAAAATTAATATTTACTTTAAATGTGAAGGGAGAGAAATCATACCGGCATTAGCAGGATTTGCCATTGATAGGGTCGAATTAATGGAATAACTAATAGAATTGACGCAAATAGGATTCCCTGATCATGAAGAAGAAAAATTCCATCAAGAACTTCAATGAAAATATCAACAATTCAAATGGAATAAGTTAAGATTGGGTTTCAAAAGTAGTATGATCTCTACAATTCATTGTGAGAGTGGCTAATTAAAGGTTAAACACTTTCCAAGATCTTAAAATAATTAACATGACTAGTACACTAAAAATTCAAGTACTACTGTCCCTAACAGTGGCATTTTAATAAACTAATAATAATGAACCTGAAGAACTAAACCATAAACATGTGTATAAAAAGTGGCACCGACACATTTGCATCAATATGCAAGTTGAAGAGTTAGGTTCATCATCCAACACAAGATCATTACTAACATAATTTGAGGAACACGTACCAAATTAGAACAGACAACTACAATCTGATTCTCCAGTAGAGCTCCAGCAGAGAATGTTAACACCTGCAAACCAACATCATCTAGCTGTAAGACTAGTAGACAATTATTATGAAACAGTTATGTTCAGATCGCTACATTTCAGCTCTAGTGGCCAATTACATCAACATACAGCCTTAAACGTGATTAAATCAATAACTAATATCTTTTAAATCAGGAAACAATTATTATAATATATATTTTAATCTGATAGGAAGTAATATATTTTCCGGCGTGGGACTCTTAATACACACTCACACTCAGCACTATTGGGCCTGATGCGTGAATATAAATGGTGGGTGGTCCAATAGCAGAAACTTGATGGCAGGTGTCTCAACAGATCTTTGAACAAGGCTTTGATACCATCTTAAAATTGTGGTTGGGTTTAACTCAACTTACAAAACCAGCTTATGAGATGAGGATTGTCTCCACTTATACCATATGTTCGAGCCATATATTTTCCGATGTAGGACTCTTAATAGTATGTTTTGTTTGTCTCTCTTATAGTTGTTTGGTTTAATGGTGTTTGTTTGTGTTCTTCGAGATTCCAACAATGTTAGGTAGATTGTTTTGTTAACAGTTTTTTGGTTCGTAATAGACGCTACTTTTCCTCTCCGCTTAGCATGACGGCACGTGATACCTCATCTTAGGTTGCTACTGCTTTTACCCAGCTCGCCACTGTCTCCTTTACTTGCATCTGCTCTCATTTGATGATTGTGGCTCAGAAACAGCTCAACCCTCTTTTTTTGTTGCAGCAATGTTAACTTTTATGGATCTTCCAGTGAAGGCGTAACACAGGCCCTCTTTACTTCTCTTTACTTCTGCTATAGCTCATGCCTGTGCATTTCTGTATACTTGAGTTTATATGCTGTTGTTGTGTTAGCATTTTTATTTTTTAATAAAGTCAGTGTTGTTGTTTGTGTATTTAGGGGCATGGAAATTGGCCTGGTCGAGCTTTGCTTAAACGAGTCATCATAACTAAAAAAAGCGAAGGTGTAGGCCTGTTATATCACCTGACATAGATTTTATTTTAAGCCAGAGCTTGGCCATTTTTAAGCCTGACTTGACCTACAAATCTGTTTAAAAGCCTATTTTGTGTTAAGACTTCAAAAAAACATCCGACCTGCTTCATAAAAGGTTAACATAAAAATCTATAATAGAAAAATATACGACCTGCATTACATTTAATAATTTTCCCGAGAAATATTTCTTTTTATTATTATATATAAGCCTAGTAGGTCTGGGCCTGTTTGGATAAACAACTTATTTGTAACTTATAGCACAAGTACTTTTCAAATTAAGCGCTTATGAATAAGCCTGCATTGCATAAACTATTTTTATAACAAAAGACTCAATAAATTTAAATTGTTGCTATATATGTTCTAAGTTATTTTCGTAATTTATCTTGAAGAACTTGTAAAAATAAACTTAAAAAAGTTTAAGAAAAGTTTCATAATCTGTTTTGATAAGGACTACCGAAGAGTGTCATAAAACATATGTCAGTAGATTAGCATTAATAAGCCAGTCCAAACAGACTCTAAGTCTGGCTTGTTTAAATAAATAGGTTGTTTTAAAAAGTTCGAACATGACTTTTTTATTAAACGGGCCAGGCCAAGCCGAAACTTGAATAGACCAGGCCATAGGCCCCTTTCAGGCGGCCTGAACCATTTCCATCCCTACACGTCGTAGGTCCCACTTTTGGTAGTTTATTTACCACTGTTTAATTGTTTTTTAGGCTGTTTGGACCCCTTTGGCTCTCAGCTGTTCATAGGCATCATCTTTGCCTTAGCTCATTCACACACCCTTGTTGTGCATTAAATTTTGAGTGTTTCTTGTCAAGGTTCCCTATATTATTTTTTACCTCAATCTCTGTTACATTGTTATTCGGTTTGCTTGTGGTTCATGAAAGTTGTGGTTTTGAGAATTATTGTGTATTTGTATTTGCTTATTTTTGCATTTCAAAGGCCATATTTGCAACAAACATAGTTTAAGGAAGGGTGTTAGAATATATGAAATATCTTATATTGATATTAAGATATAGTTATTAAGTTTATCACATATGATTGGTTTTCCTATTACTTATTTCTCTCCTTTCATTATGTTAAACCAATAAGTTCAACCGGTATTACCTTACCGGCATGAATAAGGATTTTCATAAAGGGTAAAGGAAAATGGATTTCATAAAAACATTGGCAGAAACATAACTCACATGTTCAAGTCTCAAGGTACCACATAAGCACGCTATAACCCATATAGATAATGCAGTTGCCTCCTCTGCAACCAGAAGACAGTTTTGTAGAACAGACCAAAAACGAAGTACTTGTTTACCATAACCATCAAACATGACAACCCAAAAGATGAAAGTAAAATAGAAGTAATTTAGCCTAATCAAAATTTATTCGAACATACCTCGGCTAACCCCAGACCCGTACTACAGGATTTCAAACCAATAAGTGAACCAGACAGATAAAGAGCGTTCTCATATGGCCTGTGATATTCCAAGGAATGAAGGTGCTCCAAAGGATGAAAGATAAGTGTCGATCCCCTTGTAGGACACCTAAAACGATAATACTCACTTATAATTTGTAAGGGTCCACAATTATTAGCCTGTGAATTTGTAAAATAATATCAACAATAATAACACCGTTAATGTATTATTAGTACAAAACAACAAACAATAATAGAAAAATTAGATGTATTTACAATTACAAACCTTGGCCCATTCAAGAATTTCATGTAGACAATAATCCGGTGTTTCATGAAAGGACGAAACATATCGATATTGATTGTCATTTAGTTCGAGGGAAGCTTCAGACTCGTGTGATGCGTCTGCTTCCAATTCGTTCTCATGATCAAGCTGCTGATGTGTTTACGAAAGCTCTTGGTCCACGTCCATTTACTGATTGTTTGGGCAAGCTTGGCTTGGTGGATATTTACTAACCTCAAGCTTGTGAGGGAGTATTAACAGTAGAAGAATCACGTAGCAAGTTGCATGAAAATGATTCGCTCACGTAGCTTATAATTAGTGAGAGTTTACTATCTTACCATGCACTCTCATGTATTGGATTAGCTACTCTTTTGTTCAGTTAGGTTAGTTACAGTTGGTTGTTATATAGTTTGAGATTGTAACTAACTTCTTCAATCAATGGATCAATATCTTTTTCTCTCTCTCTTTTTCTCTCACTTTCGTGTGTTCTTCCTTCTCCTTCAATGGAGTTTCACATCTTCTTAGAAAATCACTTATGTTTATAACGAAAGGCCTCGTATATAATTTTCTGCAGAGAAATCAAAACCCTAGTTTAGGAGGTCATTGTTTTAGGAGAGTATGTCCTTAAGTTTTGAACTTTGGTATGAGCTTTGAAAGATGAAATGAGATGGGCAAATTTTGGGGTATGACAGTGTCACTAAAACTTATATAAATACAATTTTTTATTTTTTAATTTATTTTATAAATATAAATTTTATTTTTAAATTACAATAAAATTTTAAATTTTAATAATATTATTATTAAAACAAAATTATTCATTAAAAATATTTTACAATACATTTTCAACCAACCATGACAAAATTAAATAACTAGATCTAAACATTTATGCAAATTTTTATTAAATTTAAACATTACGTTCTATTTCATATTAAGTAAATTAGAACTACTTACAAAAAAAAATTATATATTTAATAATATATAATGCTCTCATCCCAAATTGTGTGATTGTCGCATGGCTGTTTAATTTTTAGTTATTTACTTATTTATTTATTTAAATTCTAGAAATCATGTATAGGTTGCAAAAGTTTTTTGTAATAGCATAGGTTTATTTCTTCGCACTTTTATTTCCGTATTTTACTTTTCGCATCCCCCGGTTTTTGGTTATGTACTCCCCTAATCCTGAAGCCTTGTAATAGAGTAGATTTACTTTCTGCATTTTACTTTCCGCACATATAAACTGCTATGGACTGTGAATTTTAACTGTTAGATGTATGATTAAAATGATTGTATGGCAAGACTAAAATCAACAAAGAATAATCCTGATTTTCAGGATTAAATAAATCAATCACTTTGCTTCTCACACTCACCTTTAGGGTAATCCTCTCTTATGCTGCCTTTCGATTAAATAGTCAAGTCCCTCGAATGTGGGGATACCTTAGCAAAAATGCTACCCTCGATTTAAAAATCATCATAAAGATCATAGTCCCTTCGATGTTTCCTACGATATAAATGATCTCGTCCCTCGATTAAATAATGATAAGTCCCTCGATTAAAGGATTTTTGTTCACCTCTTTCTCTCTCATCTCCCTTTAAAAAAACTAAAAACATATTTAACCTTTTTATATTAACACTTGTTGTGAAAACTAGACTGAATTTCATTTAAATTTGGTTGTTGAATAAGGGCAACAAAACTTTTGATTCAAAATGTAAATGATATTGACTTATACGAGTATGGGGCTGTGATATATCTTAAATTCTCTAATTATTTAATGAGAGGAAGACATGTATGTTTTTGTTAATCGGCACTTGAATTATTTAATGACAGAAGACATTAATCGGCACTTGAATTCTAACAATAGTATTAGCTTAATTTTAAGTAATAGTTTCCCACCAAATGAAATTCAGGCTAAAAGATTTAGGTTGATCTTGCAGGCAATTAATTTACAAGATCTCATAGAGGGCTGCACATCTTCTAATAATAAATATAAATATTTTAACAATCTTTTAACATGCCTACAAAATCAAATATTTTTTTTATTAATCAAAATCAAATATTTTATTTGAAATAATAAATAAAAGATATATAAGATTTCCTAGCGGATGAGAATTTGATTTCTTACTGTAACAAAATTTATGTATAGATTTGATTTCTAAAATTAAAAGATCCAAATCACAGATTATAAAAGAGGTTACATTGGTTATATCTTGTATTATTATTAGCTCTACATTATCTTTTAACTTGGTTCAAACTTTCATTGCAATAACAAAGCACCATAGAGTTCGTAAGATCAACCAGCCTACAAAAGTAAGAATCCTGATACATTGTAGCATGTTTTTTCTTTGTTATTATAGTTATAGTTGATTGTTTTATATTCTTGAATTTGTTTGTTTAAATCATTTGTTTCTTCTTCAATACAATAGTGGTAATTCTTTTGTGTCACAATGCTTTCTCAATCATTGATCAACCTTCTTTCTTTCTTTTCTAAAGACTTCATGTTATCGTTAATTAAACACTATACTATTTTAGCATGTAATAAGATTTTGCAATAATAATTATGTTAACGAATATTATAAATTTACCGTGATAGTCCAAAACATGGTGTAATAGGTTATTTCATTTGGATTTGGAAAAAAATAAATATAAATCAATTTAATAAGTTTGGATTGGATTATCAGGTTTAGATAATTGGTTTGATTGTTATAAGAAAAATATAGGAATGGTGATGGATTTTTAAAAGAAAAATCTTAGAAATTTTGACGTAAGAACAAAATTGTTTTAACTTTTCCTAATTAATATCAATTTTTTCAAAAAAAAAATGTTAAGCTCATGCTTTTAATTATATTATATTATTAAATAAGCAATTGAGAAAGGTTTTAAAATATCTCAATGAAAAATGTATAATTTATTTTCTTAGCTGGTTGTTTACTATTCTTGATGTTATTAAAAATTTGTATATTATAACTTTTTTATCGTTCAACTTTTGTATATGTTGTATAATTAAAGAAGATGAAGTTCATGACATCAGTGAAAGGTATAATTTTGTACTGACAATCATTATATTTATATTTGTAGAAATGGGTCGTAGGAAAATATCAATCACATTCATTCAAAATCAAAAAGATCGGAAATTAGATTTTATTCGGAGACAAAATGGATTAATCAAAAAAATTTCAGATTTTTCTAGAAAGTTTGGAGTTGAAGCTTGCTTAGTTGTGTATGATGGCGATGATGGTAATGCTAGATCAATAATTTGGCCACAAGACTCGACCATTGTACACTTTGCATCGAGACGTCTTCAAAGAAGTTTGATGTGAATGACTATTTTGCGAATAAGAAAAATATGGTTGAAGTTGAGATTTCCAAGTTGCATAAAAAGATTGTGATGAACAAGTATTCAACATGGAGTCCATGTTTTCATACAATAGAAGGAGGGCAACTTAAAGGCTTAATTGATATTGTAAATGCTAAGATTCAAGCTTGTAATCACAAAATTAGTATACTAAAAAATATGCAACAAGGTGAGAAAAATAGTTTGATTCGAAACAAAACTCAAGAGAATGTTGCCTCCTCACACTCGAGTCAACTTGATCTCATACATAGCATTCCTCAACAGCAACATATCTATGGTGATCCTACGGAGCTAGTTAATGATAATATTAATGAGATGATGAGTTTAACTAATTTTTTTAGTTTGCCTTGTTTTTCATTAACAAATCAAATTAATAAATCAACAAAGTTAGAGAATATGATGGTTGAACCTCATCAAGAATGGGCTAATCAACTTGATGAATTTCTACAGTTAGATGATCGGGTGGTTGAACCTGGAAATTGGACTTCTAACCTTGTCAATTTTAGCCAACCTAATTTGTTTGCATTGCGAGATATTTCATATATGTCATAGAATAAGAAAGTAAGATTTGTATTTAATTTTTGTGTTCTAATTAACATATGAATATTAAATCAAATACTACATTAGACTTTTAGTTTGTTTGTTATTCAAGTACACTAATAAATGAAAAAGAGTTGATATTAAATAAACTTTATTTGATTATAGTGTTTATTGAAATTAGGTTTTAGTATAAAGTGTTACATATTTATTTACTCGTGCATATTTTTTTATGTAATTAATTATTCTTCAACCTTTTGTCCTTATATAAATTTTAATTCAGGTATTGTAGGAAACAAATTTTAATATTAGAAAACGTATAAATAAAATAGACAAACCCTGAGACACGTCTATAACTTGTATTGTATCTTTATAAAATTCATTATTTATTCTTGAATGCAACAATTTTTCAAAATCATTGATGTTTAATCAAACCAAATATAGGTTGTACCTCTTGGAAAATTGTCATCAAATCATTCAATTGCTATCTTCATCAATAGTGAGTTCAGTGATACTTATTCCAATATCCCACGTCCAAAATTTCTCAATCCATATTCCCATGTCTATCACTTTGAAGTTGCGCATATGTGAACACGAGTAAAATTTTGGAAACATAATTCTTGAGAGTGTGTTTGGATGAGGTAATTAAGAATTTTTAAAGAATTTAAAATTCTAAGCAATTCAAATGATTCAATTGAAATTCATTCAATTTTAAATTCTTTTGTTTGGATGAAGTATTAAAATGATTCATTGTTAAATTTTTATGGTCAATTTTAAAACTTTAGGGCCAAATTTAAAAATGAAAAATAGGGACTAATTTGCAATTTTTGATAATTTTAAGGACCATTTTGTAAATTTGGAAAATTATTAGGGACTTATTTGCAATTTTATGAAAAATTTTGGGATAAATTTATAATTTTAATAAAATATAAGGACTATTTTGCAAATTTAGAAAAATTAACAATAAACAATTTAACACTCAAGTTATGGAGCAATTTCAAATTCTTTAATTTTTGATGTCATTTGAAATTCTTTAAATTTAACTTGAATAAAATATTTCACAAATTTACATCATTTTAACCATTCTTCATATTTTTCATCCAAACAATGGATTTTGGTCAAATCATTTTCAATTCCCTCAAAAAATTACTTTCCCTCGTTAAAATGCTCCATCCAAACACACTCTAAAGGAATAGAACCAGACCATATTTTCTTCCAAAAGTTGATGCTTTCACCATTCCCGATCTTGCAATTGATGGAATTGGAATCCAATTTTGCTCCTCCACTAAGGACATACATACTGCTCTCACATCCTTCTATCATAGAGATTATTTTCTTCCATTGACTAGTGTTGAAGTGTCTAGAATTTTAGCTTGGACATCACCATACTTGCAAGACAGCAAACCAGATCAAATGGAGTTGGGCTCATTCAAAATTCTCCGATTCCCTTTACTTAGTAAAGCTAAATTGAATCTTTCGCAATCTTTCACACCTAGCCCTCCTTTTTTATTTTCCTTACGAACATTGGGCCAATTAGCCCAATTGATCTTCTTCTTATCTTCCACTCCACCCAAAGAAAAGCATGTTGCAACTTCACAATTTCACATAGCCTTAGGCGGTTTATAGAAGGAAAAATAGTATATTGGAATATTAGTTAAGTCTTCTTCTTAGCTTATCCATTCAACATCACCACCTAATTGAAATTTTTTGTCCTTACCAATATGAGAGTCTTCTTCTTAGCTTATCCATAATATGATTCCAAGTAGCCCTTCTCCTTCGATTTCCCCCACGAGTATTCCAAGAAATAAAAAAAGAAGTTGAGGAAATGCCACACGATAAGAAACATAAACTTTTCCTTCAAATTAATTCCATAAAGTTTACTCTTGTAAAGATTCACACTGAGGCTCGATGCCAACTCTAAGCCTCTCAAAATTTCCTCTAAGCTCCACAAATTTTCCAATATCTATCATAAATTACTATTATGTTGTTATCAAATTGTAGTAGTTCACTATGTAAGTCATCCTTGATTTGGAACTATTACAGCTCTCATAACAGTTTGGCATTATCACCAACCCTACCAAGCCTTCAGACGCTAATAAGAACAAAAATGGGGATAAAGCATCCCCATGACGTGATCCTCTCCATGCTTGAAAGTCCATGATTGGACTACCATTAACAAGTATTAATATAGAGCTAGTAAATACTAAAGCCTTCATCCATTTTAGCCACTTACAACCAAAACTCATCATTTTCATGATGTACTTGAGATATTCCCATGACACACAATCATATAACTTCTCAAATTCAATCTTCACCAACATACATTCTATCTAGTTCTTTTTAGCATAATCCACCAATTCATTGATGACCAATACCCCCGTCAGTATATGTATCTGAGATAGGAATGATGATTCTCACTGAAATATCAAGTTTCCCATTACCTATAACAAATCTAGTAATATCTTCTTTAAGGAACTCCCAACATTTCTTAAAGCCTATGATATAACCATATGGTCCGTGAGTTTTATCTCTATCACTAAGCCACACCACCCTCTTTTATTTCATCATACTAGAAAGGAATCTCAATGTATCTTCTCTTTTCCCTTGAAAATTAATTGAACTTCACTCCTTCCAATTTTGTTCTTTTATAATTTGTTTCTCTAAACCTATTCTCAAAATAGTTATTGACTTTTAACTTGGCTTCTGTTAAGTTAAATGGACGACGTGAATGAAAAATAGGGACAGAAAACTTTATGAGGATCAATATTTAAACGAACAAATGTTATAGGAACTTAAACTAGCTTTTGGATTATTTGTAGAGAACGAGGATCATTATTTGAACCAAAAATATTGTAAGAACTTAAACTAGAGTTTGGATTATTCATAGAGAACGTAACATATTTAACCCTACTTTAAAATAGCTTTTAAAAAATTTTCATTAAAAATAAAATCAAAAATTGAAATCTATTAACAGTAGAAGAATCACGTAGCAAGTTGCATGAAAACGATTCACTCACGTAGCTTATAATTAGTGAGTTTACTATCTTACCATGCATTAGATTAGCTACTCTTTTGTTCAGTTAGGTTAGTTACAGTTGGTTGTTATATAGTTTGAGATTGTAACTAACTTCTTCAATCAATGAATCAAGATATTTTTCTCTCTCTCTTTTTCTCTCACTTTCGTGTGCTCTTTCTTCTCCTTCAATGGAGTTTCACATCTTCTTAGATGGTATCAGAGCAGGTTAATCTTGTTCTACTTCCGCTGCAATCGATTATGAAGCTTATGTTTCGATCGTTGATTCATTTGTTTGGTTTTTCGTTCGATTTGTATCAATCATTGTGAATCGTTCATACATACTTCTTCTATTGATTCATTGATTCATCGTCTTGTTTTTTCTTCTCTTGATTAGCTACGATGGTTGGGAGAAAGAATAGTAACAATCAAATGCAGGATCAGTTTGATCCATACTATATCCATCCATCTAAAAATCCTGCAACAGTTTGCGTCACGCCAGCTTTATCTGGAGAAAACTATCATGCTTGGTCGATGAAGATGAGGAGAGCGTTGGCAATGAAGAACAAATTTCAGTTTGTTGATGGAAAGATTGAAGTGCCTGATAGCAATGATCTCAATTACGTTACATAGTAGAGATGCAACAATCTTGTTCGTACGTGGATCATTAATTCAATAACACCTTATATAGCTAAAAGTGTGGGGTTCATTGAAAATATTGTGGATGTGTGAAACGATCTTAGGGATCGGTTCATGAGAGGAGACAAGATTCGTGTTGCACAATTATATCAAGAGATATCAAATCTAAAGCAAGGAAGTAAGAAGATCTCTGATTATTTCATAGAATTGAGAAGCTTATGGGAGGAGCTTGATCAATATAGGTCAATGCCAAATTGTACATGTCCCGTGACTTGTACATATCTGATAACACTAGCAATGCTGGTTTTGTATCAAGCATATTCACAAGTAAAAGGAATGAAGAAACTGCTCCTACTATTCTTTAGCATTTGATATTAGGGCATTTATCACATGATAGGATGCAATGTATTAGCACTAAGTACAACTACATTCTAAATAGTATACATAAAGCTTGTGATGTGTGTCAACAAGCTACACAAAAGCATTTAACTTTTCCTATCAACAATAATAATGCATGTAATCTTTTTGACTTGATACATATTTACATATGGGGTCCTTTTAACACAGTTTCAGTACATGGTTTTAAGTAGGGGTGGCAAAACGGGCCCGTCCCGCGGGGAAGCTCGTTTTACCCGCACTTTTTCGCGGGGCGGGGCAAGGTTTTAGGCCCGCTCTCTTTAATGTGCCCGTCCCGCCCCCCTTATTTTTTGTGGGCTTTTGCGGGCATTTGTTTTTTCATAGAATTTTACTATTTTTAGGCCTAAAAAGCCGAATGCCCGCGGGCTTTCCCCGCCCCGTCCTCACTTTTTGGCGTGGCGGGGCAAGGTTTTAGACCCGCACTCTAAAAAAAGCCCGCCCCGTCCCGCCCCGTTTTTCACGGGCTTTTGCGGGGCGGGCATGCCCGTTTGCCACCCCTAGTTTTAAGTACTTTCTAACTATCTTAGATGATCACAATCGACATATTTGGGTTTTGATGTTAAAATCCAAGATAGAAGTTAGTGAAAAGATAATAGAGTTTGTCAACATGGTTGAAACTCAATTCAGCAAAAAGATCAAAGTCATTCGAAGTGACAATGGGACTGAATTGTTAATGCCCAAGTTTTATGCTTCAGAGGACATTATACATCAAAGAAGTTGTGTGTACACACCTCAACAAAATGGCAGATTTGAAAGGATCCATCAACACATACTCAACATCAGTTATGCCCTCGTGTTTCAATCAAACTTGCCAAAGCAGTTCTGGTCATATGTTGTGACTCATGCAGTGTATCTAATGAATAGAATTCTCACTAAGTTACTAAGCAGCAAATCATCATTTAAAGTCATGTATGGCACCATACCTGATTTAAGTTCCTTGAAAGTTTTTGGTTTCTTAAGCTATGCTTCTACACTCCCTAATAATATGCACAAGTTTGATTCAAGAGCTAGAAAGTGTTCATTCTTAGGATACAAGGCAGGTATGAAAGGCTTCATACTTTTAGACATTACCACTCATGACATATTTGTATCCAGAAATGTTACATTTTTTGATATGACCTTTCCCTTTTCTGAATCATCTGACACAAACATACACACATAAATCTATATAGACCAATCCAAAACCAACAATGTTGAAAAAGAGTCTGGTCATACACCTTCATTGTTTCCTCACACTAAAGTCTCACATGAATCAGATGATGAATCTATCTCTGATCTTGTTTCTTCAGATGTTGAATCTGTACCAAATCATGTGTCTACATCTAATTCCTTTCCTGATATTCCTCCTTCATCCATCACCAATGACACAAATTCTCCTCCTCTCGAGCCAACTAGAAAATCCAGTAGAGTATCACAAACACCTGTCCATCTAAAAGATAACATTAGTGATTCTAAGATTGTGTCTTGTTAATATCCTATTTTATGTCCTTTTCCAAGCTTTCACCTGATCAACAAGCATACATTTTGTCACTCTCATCTGAAAGTGAACCAAGAAACTACATGGCTACTTCTAAAGATCCCAGATGGGTTCAAGCGATGCACACTGAAATAGAGGCTCTTAACAATAATCAAACCTGGGAATTTGTTGAACTTCCTCCTGATGCATCTACCATATGAAGTAAATGGGTCTACAAGGTTAAAAGACATATTGATGGCACTATCGAGAGGTTTAAAGCTTGTCTGGTTGCTCAGGGTTTCAACCAAACTGAAGGTTTGGATTATCTTGAAACTTTCTCTCCAATTGCCAAGCTAAATACAGTACGAGTTCTCCTTGCTCTGGCTGCTATTCATGGTTGGCATTTACATCAATTAGATGTAAATAATGCATTCTTACATGGTTATTTAAATGAATTAGTGTATATGCAAGTTCCTCAAGGTGTAATTGCTTCTAAAACTGGCCAAGTATGCAAACTCACTAAGTCTCTATATGGATTAAAGCGGGCTAGTAGACAATGGTTTGAGAAGCTCACTACATTCCTTATGGCACAAGGTTTCAAACATGTTGCTGCTGCTGATCACACACTCCTCATCAAGTCCAATTCTACCTCTTTCACAGCTTTATTGGTGTATGTTGATGACATCATCTCAGCTGGCACTTCTCTAAGTGTCTTTGAAGCCTTGAAACAAGCTTTGCATCGTGCTTTTCGCATCAAGGATATGGGAAAATTGAAAAAAAAAATCTAGGGCTCAAGGTTGCTAGATCTTCTAAAGGAATTACACTCTGTCAACGGAAGTATTGTCTACATCTCCTTCAAGATGTTGGTCTCACTGGATGTAAGCCAGCCCCCACTCCCTTTGATGCACCCATTCATCTTCATCAAGACAATGGCAATTTATTCGTTGATGTCACTGCGTATCGGAAACTTGTTGGAAGATTGATATATCTCACCACAACTCGCCCTAACATTGCATTTGCCACGCAACAACTCAGTCAATTCATGAGTGCTCCCACTGAAGCACATTATCGAGCTTCCTTGCGTGTCCTAAGATACCTTAAACGGTCTCCTACACGTGGTATTCTTCTATCCTTTTCATCTGCCTTACAAATCCTGGGATTCAGTGATGTTGATTGGGGTGGCTGCATTGAAACCAAACGATCAATTTCAGGATATTGTTTTTTCATTGGAGACTCATTAGTGTCTTGGAAATCCAAGAAATAGCCTACTGTTAGCTGCTCCTCCACAGAATCTGAATATCGAGCCTTAGCATCTGCGACTCGTGAACTTCAGTGGATGTGTTTCCTGTTGCATGATCTTCACCAACATCCATCTCGTCTTCCCGTCTTGTACTGTGATAATCAAAGTGGCATACAAATTTCCTCCAATCCGGTGTTTCATGGAAGGACAAAACATATCGATATTGATTGTCATTTACTTCGAGGGAAGCTTCAGACTCGTGTGATGCGTCTGCTTCCAGTTCGTTCTCATGATCAAGCTGCTGATGTGTTTACGAAAGCTCTTGGTCTACGTCCATTTAGTGATTGTTTGGGCAAGCTTGGCTTGGTGGATATTTACCAACCTCAAGCTTGGATTTGTTCAAATTATAAAATCTAAATTTAATTCGGATGGTAGAATCCAAAAGAGTGTCACTTAAGCACGAAAAATTTAGAAGAATGGCATAATTATGAAAAGTGACAAAAAACTCGACAAAGATAATTTGAATTAGTTCCATTTACTGCAACTTCAAGATTTATTATGTAGTCGAGAGACCTAAATGAAGGATTGTAATTACAGTAGACTTGCATACACTGCCCTTGTAATTAAATTGAATGACCTACCAAATAAAATATTTCAAAATGTATGAATTTTTAACTTTAATATGATTATATCTTTTTGTTAATATTTATTTATAGCATTTTTAATGTAAATTTGGTAGAAGAGAATTGTATATTCTCACCCAACCTACTAAAACTCAGCAATGGAGTATACATCACTGGACATAAAATTTAGTTTATTTAATATCCTCATCAATATCATTTTCTTTCTGTGTCATCACCAAGAAACTAAAAAAAAAATCCCCTAGATTCTTATTAAAGTGCAAAGCAGAAGTCATAGCAATTTTATGTGTGCCCCATGTAAACATGATCACGTTATTCCATCCACGATAAGTGATATCATTATCAAATTGTCAAGGTCTACCAAGTAAAACATGAGAAACATCCATATCAAGATTTCCATATTTTACATCATTGATTTGCAAATGTTCCACCTTTTCATCCTTGTCAATTTTCACCTTTGCATATAGGTATACCAGGAGTTAGTAGCTTTGAATTTTCACTTAAAAAACATTGCTCCTCGGATTTCAAAGCAACTACAATCGTAAAAGAATCTTCACTCACTTTAGTACAAGAATCAAATTGAGTATAAATACCATTATCATGAATTTAATTTTTGCAATTGATTGTGATACTCTCATTCCATAAATGCACTTGTGCATCTCCTTCATATTTACGAAATTCATCATCACCATAATTTACTTTAGTATTTTGTGCTGCCCCTTTGACAATTTTTAACCTTGCCTCTTTAAGAGAAGTTGTCTCCAATTTCTTTAGTTTAGGATTGTTACTCTCATATTTGCAATGTATAAAAAATTTCTGCAATGTGTGTAAACTAGAAACTTTTGATGGAAAAAGGTAAGACACAACAAAGGGGGTTGGATTGTTTCCTTTTTAAATTTGTTTAAGTATTTAAAATTTAGCTCTAAAGAAGTAAGGATGATAAGTAATAACTTAAAAGTTTATGTTAAGTAATGAGTGTTAATGTGTGTGATCAAATATAGTAATGAATAAAATAAGTAAAAGATTATGAAAGAAGAACACAAGAAAACTTATCCTGGTTCACCAATTAGTTAGTTCAGTCCTCACATTCTATGAGATTATCCTTTATTGAATCTTCTTACAATAACTTCTTTCTTCTATGTATTCTTAGCCTCACCAGGCTTACACTTCTGAATGATGTAGCTTACAGACAGCTTACAGAATAATTGGTTTTGTATATCTTTGATATACTTTATGATCTTAGGATGTTTACAATAAGTTTCTAAATACTCTCTATATGGCACTGAGTATATAAATTGAGGTTGAATATGATAACTCTAATATTTATGGGTTCATTGTATGGTAGTGAATATAGAAGGTAATATTTAGAGTGAATGATAACTTTGCTTTTAGAACTTTAGGCTTTCTTTGTATGCTTGCAAGATTTTTCATTAAAGAAGAACATAGGATGTGTCATCTATTTATAGAGCCAAGCTTGAGTGTAAGTCCTTGAAATATTTGTATGAGAGGTGTCGAGAATTACTTGAGTAATGTTAGGACCTTTGTCTTATTCTTGACTTGACTTGGTCTTATGCTAGCAAGACTTGGTCTTGGTTCTGAGTAATGCTGACACTGGTAATTCTGACCTTTGACTCATTCTTCAAAGACTAATTCTGAGAAAGTAATTCAAGACGAGTAACTCTAGGATAGAAACTCTGGGACTGTAACTCTGAGAGATTAACTCTGAGATAGTAATTCTTGTATCTTATAAGTCTGATGCTGAGAATTACTATAGATTTTGAGGATTACTTATGTATTGAAAGCTTTGTTCTTTGATAGTTAAGTCTTGAAACACAATGTTAAATGAAATGTTTAGATTGATTAGATGATGAAATAACCTTGGAGTTTCTTTGATAAAATAGTTTGTAATATTCAAAACATTAACAGAATATGTTTCAACATTCTCTCCCTTTTTGAATGATGACAAACTTTTTATTTTAGTTCCTTGAAGCAAGACTTTGAAACTCCCTCTGAAAAGATGCATACTTTGATAGGGTGAATGCTCCCCCTCAATGTTAGTACATATATAGTAAATAAATTTCAAAGCATTTGAAAAACATATTAATTAGATAGCAGTAATTGGTTTTTTTAAATGTTTGAGGATCAATACATTAATTAACATCAATATTTTGGTGCACAAACAAAAAGATCATAGTTAACGACTTCTAGATATAATACAAAGTAAAATAAACAAAACAAAGCTTTGGACCAAGCTTGTTCTTCCCCTTTTGTTAAACATGCAAAAAGGAAGGGAGGCCAAAAGAAGAGAGCTCCACGAGACTAAAGAGAAGTAGTTTCATCATCAGATGTTGCCTCAGAAGATAGTGGAAGAATAGGAAATTGTATTTGAGAAATATCTGGAACTGGCAGTCCTGGAATTAAAGAGCAAGCATGAACAGGGATGTAATTGGCCCAGAATTTGTTAGTCTACATGCCTTGATTTTGTAAAGCAGCAATTGACCTAAGAGTAATATCCTTATGAGGGTTAACCGGATCAGACGAGGTTGTAGCTCTAAGATAAGCAGAAGGACGATTTCCAATACTGTGAAAGTTGTTGAAGAAGGAATGTGAGAGAGACAATGGGATCCCAAAGTAGGGTGTTAGAGTTATGAGTGGTGTTTCGTGGGGGTGATGAGTCATACTTTGGGGCAAGAAGGGTTTGAACATTGAAAGAGTTTTATTCTTCTTCCCTTGGAGAGGAAAAAATATGAGAGTTTACTTGGAAAGCATATGGATCAGAGTGTGGAACAGAAGTCACACCATATGTTTCAGTAACACCAATTTGTTCAGGCAGTTGATTGGAATTGTTGAAGAAAGCTTCTATCTGAGAAGTAAGGTCATCAGGATCAATTTGATTAATAAAAGTGAGGCGAATCCTTGAAGGAGAAGGTTCTTTATAAGATTTTGGAGAGTTCAATGGGAAGGTGATGTTGACAGGATTTGTTGATATTGAAGGTGAAGTGTAGGTGTGGGATAATTGAGGTGAGCTGATTAGAAGGATGTGGAGTGAATAGTTCAGCTTCAAGCATAGATATGAGAAAGGATAACTGAGCATCAAGGTTTGGATTGGAAGTAGGAGTATGTGGAGATATTGGTGTGTGGGGCTGGTGAGTTTGATCAGTAGGAGGACTTGATAGAAAGTTTTCAGAGGCAAATATGTTTATCATGTCAGTGTCAAAGGTATCCAAAGTTGAAAGATTTTTGTCATACCCCAAAATTTGCCCTCATATAATTTAAAATGTCATTTTATTTCGATTAAGTGACATAGCACAGTTGGTAAGAATTTGCGGGCAAAAGGTACAAGAGCGAGAGGTCCCGAGTTCGAATCCCACTACTAACATTTTTTCCCTTTTATAAGTTTTTAATTTTACTTCTAACTTTATTCACATTTGTTCAAAAATTCACAAAAATTGTTTTCTTTTTATATTTAAATAGTATTTTCGTTTTTATTATTTATTAAAAAATATTTTTTTACTTTATTCACATTTTATTCACAAAAATATCCAAAAAATCATAAAATAAAAATTTTGAAAGATTTTGTTCTCCTTTTCTTTTTTAGATGGTAATCTCTATTTTGAGGAGAGAATTTATATAATTGGTTAAAATAATTATAAATTTAAATCAAACAATATTTGATTTTGGATTTTTATTATTTTAATTGATTGTTGATTTTGTTCTCTCTTAATCATTCTAACCTAATATTTTTCCTATATAAACCAAAAATTTCTAACCTATTGGGGACGAACCTTTTACAACCCTTATTCATGTATATATCTCTTTGCCGTACAAATTTTTCCAGTAGTTTTTGACCTGGCTAACAAATCGACCAACAATCCTAACCTTAACACTATCGTCTTCTCCATCTTTCAAACCAAACACACACAAAAAAATGCCACACACGTGCATACATACTTTTAGAACTTTTTTTATTGTAATGTAAAACTGATAGGAAGATGCATGAGAATTGAGAATAAAGAATAGAGCACAAGGATAGAAGAAGATGTAGCCGCGGGAATACTCTCACCGCCATGCCGAAAACGTCCTTCGCCAGATCCGTACACCACCATCATCGGCGGAGAACAAAGCTCCGACACGAATCCATGCCGCCGGCCATTGATGTCACCTCTAAACCACCACAAATGCATCAACCGAGTCCGCCATGGCAACCTCCGGAGGCACCCAACACGCCTCTCCTCGGCGAAGTCTTCCGATTCACGAGCTCCCCTAGCCCGACGAAACAATCGCGCCTCCCAACGGCGAGCCACTTTCTCCGATTCGACGGCGAGCACGACCAATCACCATTGAACCCGCTTCTCTCTGATGACTACCACCATGTCCGGTTAACCCGTTAACGCCGATATCACAAGCTTGTTTGGAACCACCGCATGGAGATCCTCTTTGTCATTGTGAGTCTTCTCTTCTTGATTTCATAATGTTGTTGGTTTGTGTTTGTTTTGCAGAATTTTAACTTAAGGAAAGCAGAGCCTTGTTCAATTGAGATTGAGGAAGATGTGTGTGAAGGAAAGAAACCCAGCTCCTATTGACTCTTCGGTTTTGCTTTTGACGGAAATTTACTAGTAACCCCTTTCTTTTTAAAGTAAATTCTATTTTTTATTTAACAATAAAATTCTCAATTTTAGTAATTTGTTTAGTGATATATGGTTTACATTATAGTATCATGGTGTGTGTTGCTGTGAATTCATTAAAAATTCACGCGTGTGACGTACTTAGCGAAAGGAAAATGGTACCAGTATTATATCCGAGCATGTTCCTGTTAGTTTTCTTTTCTATTAATCTTGTAAGTAAATAAAAAACTTCTAATTATTATACATGTTTTATTTTATCTTAAGTGTTTCTATTTTTATTCCTATTTTAATATTCATTTATTTTCATTTATAACAAAAACACAAAAAAATCATATATGAAAAATACAAAAAATATATGCATTAGGATTAAATTAATTAGATTTTATTTCTCATATTAAAAATCTCTTTTATAATTTTTGTGATTATTGGTTAATATTCTTTTATCATATCCCACTAATATTTCCTTATTTTTTTACAAGGTACCGCTCGATATTGAGACTCTCGCATTTCATGGACATTTATAATTTGCAATTTTAATTTAGGTTACCCCGAGGCTTCCTCCGACCTCCAACCATATCAGATCAAATGCGAAGCTAAGTGTTTTTCTTTCATTATTTTATTTATTTACCTTTAATTTCTTCATTTATTTTTGGGTTGACAAAGTTCGCCTCTGAACCGATAATGCACTCACCCTCTTTTGTTTGCCATTTTTCCCACCTTTTCAGGGTTTGTCGAATGCCAAAGTTACGTTTTTTTGGTAACTCTAAACTCTAACCTTTTATTCTTCTGTTTTTTTAATTATTACTTATGTCAAACCCTATTAAGGGATCCGCTGGTTACAATTCCCCTCTCCTCCGCTGATTTCATTTTCCCCCTTCCCATAATTGTTTATATACTGCGTGGTTAGTAATTTAGGGAGTGCAAATTTAAACTGGATTAGAGTCACTAATTACAAGATAAATAACTGAACTGAACCACGTGATTGTGGCACACACACACTCTTTTGGGGTAACCTCTCTGTTGCCTTGTTGCCTTGTTGCCTGTTGCCTTGTTGCCTTGTTGCCTGTTGCCTTGTTGCCTGTTGCCTGTTGCCTTTGTGTTTTTTGCAGAATAAGCCATGTCCCTCGAATACGAGGATACCTCAGCCATGTTGCCTCGATAAAAAGGTCACGACCCTAAATGATGCTGCCTTCGATACACAAATGACCTCGACCCTCGGAAGTTGCCTACGGAAAAAGGCTGAGGTATCTTCTGGTTGCCTAACGAAAATGGCTTATTCTGATTCTTGCCTTAGACTACCTGCCCTCCTATGGCATGGGACAGTCTCATGGCAAAGGATGCTTCGACGACCCTTCAACCTCCAAACGAAAGGCTTCATGCCCTCTTATGGCAAGGATAGACCCTTTCATTCTGAAAGGCTAAAAAGAGACTTATCATCTGAGTTTAAGGTAATTGCCCCTAATTGCCTTGCAATGCTCATCTTTAATATTCTTTCTCACAATTCTTCGAAAACTGGCTACGCTCATTTACGAGCTAAAGTCCACTTTTTTCTTTCATCTACCTTTTTTTAAAAAAACAAACGAGCAAGCAAAGCAATTAAGAGCCCATGGAAAACCATGGATGCAAAGGGTGCCTTACACCTTCCCTTTGCATAAATTACCCCCCGAACTTAGATTTCTTTAAAAAGGTTTTTTTCTGTTTCTTTTTGCCTTTCCGAATTTGTTTGGATAAAATAAAAGTCGGTGGCGACTCTTGCTTACCGCGACATTTCGATCGATAAAAAGTCAGTTCACCGTATTACAGAACTGGCGACTCTGCTGGGGAGAAATTTTCGATAAAAGAGGGGTTACCTTGAAAGTTTAGGATTCATTTAAATGTTTTCTATTGTTTGCTTTGTTTGCTTTAATTTTGCAGGGCTGTTTTGGGTATTTTGCTGTGTGAAAGATCCTAACCCGGATCTGAGTACCTTAGGTATATGGCATGAGATCAAGGAGACTGCACAGCGTATACTGATGTGGTTGATCTGATGGCCATCGTTAGTGTGACACATTGGTTTGTCCTGGTGTTCCTTGGGATCCGACCTGAGGAAATGCTTGGCTGCCGCATGGTGTCATTAAGCACTAATTTGCCCTTAGAACCTTAGTCGAACTTGACTTTGGCCTATTAGAAAGTAGCGAGATGGCTGACTTTGGTTCCGACCGAAGTTGGTTGATACTCGAAGCTACACTCATATGGACTGGACTTTCAGGACCTTTTCGGTTGGCGATTCGATTGCCGAACTGAGATAAGCGCCTTCGAGAAAGGTCAATGATATGAGCTCCCTAGAACCCGATCTTTATATAGGACAGGTTTGAACCAACTAAACTTCAGGGGGAGGGTACATACCTCTGGACCACGTGCAAGCCTAACCTTAAGGAAAAATTGTGTGACTTGCGTGACTTATGTGACTTGTTTGCATTTGCTACTAACCTTCGTTCTTTGCAGGTTTTGTTAAAAGGACGTGTTTGCCCTTACTATCTCACACTATGCCTAATGAATTGCATTCGCATTACATTCATGACATCATAAGCATAACATAATTAACTAACCCTTTCAAGGATCTTAGGAATTTAGGGCGCGCAATTTCAGGTGCTCTTATCAAAGGTTGATTTCTTAATCAAGGGGCAAGAGGATTTATTTTTCTCTAGCCGCATACCTTCCAATTCAAAGACACAGTACCTAATCAAGGGGCCAGAGGATTTATTTTCCTCTAACCATGTGCTTTCAAATTCAGAAGTATCCCGAATCAGAGGCGATGACCCACTCGATATGGTGAGCTCGATTCTCAAAGAAGGATGTTCAAAGACGAAATTCAGAATTCTTCAGACAAAGACGTGACCAAATCACTTTCTGATGTTGCTAACTAAATTCCTAAAGATCCTTGAAAAGATTGCATTTGCATTCATAACATCACATAGAACTAACTTTTCCTTTCAGGTCGACCAACTGGTCAGACAGATACCATCAACAAATCAATCTCTATCAGATGAACATTCTGGAAGCTTGACCCCCAGACTTCTGAAACATTCCAATCAGATATACATTCCGGAAGCTCGAACCCCGGATATTCTGAAAGTTCCAATCAGATGAACATTCTGGAAGCTTGACCCCCAGACTTCTGAAACATTCCAATCAGATGAACATTCTGGAAGCTTGACCCCCAGACTTCTGAAACATTCCAATCAGATATACATTCCG
The DNA here is from genome assembly GCF_029867415.1 of Vicia villosa. Classification (NCBI taxonomy): domain Eukaryota; kingdom Viridiplantae; phylum Streptophyta; class Magnoliopsida; order Fabales; family Fabaceae; genus Vicia; species Vicia villosa. Next base: position 700,999 of record NW_026705391.1, on the reverse strand, counting down.
GAAGCTCGAACCCCGGACATTCTGAAACATTCTTATCAGATACACATTCCGGAAGCTCGAACCCCGGATACTCTGAATCTCTACACCAGTTCCACAACAACGACGCAAGCCAGATGCACCTAAGCGTCAATTCACCAAAATCAATATGCCGTCGGCTCAAACATTACAACATCTGTTGAAGATCAGATTGATCACTCTGAGGGATGCTCCTAAGAATTCTAATACCTCTGACTATAATCCCAATGCGAGGTGCGCGTACCATTCCAACATTCTTGGACATTACACAAACAATTGCTAGACATTAAAGAATAAGATTCAAGATCTGATCAATGACGGAGAAATCAAATCCAACCCTCCTAAAACCCCTGTGGTGATCACCGCTCCTATGCCTAAGTCATGACAAGACTGATTGACGTCTAGACGGACAAACTTTTGGATCATTATATCTACTTTCATTTGCAAGTTTCTTTTCTGTTTGTTTAAACATTTGACTCATGATAGACATTATCTGTTTTAATAATCATCATTAGTGCATTGCATATATTTGTCTTGAATAAATTATTTCGCTATCACTCATTTTAAAATATGTCTCTACTTTGCATATGTTTTGTGATACTCGACTCCTACTAAAGCTGTATGCCTTTTGAGGGAGGATGACGAAAACGATACCACAACCTCATACAGTATGCTTTTGAGCGGACTATGCTGACGATGTACAGGCATTGTTGCAATTCCTAAACAGTGGAGATATAAGGATGTTAATCCCTCGTCAACCCCTTTGAGCCAAAGAAGTAGAAGTTTCTTTCTTGTACTAATTAAAACCCTTGATCATAACCTGGGGCAGGGTAGTTCTCAGTTTAATTTGGCTGTGCATTCTATTTTAAGAGAATCACTCAGTACACCTTTCAACAAGGATTTCAATCACAAGCATTCATCCGCACACATCAAAGGAGTGTTGGAGATGTCAATGAAAAGACAATGATGGTTCATCAATCATCAAACAAGGCAGTCAATATCTTTCAAAAGGGAAAAAATGAAAAAACATATACACCAAGAAAAGCCTGCTAAGTCAAAAATCAAAAAGGTGACTTAGGCAAAAATCAAGGCATCCCGCTGACTGTAATCGAAAAAGAAAAAAAACAGTTCAGGCAACAATTAGGGATATCAAAAGGATGAAAACAGAGAAGATAATAAGTTCCTGAACAACACAATGTTGTAACTACCAAAAGGAAGAAGTGACTGCCATCTCAAAAGTTATCTTTGCTTGTGAACCATCATCATTATCAAAGGTGCAAATCCAAAAGTCTCTTGGAACCTGAATGCATAAGTTTGATTTAGCTGAGCTTAGGACTGAAGATCATCACGAAGAGGGGTGGGTACAATAAACTTTGAGCCATTATCCTTTGTTTCTTAAAACCGTGAACCAAGCCACGTTACAACCCTTGAAAGTCCTAATTGAAGCATGGTTAGTTCGAAAGCGTACTGTCACCAAAAGGGTATCCTGACTCCTTAAGGTTTACCAAAAATGCTGAGTTGATATTTCTTTTTTACAAACATCACATTGTTACAAATATCATGCTTTTACAAATGTCATGCTTTATTACATCCTGTTTTAAATGTTTCAAAAAAAACTCAAGACAAACGTATGCATTGCATCTCATGAATTCATTATTAAACATATCCTGCTACATAATTTCAAAAGTTAGCATCAGAAAAAAACTTGCACAGGGTACAACTAATGACTGAAAGTTATCCCGATAGACAAAATTACTCCGAGAAGCGATGTCTCTACGTATACAAGGGGCATGGCCCGTTTTTCCCAATCAATCTGGGGCAATCAAGTCAAGAGTCGAAGAATCTCTCAAATGCCAAAAAGTCAAGAGGCATACATCGCAAGAGGGTTTCGAACTATGTCACGATCAAATCTGGGGCAATCAAGTCAAGATTCCGAGAATCTCTTATGGATACTCGAGCAATCAGGGGCACGCATCCAAGTATACCTAAAGATACCCCCCAATCAACATGGGACATTGTCTTGAGCCTATGAGCGCTGGGAGCATATCACCCATAGTGTACCTTTCATAAAGTCCTCGCGAGGCGAATCTTACCAAAGTTCCTGCTAACTGGGGCAAATCTATGCAAGTCCAGTTTGACATCTTCGATCAACACTCATTGGCACGTTCTAATCAACACAGATCCAGGAATGACAAGTGCTATAATACTGGGGGCAACTCTCAAGACACCCATGTCCCCCCACAGAGCCAGGTTCATAAAATCACATCCCCACAGAGCCAGGTTCATAAAATCACATCCCCGCAGAGCCAGGTTCATAAAATCACATCCCCAACAGAGTTGACATCTTCAACACCACCGACACTTTGTTCTTCTCCAACATGGCTTACTAATATCTTTCATCCCCAGTCAGGATCCATCAAATTACTATTCATCCCCAAGCAGAAGTCATAAATCCCCAGCTAAACATCTTCAAGACAAGACCAGACGTCAAAATCACAAAGACATAGAGATTTATTTTCTCGAAAAAGACAACATAAATCATATTTCGCATACCATACGGCACAAACATATTCATACATCGCATACATCACCTCATAAACATACAAAGTCTCTCATTTATTTTGAGGTACTCATTACATAACACATGCATCATGACATAAGAAAACTAACCTTTACTTTTCAGGATATTGCTGTCTCTGTTTTCAAAGTTAAGTCGACACCTTTGACGGTTCCTTAACGACCTTTCAGAATTAAGTCGATACCTTTGACGGTTCCTTAATAATCCATTTCAAAGTTAAGTCGACACCTTTGACGGTTCCTTAACAACATTTCAGAATTAAGTTGATACCTTTGACGGTTCCTTAATAATCCATTTCAAAGTTAAGTCGACACCTTTGACGGTTCCTTAACAACATTTCAGATTTAAGTCGATACCTTTGACGGTTCCTTAATGATCTACCTTTGGAAGTTAAGTCGATACCTTTGACGGTTCCTTAATGATCCACCTTCATATCTAAGTCGATACCTTTGACGGTGCCTTAATGATATGCTTCGAATATTCTGTCGATACCTTTGACGGTTCCTTAATGATCTCCCTTTGGAAGTTAAGTCGATACCTTTGACGGTTCCTTAATGATCCACCTTCATATCTAAGTCGATACCTTTGACGGTGCCTTAATGATATGCTTCGAATATTAAGTCGATACCTTGGACGGTTCCTTAACAATCTACCTTTAGATCTAAGTCGATACCTTAGACGGTTCCTTAATGATCTACCTTTGGAGTTAAGTCGATACCTTGGACGGTTCCTTAATGACCCACCTTCAGAGTTAAGTCGATACCTTGGACGGTTCCTTAACGATCTACCTCCAGATTTAAGTCGATATCTCAGACGATTCCTTAAACAATCAACTTTTCAAAATCCAAAAGCAGTTCCGTAACGATCAACATTCAAACAACTACTTCTCAAACACTTCAGTCTCAACATCTGGATGGCATCTTCAAGCCCATCTCCGACAAAAGTCCTTACTTCAGCTAGGGCAAATTTCTTGGTATTCTAGTGTTCAATCATCTTCCACCTTCAGATACCGACTGGCCCACAAACCATTCTACATCTTCAGGTTTAAGATAATTGAACAGGGGCAGCTGTCATACCCCAAAATTTGCCCTCATATAATTTAAAATGTCATTTTATTTCGATTAAGTGACATAGCACAGTTGGTAAGAATTTGCGGGCAAAAGGTACAAGAGCGAGAGGTCCCGAGTTCGAATCCCACTACTAACATTTTTTCCCTTTTATAAGTTTTTAATTTTACTTCTAACTTTATTCACATTTGTTCAAAAATTCACAAAAATTGTTTTCTTTTTATATTTAAATAGTATTTTCGTTTTTATTATTTATTAAAAAATATTTTTTTACTTTATTCACATTTTATTCACAAAAATATCCAAAAAATCATAAAATAAAAATTTTGAAAGATTTTGTTCTCCTTTTCTTTTTTAGATGGTAATCTCTATTTTGAGGAGAGAATTTATATAATTGGTTAAAATAATTATAAATTTAAATCAAACAATATTTGATTTTGGATTTTTATTATTTTAATTGATTGTTGATTTTGTTCTCTCTTAATCATTCTAACCTAATATTTTTCCTATATAAACCAAAAATTTCTAACCTATTGGGGACGAACCTTTTACAACCCTTATTCATGTATATATCTCTTTGCCGTACAAATTTTTCCAGTAGTTTTTGACCTGGCTAACAAATCGACCAACAATCCTAACCTTAACACTATCGTCTTCTCCATCTTTCAAATCAAACACACACAAAAAAATGCCACACACGTGCATACATACTTTTAGAACTTTTTTTATTGTAATGTAAAACTGATAGGAAGATGCATGAGAATAAAGAATAGAGTACAAGGATAGAAGAAGATGTAGCCGCGGGAATACTCTCACCGCCATGCCGAAAACGTCCTTCGCCAGATCCGTACACCACCATCATCGGCGGAGAACAAAGCTCCGACACGAATCCATGCCGCCGGCCATTGATGTCACCTCTAAACCACCACAAATGCATCAACCGAGTCCGCCATGGCAACCTCCGGAGGCACCCAACACGCCTCTCCTCGGCGAAGTCTTCCGATTCACGAGCTCCCCTAGCCCGACGAAACAATCGCGCCTCCCAACGGCGAGCCACTTTCTCCGATTCGACGGCGAGCACGACCAATCACCATTGAACCCGCTTCTCTCTGATGACTACCACCATGTCCGGTTAACCCGTTAACGCCGATATCACAAGCTTGTTTGGAACCACCGCATGGAGATCCTCTTTGTCATTGTGAGTCTTCTCTTCTTGATTTCATAATGTTGTTGGTTTGTGTTTGTTTTGCAGAATTTTAACTTAAGGAAAGCAGAGCCTTGTTCAATTGAGATTGAGGAAGATGTGTGTGAAGGAAAGAAACCCAGCTCCTATTGACTCTTCGGTTTTGCTTTTGACGGAAATTTACTAGTAACCCCTTTCTTTTTAAAGTAAATTCTATTTTTTATTTAACAATAAAATTCTCAATTTTAGTAATTTGTTTAGTGATATATGGTTTACATTATAGTATCATGGTGTGTGTTGCTGTGAATTCATTAAAAATTCACGCGTGTGACGTACTTAGCGAAAGGAAAATGGTACCAGTATTATATCCGAGCATGTTCCTGTTAGTTTTCTTTTCTATTAATCTTGTAAGTAAATAAAAAACTTCTAATTATTATACATGTTTTATTTTATCTTAAGTGTTTCTATTTTTATTCCTATTTTAATATTCATTTATTTTCATTTATAACAAAAACACAAAAAAATCATATATGAAAAATACAAAAAATATATGCATTAGGATTAAATTAATTAGATTTTATTTCTCATATTAAAAATCTCTTTTATAATTTTTGTGATTATTGGTTAATATTCTTTTATCATATCCCACTAATATTTCCTTATTTTTTTACGAGGTACCGCTCGATATTGAGACTCTCGCATTTCATGGACATTTATAATTTGCAATTTTAATTTAGGTTACCCCGAGGCTTCCTCCGACCTCCAACCATATCAGATCAAATGCGAAGCTAAGTGTTTTTCTTTCATTATTTTATTTATTTACCTTTAATTTCTTCATTTATTTTTGGGTTGACAAAGTTCGCCTCTGAACCGATAATGCACTCACCCTCTTTTGTTTGCCATTTTTCCCACCTTTTCAGGGTTTGTCGAATGCCAAAGTTACGTTTTTTTGGTAACTCTAAACTCTAACCTTTTATTCTTCTGTTTTTTTAATTATTACTTATGTCAAACCCTATTAAGGGATCCGCTGGTTACAATTCCCCTCTCCTCCGCTGATTTCATTTTCCCCCTTCCCATAATTGTTTATATACTGCGTGGTTAGTAATTTAGGGAGTGCAAATTTAAACTGGATTAGAGTCACTAATTACAAGATAAATAACTGAACTGAACCACGTGATTGTGGCACACACACACTCTTTTGGGGTAACCTCTCTGTTGCCTTGTTGCCTTGTTGCCTGTTGCCTTGTTGCCTTGTTGCCTGTTGCCTTGTTGCCTGTTGCCTGTTGCCTTTGTGTTTTTTGCAGAATAAGCCATGTCCCTCGAATACGAGGATACCTCAGCCATGTTGCCTCGATAAAAAGGTCACGACCCTAAATGATGCTGCCTTCGATACACAAATGACCTCGACCCTCGGAAGTTGCCTACGGAAAAAGGCTGAGGTATCTTCTGGTTGCCTAACGAAAATGGCTTATTCTGATTCTTGCCTTAGACTACCTGCCCTCCTATGGCATGGGACAGTCTCATGGCAAAGGATGCTTCGACGACCCTTCAACCTCCAAACGAAAGGCTTCATGCCCTCTTATGGCAAGGATAGACCCTTTCATTCTGAAAGGCTAAAAAGAGACTTATCATCTGAGTTTAAGGTAATTGCCCCTAATTGCCTTGCAATGCTCATCTTTAATATTCTTTCTCACAATTCTTCGAAAACTGGCTACGCTCATTTACGAGCTAAAGTCCACTTTTTTCTTTCATCTACCTTTTTTTAAAAAAACAAACGAGCAAGCAAAGCAATTAAGAGCCCATGGAAAACCATGGATGCAAAGGGTGCCTTACACCTTCCCTTTGCATAAATTACCCCCCGAACTTAGATTTCTTTAAAAAGGTTTTTTTCTGTTTCTTTTTGCCTTTCCGAATTTGTTTGGATAAAATAAAAGTCGGTGGCGACTCTTGCTTACCGCGACATTTCGATCGATAAAAAGTCAGTTCACCGTATTACAATTTTCAACATTTGATGGGTGTTCAATTTGAGGAGCAACAGGAGCAGGAGAGATGACATTAGTTTATGGTGAAGGCACCACAAGAACTGGTGAGCTAGTGGTTAGGTCAATTCTTTATGTAGTATCATGATCAGAGGGATTAACTATTGCATTTGAGGTTGGAGAGATAGGTTGCGAGTTATGAAGTGAATCTGGTAATGATTTTTGACTATTTTGTGGAGATTCTAGGTCAACACAATTTGGGAGAGCCACAGACAGTGGAATAGGACTATTTGTAGATGGGCTAATTGGAGAGTTAGAGACATTTATACATGTTGATAATGGTTTAGAGTCACGGTAAAAGCCGCGATTATTTTCTCAAAATCTTCTCTGGATGGTTATTGATCCGCCATGGTTGTCAAGCTATGAAAAGAACAGAAAAACCTACTCTGATGCCAACTGACGCATCGCAAAACCTGTAGATAAGCTCTAGAGTCCACCGGAAATAAAGAAAACTTTGGATTCTATTATAATGAAAGATGAAAGATAATCTTTATAGCCACGCCCAAGATCTTTAAATACAGAAAACAAAGAAATCTTGTTGGGTTTAAAGACATCATAATGAATTTTTAATCCTAATGTCTTGCATGCTATACACTATACTTACTATACACTACATTACACTCTATCAGTGACAATATCATACTGGTGATAACAAAATAAGAGATGTAAGCGCTCTAAACTTAGCATATAATGACAACAAATAAGATATCTAAGTTCTCTAACCAATGCAACCTTTAGATATGCCGTTCATGTTGATAATATTTTTATAAAAATAAAAAATCATCTAAAATTTGTCTTTTAAGTTTAAATAAATTCAACAGAAGAAACACCAAAACAACCATACACATAATGTTATAACGTATTAAGATATAATTCAAGCGAAATGGTTAAAAAATAAGATATAATTCATATGAAATACATGTTAAAAAATAACCAAAATAAGATATAATTCATATGAAATACATGTTAAAAAATAACCAAAGAAGTAACATCAAACCATGTGAAACGCACATATGTGTGTATCTTTAAACTTATAAAGAACAAGTTTTTAAAATAGTTTCTCTTACTTTAAAATAACTCTTATAAAGTTTCTAAAATCGTTTCTCTTACTTTAAAATAACTCTTATAAAATCTTCATTTAAAATAAAATCAAAACCACCTATGTTTATACCGAAAGCCTTCATAACACCCAATGCAAATCAATTATCATGTAAAAATAGATAATTTACACCGTATAGGTACAAATCCAAAGTACATAAAAAAAATTATTAAAAAATTTAATAAATACATATTTGGTGTATAAAATCCGGTGTAGGAGTGCAATCGTGTGTACAAGTAGCATTTCTCTATTATTATAAACGGTAAATTTGACCATTAAGTCAGTTATTAAGTACCAACAAAATCACTTCAATTAAACACTGAATTTGCAATTTCAATAATAATAATAATAATAATAATAATAATAATAATAATAATAATAATAATAATAATAATAATAGATTTTTATTTGTTTGAATTATAGAATTTGAATTTAATTCGGATAGTAGAATCCAAAATAGTGTCACAGCACGAAAATTTAAGGAGAAAGAAAGAATTATGAAAAGTGACAAAAGAAACTCAAATAAGCTAATTTGAACTAGTTCCATTTACATAACTCAAAAGTATTATGCAGTCAAGAGAACTAAGTGAAAGATTGTAGTTATAGTGGACTTGCATACATCGCTCTTTCAATTAAATTAAATGATTTGTGTGCAATCCTTAACTAAGGAAGTAATATTCTAAAAATGATTTGGAATTCATTCCTATTCCTTTTGGAAGAAAGAGAGCACAAGATCTGTGTGTACAGAGAAGAGTTGTGTATCCACGAAAAGCTGTTTAGACAGAGCATCAAAGGAGAAACAGTCAGCTTTAACAATGATGAGGATAATACACATGAACATACTAAATAACATACATACCAAATATAGGTTTTGAAATTAGGTTAAACTCTTAGGAAATCACTTAAAACCAGAAAGTATATATGATAAAATTTGTTTGCATATTTAACAAGGGGTTGATTTAAGGTCCGCAAATCATACCTTCATGAAAGACTGCTCGCGATAAGGGAATGAGTCGATGAAACTTTCCCTCAAAAGCAAGGATACCTGAATAACATGCCACGCCATACTTCAAAATAATTTATAAAATATTTTATTTCCATTACATGTAAATGTAATAAATGATGATGTTCTTATACCTTACCATTACAATTTACAACCCATAAATTTATTTAAACTTGTTTAATAATTAATTTAATTGTATGTATTTTTTCTTATTGAAATTAATATGATCTTATATCTCCCACCATACTTCAAATTATCTGTCCAGTTTTTGTCATATTGTTGATCTTGAAAGTGACGTCCATAGAGAATTATATTGAAATTGGGTTTTAGAACTAATTTCTCTCTTAAGAGTAGAGACAATCATTTAAGTGTAAAATTATAATATTGGTCAATAATATTTAACATGGTGACAAAAATACAGACCTTATCATCATTCGATTGTACATTGGTTATTGTATGTGAACGGATGTTATAGCAAAGGGAATCCAAATAAGATCTTAACACGGATAAGAATCTCTTGGCAGCTTCTACCTATCGGACAAAAAAACAAAAAAATATGAGAATATAAACAATATGTTGAGAAGATCGTTAACAAACTTTATAATAAACTAGATGAAATTTTAAAATAAAGTTGAACTTAATCAAGCAGATAACGAGCCTTTCAAAATGGTTGTTATTCAAGATACCAAACAGGATAGTGAAGGCAATAACGAGGAAATAAGAGAATATGGTATAATGAAGAGATGAATCATAAGAGCACACCTGCATTTCCGTGCATTCATACATTGGCCTTCTCCTACCCAAGTAGATTTCTCCTACAAGAGTTGCATGATAAGGACGTAAAGAAGACATTGGCTCTTTCTGTCTTGGCAGTTGAGGTAGTGACGGTGACTTCACCTATTTAAAAACAAAAGTATAAAAAACCATGTGTATCTCTCTGTAATTTAGAAAGTATAGAGGTATAAAAACGGAGTTCAAATATAGAAATATTGAAAACAATTAAATTCAAGAGCTAAGCCCCAATTTTTTACAGGGAAAAACTAGAGTATGCACTCACAATTCCAAAAAAAAAACTTCTTTTATTAGTTTAGTTTTTTTTTTGCCAAAAGAATAAGAGGTCTATTCAGATTAACAATTTCATTTGAAATGTTTCTAATAAGGAGTTAAATAAATAAATACTATATAGTTGGGGAAGAGGACTCACTTGATTCTATTGGCATTGGAAAAATGCAGAAAAATTACAAACCCGGTTTCTGTTGGCATCAACCAGAATAACATTGGTTAACTTTGACTGAACTTCATTTGTCTTGTGCCTAACACCAACCAATGAAATTATTTTTTTAACAAAGACTGATGTCAGAAATGATACTATCAATGGAAAAGGGCAAATTTACAACAACAATAACAGGCCTAATTTTAAGCTCCAATTTATGAAATATAATAATAAATGGGTTTTACAAGCTACAAAATAGTATATTTGATATCATTATCTTATGTAGCAATTACCTGGGTACAAAGAGCATGCACTCAGCAACTCAACATGGATTAAAGTATACATAAATCCGTAGTAGAAATAAATAATAAATAATAATAATAGTTTCATGAGTTAAAGCAGATATCGTTCTTTAAGAATGAACATAATACTCACAATGTAAGGGGCAAGAGCGTCCAGAAAGTCAAGCATGTCATTTGGTAAAACCTGGAAAGTATGTTCTCATCAAATACTGTGAAGTGGAGAAGAGATGTTTAAAATATGAAAATTAATATTTACTTTAAATGAGAAGGGAGAGAAATATACCGGCATTAGCAGGCTTTGCCATTGATAGGGTCGGATTAATGGAATAACTGATAGAATTGACGCAGATAGGATTCCCAGATCATGAAGAAAACAATTTCCATCAAGAACTTCAATGAAAATATCAACAATTCAAATGGGTTAAGCTAAGATTGGGTTTCAAGAGTAGTATGATTTCCACAATTCATGGTGAGAGTACCTAACTAAAAGTTAAACACACTTCCAAGATCTTAAAATAATTAACATGACTAGTAAACTAATAATAATTATTCTGAAGAACTAGACCATAAACATGCGTATAAAAAGTGGCACTAAAACATTTGCATCATTATGCAAGTTGAAGAGTTAGGTTCATCATCAACACAAGATCATCACTAACATAATTTGAGGAACATGTACCAAATTAGAACAGACAACTACAATCTGCTTCTCTCGTAGAGCTCTGGCAAAGAATGTTAAGACCTGCCAACCAACATCATCTAGCTGTAAGACTAGTAGATAATCATTATGAGACCGTTATGCTCAGATCGCTACATTTCTACTCTCGTGGCCAACTACTTCAACATACAGCCTTAACGTGACTAAATCAATAACTAATATCACCTCTTTTAGATTGGGAAACAATTGTTATAAATGAAGCACAGACTCCGACACGGACACTTCAACACCGCTAATGTAAAATACACAGGACGCCAACACCGTTACATATATGATAATATTTAAAATTCATTATCCATTTATTATCAAAGAGTTAAAAATATCCTAATCAAAGTTATTGTCTTTAATTTTTCATTGATAACATGGCTTCAAATATATGTTTAACCCTTTAAATTGTGTGAGATTTATTTTAAAGAATGTATAAGGTGTGTTGAAGCAAAGAAAAAAATAAATTATTTTTTAAACATTTGTCTTAATCGTCTGACACGTGTCATATTAGTGTCAGACGATTTTAAAAACCGTAGCAGAGAAATCTGGGTGATAACGTAAAAGAGGAAAGAAGAATGAAGATGAATATATTGTAATTTTAGGGTTTTTTACTAAGTTACTATTACAATTAACAGATCACCATATGTTATTTAAAAAATTAAAAAAAGAATGCCAAGTCATGATCCACGTAAGCCCCTGTTAAGTTGAATTGACGGCAGGGATGCATAATAGGGACGGAAAATATTAGAGGGACCATTATTTGAACAAAAATATTAGAGGAACGAAAAGCGTTTTTTGGGATATTTAGAGAGACCTAAAACATATTTAACCAAATAGCTTATATTGATATTGAGATACAAGTATTTAGTTTATCACATATGATTGGTTTTCCTATCACTTATTTCCCTCCTTTCGTTATGTAAAACCCATAAGTTCAACCGGTGTTACCATGAATATGGATTTCTTAAGGGTAAAGAGGAAAATGGATTTCATAAAATCATTGATAGAAACAGAACTTACATATTCAAGTCTCAAGGTACCACATAAGCACGCTACAGCCCATATAGATAATGCAGTTGCCTCCTCTTCAACTAGAAGACAATTTTGTGCCTGAAAAGAACAGACCAAAAATGAATTACTTTTTTACGATGACCATCAAACATGACAACCCAAAAAAAACAAAAGTAAAATAAAAGTAATTTAGTCCAATAAAAAATTTATTCCAGCATACCTCGTCTAATCCCAGACCTGTACTACAGGATTTCAAACCAATAAGTGAATCAGACAGATAAAGAGCATTCTCATCTGGCCTGTGAAGGAATGAAGGTGCTCCAAAGGATGAAAGATAAGTGTCTATCCCCTTGTAGGACAACTAAAACGATAATACTCACTTATAATTTGTAAGGGTCCACAATTATTAGCCTGTGAATTGGTAGAATAATATCAGCAATAATAACACCGTTAATGTATTATTAGTACAAAACAACAGACAATAATAGCAAAATTAGGTGTATTTACAATTGCAAACCTTGGCCCATTCAAGAATTTCATGTAGGTCATTTAAATCTTCTTGTCCCGAGACTGAAGCATCTTCTGTCTCAGTATCATCAGAATCACTCCTAAAATTTCTATCTTCACAAGGTGAACCTTGAAAACTGCATAAATCAGATCATGTGTTTGAAATGCATTATAAGAAATGGATGATAATAAATAACTCCCAACATTTCTATGTTTACATGGTGATATTTAGAAGCTGCATAAAGCAAAGACTATGGGCCTGTTTGAATTAGCTTATCTAACTTACATAAATTAGGTGAGACTGATAGGGAGAATTTATGAAAACAGCTTATTATATTTTTCATAAGCTAAAAGCTTATTTTCATAAGTTTTCTGTTGTGAAAAACGATACCAATAACAAAGTATAATAGGGAATTAGGGAAGAGAATAAGAACACAAGAATTGGTTACAACTGCTATTCTTTCACTTTCTCTTAAAACAAGATTACAAGTTTACAAGAATAACAAATAACCTCTCTCACCCTAAATTAGGATTTGCAGCTTAGCAATGATGAGAGACTAGAATGCTATTTATAATAAAACCTAACATACTAACTAATGGGCTTTTTCAGCAAGGCCCATTACACAAGCCAACTCAATAAACAAGCTAACTTAACAAATTAGGGTTTAAACACTAAAACCTAATTTAACATGCTAACAACTCTAGCATCTTCGACATCTGCATGCTAGACCCATCTTCGACTACAGCATGCACACTTCGACACCAGCATGTGAACAATCCTTCGACTTCATGCTTAACTCTGTCGAACTGTCGAACCAAGAAGCTACCCTTCGACAATACTAGAGTTCGATCCAATATCTCACAAATCTCCACCTTGGACCTAACTCTACAACGTCAAGGAACAAACTAGCTTTCTTCATGCAGCTTTATCAGCTGCATACAGTGGAAAAACTTGCAACTCGGCAATGTCTTGGTGATCATATCAGCAGCATTGTCTTCAGTCGAAACCTTCAGCACTTGGACTTCTCCACGCTCGATTACTCCTCTGACGAAATGCAGCCTCACATCAATGTGCTTAGTTCGCTCATGATAGGCTGAATTCTTCGACAGGTGTATTGCACTTTGACTATCACATTTAACAGTGATACCTCGACCTTGAAGTTTCAGCTCCTTCGCAAAACCTTCAAGCCACAATGCTTCTTTCACAGCTTCAGTTAATGCAATGTACTCCGCTTCAGTGGTTGATAGAGCAACAACCTTCTGAAGTGTTGCTTTCCAACTAATTGCTGTGCCAAACATAGTGAAAACATATCCAGAAATAGATTTCCTGGAATCCATACAACCTGCATAATCAGAGTCGACATATCCTTCTATTACTGCTTTACTATCTTCACCCAAGGCTCCACCATAAATTAGGACTCTATTCAGAGACCCATTTATGTACCTTAAAATCCACTTCAATGCTTGCCAGTGAGCCTTTCCAGGATTCGCCATATACCTGCTTACAAGACTTACTGCGTATGCTATGTCGGGTCTAGTACAGACCATAGCATACATCAAAGAACCGACTATATTAGCATATGGGATGCTATTCATATAGGCTCTTTCGACATCAGTACTGGGACACTGATCAATACTCAGTTTGAATTGAGGGTTTGTTGGAGTCACAACTGGCTTCGAATTCGACATACCAAACTTTTCAAGAATCTTCCGTAGATATGCCTCTTGAGATAGGCATAACTTCGACTTCTTTCTATCTCTTCGAATGTCAATTCCAAGAATCCTGGAAGCAGCTCCCAGATCCTTCATATGGAACTCCTTATTGAGTTCAGCCTTCACCCTCATCACATCTTCGACACTGTTGCTTGCTATGAGAATATCATCCACATAAAGCAACAAAATAACAAATGAATTACCAGGTCGAAATCTGAAGTAAACGCAGTGGTCGAACTGACTTCTAATGAAACTTATGCGTGCCATGAACTTGTCGAATCTCCTATTCCACTGTCGAGGAGATTGTTTCAGCCCATACAAAGATCTCTTTAACTTGCACACATAATCTTCCTTCCCCTTTTCGACATACCCTTCAGGTTGCCTCATCAGGATCGTTTCATCTAGATCACCATACAAGAACGCAGTCTTCACATCCATCTGTTCCAGTTCAAGATCGAACTGTGCCACCATGGCAAGCAACATTCGAATGGACCTATGCTTCACAACAGGAGAAAACACATCATTGAAGTCGACACCTTCTTTCTGAGTGAAACCCCTTGCAACTAACCTTGCCTTGTATCTTTTCGACGTCACTCCTTCAATTCCTTCCTTAACTTTGAAAATCCATTTACAGCTGACTAACCTTGCCCCAACAGGTTTCTTGATCAGTTCCCAAGTATGATTATCATGAAGAGATTTCATCTCATCATCCATGGCCTTCAGCCATTCAGTCTTATTTCGACTCCTCATAACTTCCTTATAGTCTCTAGGTTCTTCGTCTAGAACCTCACTTGCAGAGATTAAGGCATAAGCTATAAGATCTGCATATCCAAGTCTTTGAGGTGGCTTGATGACTCTTCTCGACCTATCTCTCGACAATAGGTAGTCATCGTCAGTTTCCTCAACTTCAGCATCTTCTGCTTCTTCTTCGACTTCATCTGGGATATGCAATTCAGCATCAACATGCTCCACCTCAACAGGAATTTCTACCTGTTCCAGCTCTTCGTCAGATGTTTCTGTACTTCGACCAACATCATCAGTTTTCTTAAAAGCCATTTCAGCTTCATTGAAAACTACATCTCGACTGGTGATACACCTCCTGTGACCTGGCTCTAGGCACCATAGCCTATAAGCTTTGACTCCTTCAGGGTATCCCATGAACATGCATTTCAGAGCTCTAGGTTCGACCTTGTCTTGCCTAATGTGAGCATAGGCTACACAGCCAAATACTCTCAGTTTGTCGAGATCTGGTGGATGTCCCGACCAAACTTCTTCAGGTGTCTTCATATCTAACGCTGTCGAAGGACATCTGTTTATCAGATATGTTGCTGTCGAAACAGCCTCAGCCCAGAACACCTTCTTTAACCCCGCACTAGTCAACATGCATCTGACTCTCTCCAAAATAGTTCGATTAAATCTTTCAGCCAAACCATTTTGCTGTGGAGTACCTGCAGTAGTTCTGTGCCTTGCAATACCAAAGGCAGCACAAAAGCTGTCGAATGCCTCATTGCAAAATTCAAGGCCATTGTCGGTTCTCAACCTCTTGACCTTCCTGCCAGTCTGATTTTCAACCATAGTCTTCCAACTTTTGAAATTCTCAAAAGTTTCATCCTTAGTCTTCTGGATGAATACCCATAATTTTCTGGAATAATCATCTACTATGGATAGAAAATACCTTGCTCCTGAATGTGATGCACACCTTGCAGGCCCCCAAAGATCAGCATGGATGTAATCAAGGGATCCTTGTGTTCTTTGTTTGCCTTTGTTGAACTTCACTCTGCAAGATTTTCCAAGTACACAGGGTTCACAAAACTTCAGCTTTTCGACTTTGTCTCCACCAAGCAGATTTTGTTTCCCTAATTCGACCAGACCCCTTTCACTGACATGGCCCAATCTCATGTGCCAGATTTCTGTCTTCGACAAAGGTTTCATGGATACAACATTTGTCGAACCACTTACAACTTCAGCCTCAAGGGTATACAAGCCTTGTTTCTTCACGCCTCTCAAGACTTCCTTCGACCCCTTCATGACTCTTAGGATACTTTTCTCTCCTTGGAAAACATATCCTTTCTTGTCGAATTCACCAAGAGAAAGCAAATTTCTCTTCAAATCAGGAACATACCTGACTTCAGTCAACAACCTTATTGACTCATCATGGAGCTTGAATCTCACAGATCCAACACCTGCAATCTTGCAAGCCTTGTTGTTTCCCAGCAATACTGATCCACCATCTTGATCACATAATTCCTCGAACAAGTCTTTGTTTGGAGTCATGTGCCAAGTGCAACCTGAATCCATAATCCACTCCTTCTTAGAGTCACTGCTTGAAACCACAAGAACATCAGATGATTCGAAATCATCTTGAACAATGGCAGCGTTGCCATTATCCTTACCTCCATGATATTTCAGGCGTTCAGGGCACACCTTTCTTGTGTGACCCTCCTTCTTACAATGGTAGCATCGAATGCCATATGCTTCGCCACCGTAAGACTTCGACTGGCTTTTGCCTTTCTTCTTGTCAAACTTACCATCCTTTCGTAAGAGTTTTCCTTTAACGGCCAAACCTTCGCCAACAGTCGAAGGTTTATGCTCCTTTCGTTCATTCAAGTCCTTAGAGTACAAGGCTGATTGAACTTCTTCAAACGTCAGGGACTCCCTTCCATACAAGAGAGTTTCTTTGAAGTGAGCATGTGATCGAGGCAAAGAACACAATAGTAACAGCGCTTGATCTTCATCATCGATCTTCACATCAATATTTTCAAGATCAAGAATCAGCTTGTTGAACATATCCAACTGCTCAGCCAATACTTTGTCTTCAATCATCTTGAATGAATACAAAGCTTGCTTCAGGTAGAGTCGATTTACCAGCGATTTGGTCATATACAAACTTTCAAGTTTCACCCATAACCCTGATGCCGTCGTCTCCTTTGATACCTGCCTAAGAACCTTATCACCAAGGCTCAACAAAATTGCGCTGTGTGCCTTCTCAATCATAGTCGTCTTCTCCGCTGCCGTTAATGCAGCATTCATGGCTGCTTCTCCCTTCAACGCTTCCAAACAACCCTGCTGAACCAGTAGGGCTTTCATCTTCAAGCGCCACAGACCGAAATCATTCACTCCGGTGAACTTTTCAATCTCATACTTTGTTGAAGGCATCTTCTCCACGCTCACCGCACCAATTTGTTGTGAAAAATGATACCAATAACAAAGTATAATAGGGAATTAGGGAAGAGAATAAGAACACAAGAATTGGTTATAACTGCTATTCTTTCACTTTCTCTTAAAACAAGATTACAAGTTTACAAGAATAACAAATAACCTCTCTCACCCTAAATTAGGATTTGCAGCTTAGCAATGATGAGAGACTAGAATGCTATTTATAATAAAACCTAACATACTAACTAATGGGCTTTTTCAGCAAGGCCCATTACACAAGCCAACTCAATAAACAAGCTAACTTAACAAATTAGGGTTTAAACACTAAAACCTAATTTAACATGCTAACAACTCTAGCATCTTCGACATCTGCATGCTAGACCCATCTTCGACTACAGCATGCACACTTCGACACCAGCATGTGAACAATCCTTCGACTTCATGCTTAACTCTGTCGAACTGTCGAACCAAGAAGCTACCCTTCGACAATACTAGAGTTCGATCCAATATCTCACATTTTCCAAGTTATATTATGAAAACATCTTATAACATATACAAAAACAATTTATTATTTCATCATTTGCTATATGATGGAATTTCCTCCTTCATTGTGCTCCGCCCCTAGTCGCCTTAAATGCAGCATTTGGCTTGCCCTCATTGCAACATGTGAATAAGAATTAGTTTAAATGTAATAATTTAGTGTAATTACCGATATAGCCCTGTAACCTCTATATATATACGAGAAATAATAATGAGAAAGGTATCAAGCCAAGCATTATTGACATGGTATCAGTAGGTTTTTGATCGAACCTGTGAGTTTTTGGTTAATCTTGGCTTTATTCAGTGACACCCCACTGGGTCGCTCTTGAAATCATCTCGGTAGATCTCGTTTCTCGGTAATTGAAATCATCTCGGTTTTCAATAATCTCTTCCAAGATTGCGATTCTAATCTCTGGTGCTTACAATCATGTTTCTGGTAGTGCTCATAAGTTACAATTTTGTTATTCCTCCTTGTTTGCAAATCGTGTTTGCTTTGATCGTGTTCTTGTATCGGTGTCGACAAGTATTCTGAATTAGGGTTTTGATTTGGTGTTGGTGAGTATCTTGAATTGGGGTGTTGATTTGGTGTCGGCAAGTATTTTCTACAGTGTACCGTTGGTGTTTCTTGTATCACGTTAACAACATTGTTACGTGCAGTTTCATAGTTATTAAAAAAAAAATAAAAATAAAATCATTTTGTTATTAACTGATGCAGCTTGTGGCTTTCAATTGCTCACATGGCTTAGTCTTTGAATTTGTTCTTAAGCTATATCTGATATTATGGCTTCCGAAAAAGAAAGAGATCATATTTGTGTTCCTTTTACCGGAAAGAATTATCTTGTTTGGGAATATCAATTTCAGATGTATGTCAAAGGAAAAGGATTATGGAGTCACTTGGACGATGTCTCTTTGGCACCGTTAGAGACAACTGACTTAGATGCGTGGGAAATAGAAGATGCTTAGATTATCACTTGGATTCTCGGTATTATTGATACTCACATGATTAATAATTTGTGATCTTTTTCCACTGCTCAAGAAATGTGGAACTACTTGAAGCGTATCTATAACCTAGACAATGCAGCCAAACGTTTTCAGTTGAAGCTAGACATTTCCAATTACAAAAAAAGGTAATTTGTCTATTAAAGAGTATTATTCTTGTTTCTTGAATTTATGGATAGAACGCTATGCGATTATACATGTTGATGTTCCCAAGAGTTCTCTCGCGAATGTCCAAAAGGTCTACAATACTAGTAGGAGAGATCAATTTCTCATGAAGCTTTGTCCAGAATTTGAGGTTGTCAGAGGTGGTTTGCTGAATAGGAATCCTTTTCTTTCTTTAGATACATGTGTTGGTGAACTTCTCCGAGAGGAACAACGTCTTGCTACTCAAGGATCCATGTCTCACGATGTTGTCATTTTCGAGTCTGCTTTGTTTGCATATGCTGCTCAGAGTAGAGGTAAAGGTCATGATATTCGACATGTCCAATGTTTCTCTTGCAAACAATTTGGACATTTTGCTCTGAGTTGCAGTAAGAAGTTTTGTAATTATTGCAAGCAGCGGGGCCATATTATCCCTGATTTCCCCACCCGTCCTCCACGATCATGACAATGTTCGATGCAAGCATTTCATGCTAGTACAAGCTCTGCATGTGGTCCTTCCATCACCAATCCATCTAATGGTGGAACTCTTCAACCTGAAATAATCCAACAGATGGTAATTTCCGCTCTTTCAACCTTGGGAATTCAGGGTAAGTCTTTTAATGTTTCTTTCCCGTGGTTTCTTGATTCTGGTGCATCCAATCACATGATAGCCTTGTCTGAATACTTGCATAATTTACATTCTTACCATGGTAAACAGAAAATTCAAATTGCGGATGGTAATGCTCTCTCTATCACTAATGTTGGTGACCTCAACTTTGATTTTCGGGATGTGTTTGTATCACCTGGACTTGCTTCCAATTTATTATTTGTTGGTCAATTGGTTGATAACAATTGTAATGTAATTTTTTCACATGATGGGTGTCTTGTGCAGGAACAGGTGTCGAGGAAGGTGGTTGCGAAGGGGCCTAAAGTGGAAAGATTATTTCTGCTTCAGTTTTTTTCTAGTCATTTATCTCTTGTTTGTAATAATGTCTTGAATTCTTATGAGGATTGGCATAGAAAATTAGGTCATCCCAACTCTACTATTTTGTCTCATTTATTTAAAAATGGTTTTTTGGAAAATAAAAATGTTGTTACTAATGCCTCTCTTTCATGTTCTGTTGGAAAATTGGCTAAAAGTAAAACACTTCCTTTTTTGTCTAGTGCTTACCGGGCTTCCTCTTGTTTTGGAATGATTCATAGTGATGTATGGGGTATGTCTTCTGTAGTTTCTCATGCTCGCTATAAATATTTTGTCACATTTATTGATGATTATAGTCGTTTTACTTGGATATATTTTCTTCGGTCTAAATCTGAAGTGTTTTTTATGTTTAAGAAATTTTTGACATAGAATGCCTACTAGAATTGTCCTACTTCTTCTGTATGTTAATGATATGATTATTACTAGTTCTGATCATGCTTCCATTCAAAGCCTTAAACAGCAGTTACAAGAAGCGTTTCATATGAAAGATCTTGGTAATTTGCATTATTTTCTTGGTCTTGAGGTTCATTCTACATCCAAGGGCATATTCCTCCATCAACACAAGTATGCCACAGATTTAATTTCTACGGCTGGTCTCCAATCGGCTAATCCAGTGGATACTCCTCTTGAGGTTAATGTTAAATATAATCGTGATGATGGTGATCTGTTGCCTGATCCATTATTGTATCATCGGCTTGTGCATAGCCTTAATTACTTGAATATTACTCGCCCTGACATATCGTTTGCTGTTCAACAAGTAAGTCAATTCATGCACTCTCCTCGCCACCTTCACTTGGCAGCAATTCGTAGAATAATTTGTTACTTGAAGGGAAGCTCTCATCATGGTTTATTCTTTCCTGGTGGAGTTGCTCCTAAATTGAGTGCTTATAGTGATTCTGATTGGGCAGGGTGCCCTGATACTCGACGATCTGTCACTGGTTGGTGCATGTTTCTTGGCTCTTCATTGATCTCATGGAAAAGTAAGAAACAAGCAATAGTCTCTAAATCTTCTACTGAATCTGAGTATCGTGCCATGTCTGCTTCCTGTTTTGAAATAATTTGGCTTCATGGTCTTTTGGCTGAACTTGGATGTCCTCAAATAGAGCCAACTTCACTTTATGCTAACAATACAAGTGCCATCAAAATTGTTTAGAATTCTGTTTTTCATGAACGCACCAAACATATTGAAGATGATTGTCACTCAATTTGTGACGCTTATGATGACCAGATAATATCACTTCCTCATGTTAGTACTCAGTTGCAGATTGTAGATATTCTTACCAAGGCTGTTCCGTGTCCACGTCATTAGTTCCTTGTTAGCAAATTGATGCTCATTGACAAGCAGCATCAATTTGAGGGGGGATGTGATTAATAATTAGTTTAAATTTAATTATTTAGTTTAATTACCGATATAGCCCTGTAACCTCTATATATACGAGAAATAAGAATGAGAAAAGTATCAAGCCAAGCATTATTGACACATCCTTCATTGTGTACGCTTTGAAGAGGTGAATTTAGTCCCACATTGCTTAGAGATATGGCCTGTATTGGGCTTATAAGCGGGGGCAATCCTCACCCTACAAGCCGGTTTTATAGGGATGAGTTATGTCCATCCCAAATTCTCACACTAGAAATAGCTTATGCGAACTTATTCATAAGCGCTTATATTGGTAAGCACTTGTAGTATAAGCTGCAAAAAAGTTGTTTACCCAAACAAGGCCCAAATGTTTTAAATGAACCACTTAGAAGAAAGGGATAATTGAAACACAACAGAATGTGTTTGGATAGTAAATGTTTTAAATGAACCAGAAGAAAGGGATAATTGCAACACAACAGAATGTGTTTGGATAGTAAAGATTGTTCATTAGAGAGAGAGAGAGAGAGAGAGAAATATTAAGAAAAAGAATAAGAGATTTAGAAAATGCAACCATCCAACCATCCCAAGAAAAGAGAAACTACAACTAAGCTGATACAAATCAGAGACTCCATGATACACCACAGAGCATAAGCAACAAAGAAAGACTACTTTCTGCCTCCCACTTGCACAAAACAAAATCCATTGACATATTTGTTGTAAAATGAAGTCAAGCAATAAGCAACAGTCAATTATTTGAACCTATATAGAATGCTCATTACACAACATACATAACAGATTAATGAATAAAACGGTTTCTTATTTTTAGTCATTTCAGATGTGATTGAAAAAGTAAAAAACTCATAAGATAGGTGATGGCACAGTATGCACCGTTATCTCATGTGGAGGTCAAATATATACTGGCAAGATGCACTAGACAATCACAATGTCATGTACATGCAGGAAGATTCCGAGCTTTCATACTAGCTATACCGAAGGAGGGGAAAAATAGCATTTGGTAAACGCCTATCTTCTGACTATTTATTTGTTGCCAAAGCATTGCCATACGTATTACTATCTTCAGAAATTGTAAGGCCAGATATTTCTTTGACAATTTCTCCATCAGTTTCAGGATGAATAGGTACAATATTATCATCATATGCTCCTCCCTTAAATTTACGCATCTCCTCATTAACCATTTGTTTCTCTTGATGATTACTATCATCCTCGAAGTTTTAGAATATGCGAAACCGAATGGACTAAAATTGATGAGATTGAATTAATACGATATCCAATTAATCAAACGATTAAACAATATCACTGAGTATTTACTACTTCCAATGACTTGTTTAGAATAAACTCAATAGTTTGTGTGTTTGTCAATTTATAAAACACTTGGTGTGCAAAATACACCAAGTTCAATTTTATTTAAGTTTTAGTAGTGATGTTACTAGATAGAAATCAAATTGAATGCTACGAAAATTTTTAATATACTTTTCAATCACTACAACTATGGTAAAACTGATTCAGCAAACACGATCACACAAACTATAGCAGACGAAAATAAAGGTGTGGAAAGGAAAAACATCACACGGTTTGTTTAGGCAGTTCCTCTTGTCCTCCTCACGTAGGGTATGTCTGCCCCCAATTCTAGAATCTAGAATTAGGATATATGATATTAAGTTGCAAAGTTTTATAAGAGAAAAAATAGTCACTAATACTCAATTTACAATCGTTGAAATTGATTCTATGCTTTTCTCTTCCCTTGATTCGAGATGAACCAAGTATGCAAACCTCTTCGAACAGACCTCTGGTTACCGCTACTTGTTTGCACGTACACGAAGTTCCGCGAACCTTTCACTCGGCTGATTTCGATCACAAGATATTTGACCCCAAATATTTCTTCGCAATCCTCCGGTTAGCGGTACTTGATTGAGCAAACCCACACTTTCCCAATCTTTTCACTCGGCTAAATCTATTAAAGTAAAGATTTGTGCAAAAACCCCCAAATCTTCAAGATCTTGGAGGACAAAACCTCCAATGGTTTTATTCAAGAAAAAACCTACAATTGCTCAACCCAAATCTGAATTTCGGTCTTCAGTTTGAACGTTAACACCACAGCTCTACACCTTGATCAATAAATTATGTGTAATTGTTGATGAATACATGAGTGGATGAAGCTGCTGAGCATAATGTGTATATCTTTCACTTCTTATTGTTTTTGTTTCAAATGATAAAAGTTAGCTAATATATGTGTTACCCATTAATCTAGTCCCAATCAGCATATCAGAAAAACAATAAAAAGTAGCGAGCGGACGACCTGTGCAGGGACCCCAGTCGATGCGAGCGAATCCTAGTGTCGGGAGATGATTTTTGAAACAACGATGCGTCGACCGCTGCAGAGCATGCATTGACGCGACATGAAAATATTAAACTTTTAGTAATAGTCGACCAGATGGGTCGACGCGAGCAGTCCCGAGCTTGATGGGTTGATTTTTGAACCAGCCATGCGTCGACTGCTGCAGGGCATGCGTCGATGCAATCTGTGAATATCCAACTCCCAATATGAGTCGACCAGGAGGATCGACACGAGTAGTCCCGAGCTTGGTCTAATTGTTTTCTTCAGTCCATGAGTCGACCTAACCAAACCTTGAGTCGACGCACGCATGGAAATCTTCTAAAGATGCTTATTTTCAAGGATTTCATGTCACCCATTCTACTAGTAAGATCCTCCATGAAGCCATCTCAAATCAATAGGTTTTGACATCATTAAAACAATGGTAGATATACCTTTCCCTCACAAGAAATAATAAATTTCCAATGCGGGTCAAACAAATAATAAGTCTAAGCAATGTTACTTCTCCATCCTAGACATCTCTGGTGGTATGATCAGTGTACCCTGTCAACAGGGACAAATCGGAGGGACCCCACCTGTGGTGTACCCTCACTATCATCCCGACGCCTCCTGGATGAAAAGGTCAAATTGGAAGGCACGTGTGCACTAGGCTGCAGAGTAGTCTGCGGCATAGCCTCAACTGTGGCTTTTGCTGGAACAGAGGGATCGGTTACCTCTGGCACTATTTGGCTCCGTGCACGTCACACGGATGTATGTTATGCAACCCTCCCATGTATGAGTCGGTCCGTCCTATCAGCCATAATATCTGCAAGGTATAACAAATAAATTCGAATTAGATACAATTAAGTTATAAAAACTAAGAAAAAAATAATTTTAACTTCGTAGATGCAAATGAGGAAAGCTTCCATAGATACAGCTAGAAAGCACCCATCATTCATGACAATTGGGTTTATTTCGGAGCTGCATCTACATAACTACCCTAACGTTTAATTGTTTTGTAGATGCACCTACGAAACATTGTGCAGCTTCTCAAACGCAACAATGGTGTCTGTTACTGTTCAGAACCAAGAAAATTTCATTTTTGAGGCTCTGATCGTCTGTTTCACACAACAAATAATACCTACATTGTCTCCAAACTATATTTCTAAAACTATCTAATGATTTCTATACCTAAAAGTGTATTCTAACTCGATTATGGGAAATACTCGAAAATACCTCAGAAACTCGAAACCATACCAATTAAATTGAGCTTTGAACGAGTTGAAGTGTGTTGATCGTTGATGCTCCCTACCTAACTCGAAAGAAAAAAACAAGTTTGGTGGAAGATTCATTTTTGAGGTTGAGAGAGTTTGAGAGAGTAGAGAAGATGAAAAACTTTGAGAATGAGGGAGGAAAAGAGTCTGGGGTGAGTTTAACATCAAATTGTTCCGAAGGTACATAATTGGAAACATTTTGTAGATGCACATACATAACAAATCAATGTTGATTAAAAAAAAGGTGCGTCCGAGGATACACCTCTGAAACAAGAAGGGGTAATTTTGAAAAAGCACATCTTGCTTAAGAACCCCAAAGGGTGGAGTAAGGGTTTCTCTCAGTTTTTGTTCTCTTGTTTTGTTTTTTTGGCTCAGATTTAAGTCCAACCTCAGATTTTGGCCTTTGTACTTACTATTTTGCCACATTACACCCCCCAGTCTACTAGATACCAACGCTTTTTGTTAGTTTTTAGTTCTGAATACGCTTTAGGCTTCCTAACTAAGCCCAAGTGCCTTTTCAAGGCCTCACACCAACATTTTCAGCTTTGTACCTCCTGGACTAGTGTTTATTTACGTTTTGTCTTTTCTTGATTTTGGTGATAATTTTCTTTTAATTTTTTTTGCAAATTTAATTCCACTTTCCCATTAAAATGTGATACAAAAATACGTGAATGCTTATTTCTTTTTAGGATTAGAATTAATTTTCTTTCATGGAAATGATAAATAATACCTAGGTTTTATGTCATCTTTTGAACCTTTGATTAGAATTTCATGCATTTTTCTTGATATCTTTTTATACAATTTTTAGCCATGACTCATAGCACTTTCACGAACCTTTTGCATTGTTTTGAGGTATTGTTTGAAGTAATTTTTGTGTGCATTTTGAAATATAGACAAATGATGTAATAATCGAAGTTTATCGCTTTATTTTCATTTTAAAATTCCACCCCCCATTTATGGGTCAAATGTCCTTCATTTACCTTGAATTTGTAATAGTGTAGTGTACTCCATCCTCCATGGTGGGTCAAAATTCCCCCTCCTAGTGGACATGTAACAACGTATGCCTATATTTTTATCATTTTATCTTGCATGTTTGTATGTAAAAAAAGATAAAATCAAAATGATGACCAATTTCTAAAACAAGACAAAAACAAAGCTTGATCTAACGTCAAGCTATTTTCATAAATAAATTCATGCAAATTGAACCCCGAACGCGCTAATCACCTCACCTTATCCTAAACCCTAAGATCAACCATTCCATCCATCCGTCCTCCATATTATATTCCATCATCTCACCATAATCAAAAAACCTAAAAATAAAACCTTGGCCCATATACCAAGTTGACTTTTTCAAAACTGGAACGGAAAAGGAAGTGACTGGGCGAAGGCCTCTTCCTTTCCCAAGTGTTTTGACATTGCTTTAAAGCTCACTGTATAAATGCTTGCCTTTCAAGATAAAACATTCTAAATAACACGAGTATAGTCCTTTCTTTATTGGACTAAAAAGGGAATGACTGAGCAAAGGTGTCATACCCCAAAATTTGCCCATCATATTTTAAAGTATTTTGGCTCAATCACTGAGAAATAAGCCTGACTATCTCCCTCCTAAGCAACAAGCCTCCAACTAGGGTTTTGCTTCTCTCAAGATCAAATCAAGTTCTAAGACCTCAAATGGATCTCATGGCCTCTCATATGCTTCAAAGGATCCTCATGCCAAGTTTCAAGCTCTTATTCATAAGATTACTCAGTCAACTACTTAGATGGTCAACAGTCGATCTATTTGACCAAAAAGGCAACTATGGTCAAACCACAGTCAAAATTCCTAATTTTTAGTTAACATTGACATTTTGAAGTTGAATTCATCATTTGATCAAGGATTGATCATGATTCATCAAGGAAAGTTCAGAAATCAACAAAACTCAAAGTTTCTAAATTAGGGTTTTTGACCTAAAAGTCAACTAAACTTTGACCAGCCATAACTTTCACATGGTTCATCATAAATTTCCCAACAAAATCCTATTTTGAAGGAAATTGAATTCTCTACAACTTTGTCTCTCTAAAGCCAAGGCCATAAATGCTTCATTTGAAAGATATGAGCCAAAACATTACAAGTCCTTCTAGAAGCTCGCAAAAAGCTATTTTTTGCCAAAGACTATATCATCAAGATAAAATCTCCAAATTCAAAAAAGGTTCCAAAGTACCTGATAGAGGACACCTTGAGCTTTCCAAAAAGTCCTAGAATATTTCCATATGATAAAATTTAAGGGAGTTATGGACTGTACAAGTTGGCTAAAATTTGAGGAATGCATAAGGATTAACTTGATTAATCTTTAGGTTCTTTATTAATGAGTCCATCATTTGGTTTCTAAACAAGCCCATAATATTATAAGAAGCCTTTAAATCCATTATTTTATTTTTTATGATATTTATTTGAATTTGTATTCATTTAAATATTAAGTAAATTATTAAAAAATATATAAAATAAATGGACAAAATCATAAAGGATGGCTTGAATCTTTTTTTAGAAGCAAAAGATCATATTTAGGGGACCAAAACGTGTGGAGATTGATTGGGAGATTGATTGGCTTTATTGAATACCAAATTAGAAACTTTCAATATCCTTCCAAAATCAAACACCAATCTTGTGATTTGAAGAGATTTGAGCCCATATGTCTTAACCTAATTCATGTTCTATATAGAGGTAACCCGTGCCAATGTTAAGGGGACGAATTTGGTTGCAAAAAGAACTCTGTTGAAGCTTCAAAAACCGTGAGAACAAGCTACCTAACGAAGCGAATTTCTAAACTAATTCAAGCAATTCCAAGCATCAAACAAGGTTCCTCTACATTTGCTGAAGCTAACCAGATTGTTCCCATCATCCGGAGCTCCTTGGATCGACCCAACAATAGCCACGGTTTGTCCAAATTTTTTTCAATTCGATTATGGTTATTCACGCATCATGAAGGTATTTTGATCGTGTGATTGTATTCGTGTGAGTATGTATATGATTTCTGGATTGCTTAATTGTAGTTTTGTTGCAGAGTAAGTAATTCACCATGGCTAGGGTTTAGAAGTTCCAAATTAGGGTTTCCCATTCTAGGCCGAATTGGACGAAGATAGTGGTACCATCATACTCAGGAGTGAATTTCGAGTGGAACCATGGCCTTTCTTTTCATTTATTGTTGTTATCTTTAACTTTTGAGAATTACAGGACATGTAGCTACGGCAACGCCACTGTCACTATAGCCATACCTAAGACGACCGACGCCTGAAGAAGAAGACTGCGTAGCGAATGGTTATTGGCCCGATTCAAATATATTGGCAGCGCGCGTTTTTTTTTGTTTCCATTTAACTGCGTTTATATATCATACTTTGTCCCCATTCTATTAACAAATGAAACACGTAGCGTGGTCGGTAAAAAGGTTTCGCTGTCGAGTGTGAGGGACTGGGTTCGACCCCTACCCTCCACACTATATTTTTAACAATTTGTGTGTTATAATTTGTTTTCAGATCTGACGCTCACAACCTATGCTGGCCCATCATGCACCCGCAAGTACCAACCATCATATCTCCTTTATGCTCTAGATCTAACACACCAGGATTGAAGGAACATCACATGGACTATCAGCCTTGCCACACTCAATTAAAACCCTGGTTTCTTCTACCTTTTATTATTTTTTTTATTTATTTTGTTTGTTTTTATACCTTTTTTATTAAAACCCTAACAAATTTTTTATAACAATTTTTTTTTAATTTAGATTGATAATATAATTTAGTTTTAATTTAGGTTTTTAATTAATGCTTAATTTAGGTTTTTAGATTAGTAATTTAAATTAGGATAATTAATTTAAATTAGGGTTAATTAATTAAAAATAGGTTAAATAATTTAGGGTTAATTAAATCAGGATTAGTCAATTAAAATTAATTAGATTTAAAACCAATAATTAATTTTAGGATCATCTAACCTCGATTTTAAACAAAATCCTAGGCAATCTTAGAAGTCTTAGGTAGGTGTCGTCCATTAACCCTACCCTAGTTTAGTTTTTTTTCAACCTGTTTCTTTTTTATTAACCATGGTTAACTTTTCCCCGTTCGGGGTTTGCCTTTTGCCTTGCCTTTTTATTTGTTTGCCTAAATTATTCATATGCTGCAAGGTTTACAATTTAAACTTTTGATATGTTTATTTTATTATAAATGCCCCAAAGCCATGTAATAGTTAGGGTTTTATTTTTCTTCCTATAAATTTCTGCCTTTTCTTTTCTGCATCACGGGTTTTTGGCTATGTAATCCCCCACCCGAAGCCTTGTAATAGCTTAGGATTTACTTTTCCGCTTTTTAATTTATGCACAATATAACTGCGTGGTTAGTAATTTAGGGAGTGAAAACATTTGAATTTAATTTAGATCACTAACTTTATAAGATAAAATATCTGAATTGAAGCACATGATTGTTGCACCCACACTCCTTTAATGGTAACCCTTCTTATGCTGCCTTCGATATAAAATAGTCAAGTCCCTCGAATACGAGGATGCTTTAGCAAATGTTGCCTTCAGTTCATTATCATCATCAAAGATCTTGTCCCTCGATGTTGCCTATGATAAGATGATGATCGTCCCTTTCGAATGCTAAGGTATCCTCACTGGTTGCCTAAAATGACTATTATATCCTTCCCTAAAGACTACCTGCCCTCTTTATGGTAGGGATAGTCTTATGGCGAACAATAATCCTCGATGACCCTTTTCAAATCCAATGAAAGGAATACCTACCCTCTTTACGGTATGGATAGCCCTTTCGAATCAAAGACTTAAAGAACAAGAAAGACTTAAACTTAGGGTAGGTGCTCTTAAATGCTTACTCATCATTCAATTTCAAATACTTTTTTCCACTTCTTTTCAAAGAATATTTTCAAAAAGACTACGCTTATTTACAAGCTAGACTCTTTATTCAAATCTTTTCAATTCACACACGACACTCTTTCAAACAATTCAAACAAACAAGTGAGGTAAGCAATTAAGAGCCCATGGATAACCATGGATACAAAGGGTGCTTACACCTTCCCTTTTTATAACCTACCCCCCGAACTCAAAATCTTTTAAAAGGTCTTTCCTGTTCTTTTTGCCTTTCCAATTGTATAAAATAAAAGTCGGTAGCGACTCTTGCTATCCGCAACATTTTTAAAAAAGTCATTTCTCCCACCGTATTACAAAAGGCTTCTTCTTCTCTGAGTTCTTGGATGTTCGATTTATAGCATATGGTCCGACTACTTGTCTTTCAATAAGGAGACGTGACCATGCTTGCCACACATTTTTCACAATAAAAATTTTGTATACACATCCACCTTAAAATCAATAATAAAAAATCAAACTTCTTTTACACCGAAGGGCATGAAAACTTAAACTCTTTTCAAAAAGATAGATTGCTCTTGTTCTACCGCAATATAAGTAACGCATAAGTCTCTATGAGCAGCAAGGCATAAGTCTCAAAGTACGAGTGACCACACATAAGTCTCAAAGTACAAATGGTGACACTTAACTGCTAGAACGTGAATGTCAACTTCGTCCACTAAAAACAACAAACAAACATTATTTTCTAACACGAACTACGAGGCTCTAATTTCTTTGTTACACTATGAAGATACGTAGGCACAAGATTTCAAAACATGAGCATACTAATTTAAAACTTATTTTTACCCTAACTATATCCAACAAAAACTACATAGCAAGCACAGAGAAACCTACATTACCGCATATGTGGACAGCTTCCCCCACTCTAAATCCAACTATATGATGTATGTCATAATAAAAGACTAAAGCGAGACAACAAACATGAATCAGATGTATTTAACTAAAACTTAAATCCAATTATTTAATAATATGGTCCTATAATAAATATCTATTGGAAAGAATTTGAGCTACTTACAAGAAAAGGACATATTTACATGCAATAAGAAATAAAATGGTTCATATTGAATACAACGGATGGGTATTAATATTTTTGCCTTGCGTAATCGTGTCTGGAATTCAATTGCGATTTCTTTCACTTTTAGGGTTTTCTCGATATTTTCTCGTTCCATATGAATAAATAAAGTTTGATGGCAACTCTTTCTTATTTTTGCGGCGCGATAAATATAGAATCTAAAACATAGAAATATATGATTTTTTTAAAGAGTGATTTTTTCTAATTTTTCAAAGATTTTTTGAATTCACAAAAATCTTTAAAAATTCTAATAGTAAAATATTTAAAATTTCGATCATAGAATTTTTTGGTCAAATAGCATGATGATGGGATACATTATATAATTTAAACACTTTCTTAAAATCTCTCTTTCCCTCACATATTTTTGTTTAAGTTAATAGTTTTTTAATTTCATTAACAAAATTGAATTCAAATTCTACGATTTGAATAAACAAATAAAACTCATATTTATTATAGATAACATATTGATAATTAATTCAATTATTGCACAAAAGTACCGACCAATTCATTTTTCGGTTGAATTTGCAATAGTGATGAATTTGAAATTTCAATAAAATAATAATAGTAAGGGTTAAATATGTTTTGGTCCCTATAAATATCTCAAATTTCATTTTTAGTCCCTATTAAAAAAATGACATATTTTTGTCCCCATAAAATTATTATGTACGTAGTTTTAGTTCCCACGGTTAAATCGATGTGTATTTTTGATCCCTATTACGTAGTTTTAGTCCCCATGTTTATAACGTTATAAAAAGTTCCTTGTAAAAAAGAAATTCAAAATTTGATTTTTAAGTCGAAATTTATATTATTTTTATCATTATCTTTTGAAATTTAAAAATTCATATTATGAAAAAAAATTATTCAAAAATATAAAATTTTAAATGTAATTAAACAGATTTCAAAATTTTAAAAAATAGCAGGGACTAAAACTGCATGCATAAAAATTTTATAAGGACTAAAATATGTTATTTTTTTAATAGAGATTAAAATTAAAATTTGAGATATTTATAGGGACCAAAAACATACTTAACCCTAATAATAATAATAATAATAATAATAATAATAATAATAATAATAATAATAATAATAATAATAATAATAATAATAATAATAAATAATATGATTTTTATTTGTTCGAATCTGAATTCAATTTGAATAGTAGAATCCCAAAGAGTGACACTTAAAGAAAAAAAATAGGTTTAAGTGTTATAAGATATGTTCAAATTTTAGAACTCAACATTTGTTTTTAAATACAAAGGATATTTTGTCAATTAAAAATAATTAAAAAACTCAAAAGGTGAAAAAAGAAATTCATAAAAGATAATATGAATTCGATCCATTTAATGGATCTCAAAAGAAGAATTATTTTGTCAAGAGACCTAATTAAAAAGATTTTAATTACAGTGGACTATAAAGAAAGAGCAAAAAGGATTTACCAACATTGTCTCATTTTTTTAACAAAGGGGAGTATTATATAGTAACTATAAATGCATACTCTCCACTTTTAATCTTTTAATTTGAATGACTAACATGGTAAATCATTTTAAAATGCATAAATTTTTTATTTATTATAAATGCATAACTCAGCTCTTTTAAATTCAATGACCTACCTGATAAAACATTTTAAAATGTATTAATATTTAATTTACCATAAATGCATAACTCACTTCTTTTAAATTAAATGACCTATCCGATAAAATATTTTAAAACGTATGAATTTTTAATTTTATTATAAAGGCATAACTCATCTCTTTTAAATTGAATGACCTATTTGAAAAAACATTTTAAATTGTGCGAATTTTTAATTTTCAATATGATTTTTCTTAATTATATCTTTTGATTAATATTATTTATATATGATTTTTAATGTAATAACTTCTACTTATAAATTTGGTATAGCCTATTCAAACTTGGCACCTATAATCCTAATGAAGATTGAGTTTTCACTTAATTATCTACATGTTGTACTTAAACCTATAGGAGAAAAGAGAACGAAATTAGCAGCGCATGTAAGGGGACAAAATTTAATATCATAATTTAAAGAAATTATACTGCACTGAATTTTTTTTTTTTTTTTGCTTTATACCACCGGTTTAGTCCGGTTCGAGAGTAAATTCTACCATCAAATGGTTTCATCCTCCTCCCGATCGTAGTGCAATGCTTTACAAAGGAAATAGTATTTCCCATAATTATGTATTTTATCCCTATTTATTTTAGAAGAAATAAAGCACAAGATATGTGCATGTGTGCACATAAAAGAGTTGTGTATGCATGAAAAGCTTTTTAGACCAAGCAACAAAGAAAAAACAATCAGCATTAGCAATATTGACGATAATACACATGAACATACTAAAAAGTATATACATTCAAAATATAAGTTTTGAAATTAGGTAAAACTCTTAGAAAATAAATAATATATACAATCATTCAAGTGTAAAATTATAATATTTGCCAATAGATGCTTAACATGGTGACAAAAATACCTACCATATCGTATTTCGATTGTACATTGGTTATTGTATGTGAGAGATGTTATTGCAAATGGAATCCAAATAAGATCTTAACACGAATAATATTCCTTTGGCAGCTTCTATGTGAGACACATAAAACAAATAATATGAGAATACAAAATGTTATGTTGAGAAGATTGTTAACAATTTCAAACATAAATATTCTACAAATGCTTTACCAACTAGATAAAATAAACAATAATTATTTTATTACTTGAAACAGATATTGTTCTTTATGAATGAACTGAATAGTCACTAAGCTCAAATCCAAGCCAACATCTTTATATTCCAAACTGTGTCGTTTAAGTTCCAATCCTCTTCTCGGAAGCACATCACATTCCTTAGCAACCATTACGACCAAGAAGTGGTAAGCCAAACAACATCCGCCTTACTAATCTTCACCTTATGATCCCGGAAAAAGTAATGCCAATCCATAAAACATGATAAACAATTTTCCCACCCAAATAGCAATTTTGAACCAAATGCGTTTCACCATACTACACGCAAAAAAGGAGTGGTTCCTACTTTCTATACTGACACCACAAAAAACACATTTGAGATTATCAAAAGAAAAGGAAATACCTCTATACACCAAAAACTCCTTAGTGGAAAGTCTATCTAGGAATAATCTCCAACTAAATGCCTTTATTTTGAAAGGCACTTCTGTTTTCAAAAGGGTACAGTACGCTTCATCATGCTTGTTAACGGGACCAAATGGAATAAATTCCGTCAAATAAAGTTGATAGCACGATGCCACCGAGAAGACCGAATCATTACCAAATTTCCAAGAAACAACATCCATCTCGTTCTCTACCCTCAGACCACCATGAAGCTCCAACCGGTCATATAGCAAAGCTACCCTCCCCCTAAAACTGGCATCTTCCATTAAATTCGCGGAATCCCAAAATTCCCTCATTTCCAAGTACCATCCATCCAACCTCCCATCGCCCCAACCGAAACCCCTTTAAGACAAGAAACTCCAAATAACTCCAGAAAATCATTCTTCAAAGCCTCTTCACCCACCCAACAAGATTCTCAAAGAGGTGTTGTGTACCCATTATGAAGATCAAATAAACAACACTTAACAATAGGATCCCTAAAATAATTTTTCCCAATATTAACAATATCCTTCCACCAAATAGAAAAAGAAGAGTATTTTGTGTATTTACCTTCACTATAAACATGGTGTCATACCCTAATTTTGAACCCCCCGAGATGTCACACCTCCATACTTTGCATCAAATTCAAAGCAGATACTCAGAACAGTCACTTATTCACCTGGTATTTAATCGAGGATGTTCAAAGACAAGAGAGCTCGGGCAAAGGGTCAATCAATAAAAGGATTAGTCTCCAATACAATCATAGGACTCAAAAGCTTCATTCTATTCACCTATGATTTATTAGACACCAGTCATCAGGACTCAGGTTTGCTCAGATCACCAATTTAGGGTTTTGAGCCCATCAAGGGATGCAATCAAGGACCACATTTGGGAAACCCTTAAAGGCTCCAGGGCATCACTCAAAGGCTTCAATCATTTTCAAATAATCCATGTGACAATATCCACATGGCATTTCACTTCAATTCAAGATCCACGGTCATCAATTTCATCTGGTCGACAATTAGGGTTTTTGACCTAATTCACTTGGACAGTTGATTATGTAATCATTACTTTTGAGAATTTATGGTAAGTAATGATTCATCAATTGGAATCTTCTCCTAAGCCAATAGAAAGCCTCTACATATCAGAAATGTTCCCCAAGATCAGATGAGATCAATGGATAGAGAGCTAGCTCGGTTTGGCCATCATTGCATTTTGGAGATTCTTTGAATTTCTTCATGGCCAAGAAACCAAAACTCTCTCATTAAGAAAGCTCACTCCCTGAATCTGTACAGAACTCTTTGCCTATAAGTAGAAGTGTCATCCTTCATATTAATCACACCAAAGCAACCACAATTCTTTCTTTCTCCTTCTTCCTTTCACTCTTAGTATTTTCAAAGGTTCTTTGGCAAGAAGACTCGGATTCTTCAAACCAGAGCTCTTCCTTTCGAAATAAGTGTTCTAACCTTTCAAGGAGGTCCATTAGAGGTGATCCAAACACTTGGAACACTTCTGTAAGTGTAAGAACACCATCTTCACTTTCAATTTGGAGCAAAGTCAGTTGGAGGTCTGTAGCACGATTCAAGAGGAGTCAAGCAATTCCAAGCATCCAAACAGGTTCCTTAGGGTGTGGTGAAGCTATCCAGATGGTCGCAGCTCATCTGTAACTGCAGATTTAACAACCTCCATGTTCACTTGAAGCTCAATTTGAAGGAATCGGGTTGGACGATTCTGAGGTGTTCGAGTCATAATAAGCATTTGGTTAGCACCACTGAGTCCCCAGGAAGCTTTTAGGATCACTCACACAAGCCCATGGTGTTCCTCATCATCCTCACGACCTTCATTTTCAGAGGTAAGATTCTCAACTCCATCTCTTTAATTCGTGTACTTTTTTGATATATCTCGATACTAGTTTGTTCAGCATCATCAGAGGATTAAAAACCCTCTATCATCATTCCTTTATTCATCTTGTTCATCATTTAATTTTAAAATTAGGGTTTATGTGTTCTTCGTGTTCATACTGAAATTAGTTAGTTACACTTAGAATAAATGAATTCTGAACCCATGATCATGTTCCTCGTCCAAAAGCGAGCAAAATTGATGTTTAAATCATACCATTTGTTTGAGAAACCAGAGAGTTAGAAATTCAAATTCTCACGAGCTCAAGGAAGAAGATGACTATGGTGGCGCGCAAATTTGAATCTCCTGGGTGTTTTTAAAATAAAACTAATTCATGGTGGTGATATTACAAACTGAGCGCGTAGCTCAGTTGGTCAGGTTTTGTGAAGTAGTGGTCAAGGGCGTGGGTTCAAGCCTTGCTAGGACCAAAACCATTTTTTTACCACTTTTCTTCTCTAATTTCTTCATAACTTAAGCCATTTAATTCACTTATCAAATTAATTCATTTTAACTTCATTTTTCACACACTTGTTAATAAATATATCTATTTTATGAAAAATCAAAAAATCACAAAAAATATTATTTATTTCATGTATTTTTATTAGGTTTAAAATGGTGTATTTTTAAGTATTTTCTTAATACTTCAAATATATGTTTTCCTTTGTTTTTTAACCTAATTATTGTATGAATAATTTTGTGATAAAACCCTAAGCCATTTAGGTCTTAATTAGGTTTAGATTTCATCTTTACTTTAATTGAGTTGACTTTTTGTCAATTTTTTAAAACTATTTTCAATCTCCGATCAAACGGACGATCCAGGTTTTCAGACAACAAAACCTTGTATCAATCAACTGTTTCTTATAAGCAGTAAATAAATCTTTGGGCGTCTAATAGAGTGTAAGACCCAACACCTTTTTCTTTTCTTAGTTTGTTTTCAAAAACTGTATTTACAAGATCTTGATTCTGTTTTTCAAAACATTCTTCTGGTATTTGAAGGGCATTATTCCCGGTGAAACTCTTCAGATACCTATGTGACCTATGTCCATCTTCACTTCTTCTGTTTTCAAAAAACCCTTAACTGTTTATAATAAATATTCAACTGTTATCAATAAAATTGCAGGTAAGGCTTTATACATATATCTTCAAAGGCCTCCACTCCATCCAAGTTAGGCTTTATAGCTTTCAATTTACAGTCTTTATTTAAATTACTGTCAAATATAAACTGTTTAAATATTGTTTAGAACTACGTCTGAGTGTAAACCTTAGGACAGTTAAACTATATATATATATATATTATAGGAATATGTCCTAGGATTGAGAATGTCTTCTCGGTGAAGGCTCCTTCCTAATTAGAGATCTGTAGTTCAAACCCTCATGATGAATTATTCCCGGTGAAACATCTTGAAAAAAGCCTTAGAACCCAAATAGGACACATCCTCCCAAGAGGAATTATTCCCGGTGAAACCTCTTACCCATTTGCTTAGAGCCAAAATAAGTTCAAAACCACATAGCTTTCTCTTGTGCTATAACAAGGACCCTCGATGACCCTCGATTAGTCTCCTCTTGGGCTTTGTACAAGGACCCACAGGCTTCTTAAAAGCATTCCCAGCTTCCTCTTGAGCTTGTATACAAGAACCCATCAGGTTTCTTATAAACATAGGAACAGGTCTTTAGTCACCTTTTAGCCTATCCTGGTGAGTTTCTTCCTTTCTTTAAACCAGACTTTAAACAAGCTAGGAATGTCTCAATCTCATGTTGAGTCCACCTTTTGGAAAGAGAGACATGGACAGTCTCTGTCACCCTTATCTTCATTAATCTTCCTTAGCAGAGTCTAGGATCCATAGTTATCTATCCTCAATCAGAGTCAGCCTTAATCTTGGGCTTTAAACAAGAAGTCTCAATTTGACAATCTTTCCGCTATCATTCATAAATCCCTGGAAAGGGTTAGCTTCCAAAAATCAGTCTTTTAATAGATAATTTCACCAGCTGAGTCAAAACCCCTGGAAAGGATTAGCCTCCAAAAATTGAACTTTCAAAAGATAAATTCTCCAGCAGAATAAAACCCCTGGAAAGGGTCAGCCTCCATTCATTCTTTAAAAAGATAATCTCACCAGTCTCAGTCACTAAAAGACATATTTTTCAATAAAGAGTCAGCCTCAATTCTGGGCTTTGTACAGAACACAAAAACTTCTTAGTTTAAGTCAATCCCCAGTAGAGTTATCTCCCAGAGTCAATAAAATAATAAATCAATCAAAAGCCTCAAGCTTGGGCATCATACAAGCCAGCTAAAGTCAAATCTTTTATACAGTAGATAGACATAGCTTATCTCTATAGAGAGATTTTTCTCCTATCTCGCCACATTCAAACAAACAAACATTTCAATTTCAATTTCAATTTCAATCATTCTCCCATTTAGGAATTTGAAAGGCATGCTCTGAGGCAAACAAACCCAGACTTGCACACTTTCCCTAATTTGGATGAGAATCTTTCTTTCATTCAAGAGACACGTGACTGGCATACTTGCAAACATACAAGTAAGGTCCCTCTCTTAATGAAATGAATTCAGCTTTTCTGTCACTCTTTTAAATGTTTGTGGTGGAATAGTAGAAATACCTCTCTGTAAAGATGATTTCATGTCTCTTTACTGTAAACAGAGATTTAATGCTTCAACCTTG
Source organism: Vicia villosa (assembly GCF_029867415.1). Lineage (NCBI taxonomy): Eukaryota > Viridiplantae > Streptophyta > Magnoliopsida > Fabales > Fabaceae > Vicia > Vicia villosa. The sequence goes on along the minus strand of NW_026705391.1, from coordinate 662,123 downwards.
AGCTTCAAGCAAGGCCCCAAAAATCATTAATTTCCCTAATTAGTTCTCCGAACTACAAAAAGCTCTGACTTCCATTAGGGATATGTAGGCATGAGGTTCACAAGGAATCTCAGCGAGCTAATAAAAAAACAAAAATAGCCAGTCTGTCTTCTTTTTAACTCAATTCAATTCCTTCTCCTAACACAAAGGAGAAACTTTCCCAATAATAAGCAACAAACACAAACACATAGACACAGAGAAGGTTCCCGTAGAGTACTACGGATATGTAGGGTGCTTAAACTCTTCCCTATGTATAACCGACTTCCCGGACTCCAGAATTTCTAGTCTAGGTGAATCCCTACACTTAGCAAACTCCTAGGGTTTATTTGAGATCTTTTTCCCCTCTCCTACTCGTAGGATAATTAAAACGTTTGTGTGATATCGTAGGAAGAACTTAAATAAAACTCATCCCGCCCCGGGCGCATTCTCCTTCCAAAATCCGCGTGAAGGGTCTAGCTTGCCGTCCTCCCAAGTGAAACGGGGAGGTAAAAAAAACGACACCACACATGGGAAGATAAAATCCCCATACCGGGCCTTAAAAACTCGAAACCAAACCGAATATTTCTCTTTAAGAATCCTCCACCTCCACTTGTTTAGAAGCGCTAAATTGAATGCCGCTATGTTCTTTTCCCCCAAACCACCAATTTTAAATGGTAGGATAACCTTTTTCCAACTCACCCAATGAATTTTTCTATTATCCTCCGCCCCTCCCCACAAAAACTTGCTTTGGACACTCGTGAATCTTTTCACCACTTTCAAATGCATCTTGTAAATAAGACATCATGAAAATAGTTAAAGAGATAAGGATGGATTTCAAAAGAGTGATCCTAACTCCCAAATTATAAAACCGATTCTTCCAACCTCCTAATCTTACAAGAAATAAAGTTCGCCGCCACATCCATGAAAGAATTACTAACATTTATTCCAATCAACTTACTCTTGTGGTAATTTATGCCAAGGCCCGAAACAATTTCAAAAGCTCTAAGAAATGCCTTAATATCCCACACATGCTTCCAATACCTTTCCCCCACAATTAAAGTGCCATCCGCAAATTGTAACAAATCCACCCAACACGTTCTTTTAATATCAAATCTACAAAATTTCCCCACTTCTATAGATTGCCTCACAAGCCCCGTAAGACCTTCCGCCACTAAAACTTAGAGAAAAGGAGAAAGAGGATCTCCTTGTCTCAATCCTCTACCCACTCCAAATTCTTTAGTGGGACTCCCATTCACTAGCACCGACATATTACTATTAAACACCAATAAATCCATTCACACCATCCATCTCCTACCAAACTCCATTCTCTTCATCATGTAGCGCAAAAAATTCCAATTAACATTATCATATGCCTTCTCAAAGTCCACTTTAAATAACAAACAATTCTTACCCTCCTTTCTCGCATAATCCACCACTTCGTTAGCCACCTACACTTCATCCAAAAATTGTCTATCGGGCACAAAAGCACTTTGACAAAGAGAAACAATCTCATTTAACACACCTTTTAACCTCCCCGCCAAAATTTTAGCTACCACTTTGTATATGCAACCCACCAAACAAATGGGTCCATACTAATCCAACTTTAAAGGGTTTAAAGAGTTCGGAATCAAAGTCAAAAAAGATGAAGTGATTGCCTTTGAAAGAACATTATCATAATAGAAGAACTCGAATTAGTTAAGAAAATCCTTTTTTAAGATAGGACAACATTTCTTAACAAAAAGAAAAGTATAACCGTCCGTTCTCGGGCTTTTATCAACATCGCAACTCCAAATTGCCTCCCTAATTTCTCTCTCCGAGAAGGGTCTTTCAATCTCCGCCAACACCTCTTCCGTAATATTCTTAAAAGGAATACCATCCAAGAGCGGCCTATTTTCCTCCGTTTCCATGAATTTTTTCCTAAAATCCTCCCAAACCTCCTCCCTCACCTTCTCAACCGACTCCACAATTCCTCCTCCCACATGAATCGAACCTAAGTGATTTATACTCCTTTTCTCTTTCATCACTTTGTGATAAAATTCACTATTAGCATCTCCCTCTTTCACCCACTTCAATCTTGAATTTTGGAGAAGCATGTTTTCTTTTATTCTCAAGTTTCTCCAAATATGACAAGATGCTTCTTTCCTCCTAACCTAATTCTCCTCAATGGAATCATCATCCTCCACTTCTAACCTCGAGTCGGCTAAATTTAACTCCTGAACCCCTTCCTCATCCTCCAAATCTATTCTTCCAAACACTTCCTCATTGCACATCCTTAATTTATCCTTTAAGAGTCTAAGCTTCTCTTTAAGAATAAAATCTCCTCTACCTTATAAAATAAAGCTTTTCCATTCTTTCTCAACAAAAGGCATAAAAGACTCAAGATATAACCATTCATTGTTGAATTTGAATGATTTAGGACCCCAATTAGCATTGACCGACACTAACCACACCAGGCAATGATCTGAAATATCCCTATCACAAACCAATTGACCAACAATCCCCCATCTATTCACCACATTAACTGAGACCAAGATTCTATCTAATCTACTGATCGATTTCCCATCTCCACTATACCAAGTGTATTTTTTCCCTTTACAATAACTGTCCACCAAAGCACTTTTATGAATAAATTCCGCAAAAGAGTCCACTTCAATATGGTTAATCACCCTCGATTACCCTTTCCTCTCCCTACTATCTTTTATTGCGTTGAAATCTGATCGGTAAAATAGCAAGTGTACTATTTTGCCTCTGTAGTAATAATAGGGGAAATTCCCCGAATGTCGGTCTCAAGGACTGCGTAGGAAATACAGATTCTTAAAGTATGATTCAATTGAACAAAAATTAATGTTTTGGTTTTGGTGGATTAAATCCTTGCAAAGAAAGAATAATTAGAAAATAAATTGATTTTTTGTTATCAAATATATGAGATGCTAGGGTGAGTGGTTGATTTGGCATGCAACACTCAGAATTAAGATCTCTTCAACAAGTTCATAACATTCAGTTACCACATCCTTAGGGTGTTTCCTCCTAAGTCCTTAGTGAGAAAACCTTTGGTCTTCCAACCTAAATCCTAAGTCCTTAGGAACCTAAATTGAAACCAAGCCTTTGTATAATCAAGATTATGTGGTAATTATAGGGTATCCCAAGTCCTAGGTGACATCTACTATAATCAAGTTATGCACAAACCCTAACAACTACAGTCCTGTATTTGTTAGCCATGGATTAATCCTTATTTGACCGATAAAGAAAACATGAAGAACATTGCATAATTTAACTGAATAATATAAACCAATGTATTGACGAAATCACAAATTCATCGTTATTACAAAAACCAAATTAGGACCACCCCCTAGCATTGAGGGGTTTAGCCTCTCATAATATTCAAGAAAGACATAATAAAGAATGTAGACATTACTCAAAAATAATGGTGACTTTGATCTTCAATGGTGGAAACCCTTGAATCCCTCCGTCTCCAAAACTCTTGATGAAGCTATCTTCTCTCTTCTGTGATTTTCTATCATATGATGCAAAAGTGCCAAAATTATTCTCTCACACTCAACTAAATAGTCTAGATACAAATCTCAGCCAAATGAAATGTCCAAAGTGCCCTCAAGGTGGAGATTTAGTGAAAAAGCCCTAAAATTGGAAGTTTTCACGCTCACAGCAGCACTGGCCGTGCTTGGACGCACGGGCGGCCGTGTTGCTCTTTATTTTTATTTTTGCTCCCAGCCATCCTGACACGGGCCGTGCGTGGAAGCACGGGAGGCCGTGTGTCGTCTTTGGATTTTGTATGGAGAGTGCCATTCTCCTGACACGGGCCGTGCGTGGAAGCACGGGCGGCCGTGTTAGACCCCAGAACCTTGAATTTTCATCTTTCTCTTGCCACTCCTTCCTTCATTGTTTCTTTGACACTTAAGATGACTTGTCCAAACCTGAAATTCGTACACAACTAACCAAACGGCACCAAAAGAATCTAAATAACTTAAATTAAAACATAATGCAACGTAAACATAAAAACAATCAAACATGGAATACTTAAACAAAAGCAATAAAACATTGATCAAAGTGTTACCGAATCAACCAATTTAGACCGAATACATGACAAACATTAGGTAGAAATGGTGACCGATCACAACCCCAAACTTATCTCATTGCTTGTCCTCAAGCGATGCAAGAGACCAACAGAGGTCACCCTGGATTTTTCTTTCCACAACACTGCCGATGTTATTCGCAACTTGCGTCTACCTTTCTAGTAGAATCTCTGGCTTGCCGAACCAAACTTTCAACCACACTTCCACATCAGAGTACCTTTTTACCTGCAAGCTTTTTCACACTTCTCATCAAATCTCTCAGGGTTAAAGTGTTTTGCACTCACAAAATAAAGGTATGCAATATCAACTCTTAATTTTGAATAAATTCTACCTTCACTACACTAACAAAGTTCACACACTTTTCGAGGTCTTCTGGGTTGTAATGGGGTTTAGGTACAGTGGGATACACAAGGAAATTGATAAACAATTGGTTTTGGGTTCGACATTCATGTTGTGTTTCTCGTAATTGTGCTCAACTTGTTACACTGGGAATTTATTCGACTTAGACTCTTTTGCTTCACTCATTCTTCCGTGAGTGCTTAATATAACTGAGTCTTTCATTCGGGCAAGTTTTTCTCTCTCTTTTTTTGTGGGACATACCTTCATATGTCTCAAAATTTTTATTTTCATTTTCTTTTTACTTTCCCTCTTCTTTGATGATTACTACCCCAAACATAGATTTTAGCACCACTCTAAAAACCACAACATTCATGCCGAGCAAGGGTTGGAAGTGTTTGGCTGCGGGTTACAGATATGGTTATAACAAACAAAAGGATATGGCTCAACTGGGGTAACAACGAATAAACATATAATTTAGGATGGCTAGAAAGGCTCGGGTGGTAAAACAAACAAATGCCTCAGAGTGTGTCCTCATATTATGCTGTGTCAGTAGAACATACGCAAAATCAGAATGATAAAGTCATACCTGAATGAACTCTCATGATGATAATCTGTTGTGTTTGGCTTTTTATAACCTCACCATGTTGGGTAAGCTTACAGGTTCCAAAGCACTCCTCGTGTCATGTGGCTCTTTTCCGGCGCAGGTATACCATACAATCCTCTTGGTCCAGTATCAGCAAGTCGCGTCCAACAGTTATGTTTCTTTCGGCTGCATCAACTTCCAGGGTGCCTCGGGGGAATATGTTCAGGTTGCAACTTTCATCCACTAAATACCATTCATCATTCATTCGGCATTCATAAGTCAATCTATAACACATTGTCAACATAACACACAAACAAAAACAAAAATGGAAAACAACTAAAAGCAAATGAAAAGAACCCCTCCCACACTTGAACTAAACATTGTCCTCAATGTTTTAGAACCAGCCTTGGAGAGGTTGCTTACAGAGGTATTGCATTCCAGTGATCACTTCCTAGCTTCCACTAGAGATGCTCTCTTTTATTTCCTGAAAATAAAACAAACAAACAAAGAAATTAATTATTAAAGCCGTGGGTTGCCTCCCACGAAGCGCTTCGTTTAACGTCGCATGGCTCGACGATCCATTACCTTTTATTATGGAGGGTATTTCCTTTTCCAAACCTTGTTGCTTTTCACTTCTACAACCACGAACTCATGAAGATGAAAAGCATGGATAGCTTTTCTCTTCACTTTACTTCCCAAATTCTTCTTGACATCCTTAGCTTTCTTAGGACTTTTGACAGCTACATAAGTTGGTTCCACCCGAGAGGCTATGCTTGAAATGTTTTCTTGGAGTTGTTTAGGCTTTTTGTATTTTTCCTCACTTTCTGTCATACCACCAGAAGTTTGATCATTTACAACCGCCCTATGTTTCTTAACTCCTAACATCTTCAAGGTTACTTCTTCATCAAAAGATCTCAGTGTTAGTGTCCCTTTTTCAATGTCGAGGTTGCAGCGGCCTGTCGACAAAAATGGTCTCCCAAGAAGGATAGGAGTTTCTTCGTCTTCCGGAATGTCCATGATGTGGAAGTCAACAGGGAATACAAACTTATCAACTTCCACTAGTACATCTTCAGCTACCCCATATGATTTCTTAACGGTGTGATCGGAGAACCTTAATTGTGTCTTACTTTCACTAATCTTTTCCAATTCAAGCTTTTTGAAAATGGACAACGGCATTAAACTCACACGAGAACCAGAATCAAGGAGTACCTTTTTAAATGTTATATTCTTGATAGTGCATGGTATCACCACCGCTCCAGGATCTTTCCTCTTTATTGGGATCTTTCTTGCTGACGAGACTATTCCACACTTCTCAGTTTCAATTTTTGATTGCCCTTCCAGTGATCACTTTTTCGCCAACACCTCCTTCATAAATTTCTTATACAAGGGCATGTGCTCAAGTGCTTTAAAGAATGGTAGATTTACCTCTAGCTTTTTGAACAATTTAGTGAACTTCTCAAAGTCTTTCTCTTTTGAATTCTTCTTTGTCACTCTGGAAGGGAAGGGTAGTTTGATCACCGGTTCAGCATCTTTCGTATTTTTTTCTTCAATTGGTTTAACCGGTGGTATCACAGCTTCTGGCTCCTTCGGATTCTCTCTTATTTCCAAATCTACCTCTATTACCATAGGGTCCTCTATTTCATCTTTTTCTTTTTCCGATTCTAAAACCTTTTTACTCCTTGTTGTAACAGCATTAATCTTCTCTTGATCTTTCGGATTTTTCACAGTTGCGCTCGGAAAGGTACCTTGTGCGTGTAGAGTGAGATGCTGTGCTATTTGTCCCACTTGAACTTCCAGATTTTTGATCGAAGCTGTGGTGTTCCTGTGGTTGTATCTGGTTTCTTCTTGAAACTGCAAGCATTGTCCAGCCAGTCTCTCAATAGCTACTTCCCACTCTGCCTTCTGAGGATTTTGTTGTTGATCTTTCCAAGCGAAGTTGGGATGATTCTTCCACCCTGGATTATAGGTGTTCGAATACGGATTGTTTTGCCTCAAGAACTTGATTTCTTCAATTTGCTTGGGAGTAGCAACACAACACACAGTTTGGTGAGGGTCTTGGCAAATTTCACAGATTACAGGTTGAGTTTGTTGGACTTGAGCAACCTGTTGAGTACCTATATTCATAGCCTTTAATCTCATTTCTACCTCTGCAGCTATAGCATCTTCAACCCGAATTTTTTAGGTTTCCAACTTCAGATCAATAACTCTTTCAGGTTTATTGGTACACCTGTAATCAACTCCAAATGCTCATTTGCAGCTATCGCTTCAATGATCTTGATAATTCTGGAGGCTGTTGTGAAATTCGTTGAACCTCCAGCTGCTGTATCGATCAACTGCTTTGTTTTCATTTTGAGCCCATTCACAAATATCTGCATTTGGTCAGTTTTGTCCATGTTGTGAGTGGGACATGCCACTAGGGTCCTTTTGAATCTTTTATAAGCATCTCCAAAGAGTTCACCCTCCTGTTGTTTGAAATTCAAAATATCATACCTCTTCCTTATAAAGACCGAGGCGGGGAAATACTCATTCAAGAAAGCCTTCTCCATCTCTTCCCATGACGTGATACTGCCCGCTGGAAGAGAATAGAACCATTCTTCTGCTTCTTCGGCCAAGGTGAACGGGAATATTCTCAGCTTCTTTGCCTCTTCGGTATGCCCTTCAATTTTTAAAGTCGTACTCATGGTAAGAAACCTCTGCAGGTGCTTGTTTGCATCTTCATTAACCTTTCCGGTGAAAGGTTTTCTTTCCAGCTGATTTATTGTGCTCGGATGCAATTGAAAGTTAGCCGCATTTACCGGTTGGTTGACAATTGTCAGTCTACCTCCCGGCGTGTTTGTAGCACCGTAGTCACCAAGGAGTCTCTCCGGCGCTGGTGGATTCTCTCCCATGACTTCTCCTTCACTTTCAGAATCTGAACCAGAATGAACTGAAATAATTTCTTCTTCAGATTCCAGATTTTCTTGACGAGCTTGTCTGCGCCTTGCGTGCAAAGTTCTTTCAATTTCTGCGTCAAAAATAAATTCAGCTGAGGCCTTACCTCGCATAAACAGATTAGACAATTTTTAGAATAAGAAAAAAAAATATAAAAAAATAAAATGTGCAGAAAATAAAATTTTAGTCGCAGAGCAACAAAATTTCAATTGAACTTAACTTAAAAATCTATATTTTGGCAGTCCCCGTTAACGGCGCCAAAAACTTGATCAGAAAAATAGCAAGTGTACTATTTTTGCCTCTGTAGTAATAATAGGGGAAATTCCCCGAATGTCGGTCTCAAGGACTGCGTAGGAAATACAGATTCTTAAAGTATGATTCAATTGAACAAAAACTAATGTTTTTGTTTTGGTGGATTAAATCCTTGCAAAGAAAGAATAATTAGAAAATAAATTGATTTTTTGTTATCAAATATATGAGATGATAGGGTGAGTGGTTGATTTGGCATGCAACACTCAGAATTAAGATCTCTTCAACAAGTTCATAACATTCTGTTACCACATCCTTAGGGTGTTTCCTCCTAAGTCCTTGGTGAGAAAATCTTTGGTCTTCCAACCTAAATCCTAAGTCCTTAGGAACATAAACTGAAACCAAGCTTTTGTATAATCAAGATTATGTGGTAATTATAGGGTATCCCTAGTCCTAGGTGACATCTACTATAATCAAATTATGCACAAACCCTAACAACTACAGTCCTGTATTTTTTAGCCATGGATTAATCCTTATTTGACCAATAAAGAAAACATGAAGAACATTGCATAATTTAACTGAATAATATAAACCAATGTATTGACGAAATCACAAATTCATCGTTATTACAAAAACCAAATCAGGACCACCCCCCTAGCATTGGGGGGTTTAGCCTCTCATAATATTCAAGAATGACATAATAAAGAATGTAGACATTACTCAAAAATAATGGTGACTTTGATCTTCAATGGTGGAAACCCTTGAATCCCTCCGTCTCCAAAACTCTTGATGAAGCTATCTTCTCTCTTCTGTGATTTTCTATCGTATGATGCAAAAGTGCCAAAATTATTCTCTCAAACTCAACTAAATAGTCTAGGTACAAATCTCATCCAAATGAAATGTCCAAAGTGCCCTCAAGGTGGAGATTTAGTGAAAAGGCCCTAAAATTGGAAGTTTTCACGCTCACAGCAGCACTGGCCGTGCTTGGACGCACGGGCGGCCGTGTTGCTCTTTATTTTTATTTTTGCTCCCAGCCATCCTGACACGGGCCGTGCGTGGAAGCACGGGCGGCCGTGTGTCGTCTTTGGATTTTGTATGGAGAGTGCCATTCTCCTGACACGGGTCGTGCGTGGAAGCACGGGCGGCCGTGTTAGACCCCAGAACCTTGAATTTTCATCTTTCTCTTGCCACTCCTTCCTTCATAGTTGCTTTGACACTTAAGATGACTTGCTCAAACCTAAAATTCGTACGCAACTAACCAAACGGCATCAAAAGAATCTAAATAACTTAAATTAAAACATAATGCAACTTAAACATAAAAACAATCAAACATGGAATACTTAAACAAAAGCAATAAAACATTGATCAAAGTGTTACCGAATCGACCAATTTAGACCGAATACATGACAGAAATTAGGTAGAAATGGTGACCGATCAAAATCTCCTCCGATAATCCATTCCCCATCCTTGTATTTCTCCATCACGGCTAATAAAACACTCCACAAAGTCTTCTTCTTATGAAAATCACAAGAGGAATAATTGTTGGCAATATAATAAAGCCACCCCTTCCACATAACTTTGATGCCCAAGAAACCTTCACCTTTGAAGCTACTAATAACCTCCACTCCTGTAACCTTCCATAATATGATTAAACCTCCCGACAAGCTCACCGCGTTTGAATAGGAAAAACCGATATCCACCTTACTCCAAAAACTATTAGCAACTTCGTCTTTTAAACAAGAAATCTTAGATTCTTGAATCATAAAGACATCCGCCTTCCCTTTTTTAGTAATCCCACTATTTCTTTTTCTCTTGACCGCGTTCATTCCTCCTCTAATATTAAAGCTTCCGATGATCATATCAACATCTTCTTTGACTCCTTCTCTACCTCTTTATCCAAACATCCACTGCTTCCCAATAACGCAATTCTATTCTCCAACTTAATTCTACCTTCCGCCTCGACCACTCCTAAGGAAATAATTGCTTCAAGAAGTTTGTCATTATGTTTTCCCTCCATTAACTTACGGTTTCTACCATTGCTCCTAATAATGTCAAATTATTCTTTTTACGTACCATACCGATCTGAAAGCTTACCTCTGGATACAGACTCCATGGAACCTAAAACACCAGTAGCTACACTCTCCTCACTTGTCTTCCTGTTATTTTTGTACCTCCTCCTTCTATGACTATAAGCACGCTTCTTACCACCCCATTCATTCAAGTGTCTGTATTTAATATTTTTTCCATCCAACCTCCCCCTCTCGTTAGCACTACTCTTCATACAAATGTCCTTCATAATACTACAACCAATAACCGATTGTGACAAAAATAGAGGGTGAGACATTGAGCACTCGTCTCTGGCCGCTGGAAATTTCCTCGAATAATCAGTATAATTGTTCCACGAGCTTGTACAAGACAAGTCGCGTCATCCTGATGAGATGATTTCGAACAGCCTCTGGACTCCTTTGCCAACCAATCTGATCTCTTCTTTTCCTTAAACAGAAACAGCGTATCATCGAACTTCCCGTTGATATAATAATCCTCTGACTCTTCCTGTTGAATACCTCCTTTCCTCCCCGCTGATTAGTGTCAAACAAGTTGTTAATGGCATACAGTTGCATTACAGATATCAATTATTCTTGTTTCTTAGTTGCCTTATCGTCATTCGTAAATTGTCGTATGCTATCTTCAGATCCTTTATGTTAGAACAAGATTTGTTCTGATCAATATTATTAGTTTTGACGATAACAATGTATATGAATTTTGTATGAGATAATGTGGTACTCTAATACTATGCAATTTCCATTTCAGGAATTATATAAAGAGTATGCACAAAATCAGCGCAAGAAGCACTGACTCAGAAGGTTTAACATGCAACATCAGAACATGGTCTGGCAAGACATCAGAAGATGGTCAAGCAGAATCAGAACATGGTCTATGGAAGCATCAGAAGAACTTGAGATCAGAAGCAGAAGCACTGAAGTTCTCATGGTATCACGCTAAGAAGCACTTCAAGGTCAGAAGACAAGAAGATGCTCTGCACCAAGCTGTTTGACTCTGATGATATTCAAACGTTGTTTACACAAACATCAGATCAGAAGCAAGTACAAGATGGCAGGCTATGCTGACTGACAAAAGGAGCATTAGAAGCTATTAAAGGCAACGTCAGTAGACACAGCGAAAGCAAGGCTCGAGGTAGTTGACAAAAGAGTGAAACATTAAATGCAATTCTGTACGGATTACGCAAAGCATTAAATGCTCCCAAGTGTCATCTTCTCAAACGCCTATATATTGAAGTTCTGATGAGAAGCTGAATACAACACTCTGCGCAAATATACAGAAACACTGTCAAATTCAAAAAGCTCTCAAACTTCATCTTCAACCTCACTACATTGCTGTTGTAATATATTAGTGAGATTAAGCTTAAACTTAAGAGAAAATCACAGTTGTGATAATAGCTTATTAAGAAGCATTGTAACTCTTATAAGAATTTGTTTACATTAAGTTGTAAGAACTAGAGTGATCAGGTTGTGATTAGAATACTCTAGAAAGTCTTAGAGGGTATCTAAGCAGTTTGTTCCTAGAGTGATCAGGTTGTGATCAGTATTGTTATACCCCAAAATTTGACCGCATCTTTTTTCAAGAAAACTTCAATCTAAAAATTAAGAGTTTCATATAATCTTGGATTTTTATATCCTGATTTATGAATACTTGGTTTTTAGAATTTTTCTTATACGGTATTTTGGCTCGCTGTTGGATTTATTCTTACGCAAACGCCAATTACTGTTTATTACTTCACACACGCTATTTATTTGATTTTTATTTACAGATAAATAGTACTGACGCAATGGGTACAGAGTTAAATCTTTTGCAGGCGCATAGTCCGGGGATTCAGACTGTACTGGTAACAAGTAAATTATTATTAATTTTTTATTTCCCACTAATTTTTGTACTATATTCCATTATTTTCAAAATCTCTTTTCAAATCTCTTTCTTTCAAAATCAAATCCTAACTTTATTCTATACATCTCTCTTTTTCCAACACTATCATACACTTTCTTTCAAATCTTACTTCAACTCAAATTTTCCTTTTGTACAGAATCACTTCATTCCCCAACGTCTCTATCTTTCTTTTCATTCTATAAATACCTCTCATTTTTTTCATAAAATCTCACATCAAATTCTAACTCATCTCTCAAATTTCTACTTCATATTCATTCTCTCTTCTTCCCCCGGCAAAAATGGCGAAGCGGATAGAGACGTGTTTTCTTATGATCATCACCGTCGTGGTGGTAATCATGTCCTTCTTCTGTCTGCATAGCCCTGAAAAATGTGGACCTGGGATGTTGACACTCCCAATCATCTACATGTTATTATTTGTAGCTTGGGTTATTAATCGTCATTCTTAAAGTTTGTCGTATCTTTTATTTTTTAATAACGTACCGTTTACTCGTTGTACTGTTCATTGTAGTATGTAATATTTGTACTGTCAGTATTAAATGTCGTACTATTTGTCGTACTGTTGCTTAATTATCCAGATAATATTTTGTGTGTTTTCTGCCAGTTAAATATTTATTTTTCTGTGCATTAAATGATTTTCAGGGTCATTATCGGTAATTTTGCTCGGATACAGTATTTATTATTTATTTACTATGTCTGTGTTTTACTAACCACTCATGTAAGTAAATTTTCACAATTAACATAACAAAAAAAACAACAAAAATATTAACTTTGACTGTTGAATTTTTACTTTAACTGCTACATGCCTGAACAGTCAGTTGACAGTCAAACCGCTGACAGTGCAATTCTCCGTGTTTTGTACCCTCAATCAAATCAATCTTTTGCATTTCAAAATTTCAAGATTTTTGTCCTAGAAGTCTTCTGAATATCACATGATTAGCAGAGACTCAGCACTGCACAAAAATCAGGTACGCTTAACTGTCTCCTACACAAACAGTCCCTAACTAGGGTTTCTTGTTTTTTTCTGGAGAACAAGTTTTTGAGACCTCAAATGGATTTCATGGACCTCCATATATCTCAAAGTACCATCATACAAATTTTCAATCTTCAATTCGCTCAGACGCACAGTCAGCAGCTCAAACAGTCAACAGACGACCCGTTTGACCAAAAAGGTCAACAGACAGTCAAAAATGAATTTTTTTTGTCAACATCCATATTTTGTCAAAGGATTCATCATTTGATAATTGGTTGATCATAATTCATCAAGGAAAGATCAAAAATCAACAAAACCCTAAGTTTCAAAATTAGGGTTTTCTCCTAAAAAGTCAACTGAACTTTGACTGGTCATAACTCTCTCATCCTTCATCCAAAAAATTCAAATCAAAGCTCATTTTGAAGGAAATTCAATTATCTTTCAAATGCAATTGGTCCCATGGTCATTAGGTTCACCATTTGAAAAATATAAATCAAGACATTACAGGTCATTTTCAAAGTCAACAAAAAGTCACTTTTTTCAAAAGGACACACAAGGAGCATGGAAAATCATTTTGATATGAGACCAAAGACATTAGTTAGAGGACTCTTTGAGGTTTCCAAAAAAGTGAAAGAACTCCTTCATATGATAAAAATTGAGGGATTTACACCTTGTTGAAGTTGGCCAAATTTTGGGAAAATGCATGAAATCAACATTGATCAAAAATGTTTTTCTTCCAAATGAGACCCAATTTCCATGATCCAAACATGTTTCCCATAATGTGAAGGGCCTCCCACGACCAAGACAAAGCCCACATCATTTTTGTTCCTTTTTTGGTTTAATTTTATCATATTTAAGATTAAATTAAAAAAGGGAAATGGAAGGATAATATGTAGCTTTGTTTCTAAGCATGACTCATCAAAGATCATTCAATACTCTGCCCCAAGAGAAGTACAACAGGAGAGGTGTGGAAAAATCAAGCTATGGTGGCTTGAATTCAAAGCTACATATATTAAAAAATTCCAAAATTCAACAAAAGCACTTAATGCTTCTAGCTTAGTTTTTAAGCACATCTTTGCCTATAAATGAAGTATCACACTTCAGTAATAAAGGAGACACGAATTCAGAGCCCAAGTCTTGCTTGTATCAACTTGAATTTTTCAAAGAAATTTAAAATTCGAATTTTAATTTCTAGCTTGTTTCAATACAAATTAATTACTCAATCACGTTCCCTGACCCTCACTAAACATAACCAGATCAATTGTAAGCCTTGAATCATCAAGAACACGTACCTATACCTCACGGTTTGCTCGAACTAAAACTTACAAAAATCTCATCACACATGCATGTTTAGCAAGATGTAGACTCATATTTAAGTTTAGTTTGAGGTTCTGATCATTTCTGTAAACTTAATTGAAGTTTGGACACCTATACGAGGAACCACCATTTTAGGGTTCTTGCTTTCAAAATTAGGGCTTTACGATCCATGCAAAATTACAAGTTCTAAATGGTACCATTAAACTCGCATGAACAAAACGAACTAAACCATGGCATCGCGCCAAATTTATATCACTGTTTGCTTGTATTCGCTATTTTCAACAGGTGTAATAGGTTGGAGTTTTTACACCACCTGCAAATGACAGGTGTAAAAGATCCATCCTGATGAAGAATATGATGCGTGGCGTCCTCTGATTGGCTGGAGGGCGCGCGCGTGTTTTTTAAATTAACCTAGGATTCAGTGTTTTGCAGGTGTGTCACGTGTTATGATCCCTCATGCTGGTAACCATCAGATCCATCCATCTATCAATCCAACGCATCAAAACGCGCACCCCCATCATGGACTTCATTTAATAACCACACCAGATCATTGTTTATATATTTTCTATTTTTATTTAATTTTCTTTATAAAATTATTTTAAAATAGTTCTAAAAATCAAAAAATACACAAAAAATATTTTTAAGTTGATAAAATAATATTTTATTTTCTGATATAAAAATATTTTATTTTTCTTCATAATTTAAATATTTTGTATAATTAATTAGATAATATGTATATATTTATCTTTTAATTATTTTAACCAATCAAAAAATCATAAAAAAATTGTTCTTTATATTAAATATAGTTTATATATTATAGGCTAATTTTGTACATATTTAGAATAATTTTCTCTTTAAGTTTTAATTATTTGTGTAATTATTTGTATAAATATATAATTATTTAACTTAATAATTTCAAAATCAATTTCAAAAATTCCAAAAAAATTAGTTTTGTTTTAAAATTAATTAGTAAGCATTTTGAACATATTTTAAACTTAATTTTTAGGTTTAAATTTTATTTCCATCTTTTTCTCATTTTAATTAAATTAATCATGCATTAATTCTAATTAAAATCAATCATCAAAAAATCCAAAAATATTTCTTTTATTTTCTTGCAATTTAAATTCCTAGATCAAGTGTATAGGTTGTCAAATTCATGTAAATAGCGTAGTTTACATTTCCCGCAAAATCGATGTAATAGCGTAGATTTACTTTCCGCATTTTACATTTCCGCATTTTAAATTCCTGTACATATAAAACTGCGTGTATGCCAAAGATTAAAATTGAATCGTTAGATCACTAACTTCAAAGATAAAATATCTGAATCAAATTACAATCACACTTGCACCTCTTAGGGTAATCCCTCTTTTATTCTTTTCAAAATCAAAAATCAAATTCAAATGCAAAATAGAACTTTTTTTTATATCCGATAAAAGGAGAATTTTCTAAAGGAAATAGGAAAAGACCTTATAACTTAGGGTAGACCTCCTAATTTGCTTACTCAAATCAAAACAAACAAGTCTCTCATATATCATTGTTTTTCAAAATAAAACTTTCAAAAAAGACAATACTTTGTATATATCCAAACAAGGATCATTACGAAGTTAACGTTCTTTTTTTCAAAACATCTTTCGAAAGATAAAACACTTTGTATACGTCCGCACAAGGATCATTACAAAGTCAATTTGCAAAAGTATTTGAAACCACATACAAGCATTTCAAGGCAATAGAAAAGTGATTCAAAACAAGTGAGCTAAGCAAATTAAAGAGCCCATGGATAACCATGGATACAAAGGGTGCTAATACCTTCCTTTTGTATAACCTACCCCTTACCCAGAATTTCTTAAAGGTCTTTTTCTGTTTCTTTTATAAACCTTTCCTTAATTGGATAAAATAAAAGTCGGTGGCGACTCTCTGATTTTCAAAAACACAAAAAGCAGAAAAAAAAGTGTGTCAGTTCGCGTATCTCTCCGCGAGAGGTACGGTAAAAAACCGAGGGCGACAAGTATACTCTAGAAGACTTAGAAGTTGTCTAAGTGGAAAACCATTGTAATCTTGTGTGATTAGTGGATTAAATCCTCAGGTGAGGTAAATCACTCCAAGGGGGTGGACTGGAGTAGTTTAGTTAACAACGAACCAAGGTAAAAATCATTATGAAAATTGTTTTTATCTTACAAGTTTTAAATCTACACTTATTCAAACCCCACCCTTTCTAAGAGTTTTTCTATCCTTCAATTGGCATCAGAGCGCCGGTTCTAAGGTGCAAGCACTTAACCGTGTTTAGAAAAGATTCAGGAAGAGAAAAACGCTTAAGTCAAAGATGGCTGGTGAAGATCCAACACCTACATCTACATCTGGCTCTGCTGAGCAACATAATGGAAACGGTAACAATGGTTATACTAGACCACCAATATTTGATGGTGAAAACTTTGAATATTGGAAAGATAAACTTGAAAGTTACTTTCTTGGTCTAGATGGTGACTTATGGGATCTTCTGGTGGATGGTTACAAACACTCGGTTAAAGCTGGTGGTGTAAAGCTCTCCAGACAAGAAATGAATGATGATCAAAAGAAGCTATTCAAAAATCATCATAAATGTAGGACTGTTTTGCTGAATGCTATCTCTCATGCTGAGTATGAGAAGATATCTAACAGGGAAACTGCCTATGATATTTATGAGTTATTGAAAATGACCCATGAAGGAAATGCTCAAGTCAAGGAGACCAAAGCTCTTGCTTTAATCCAGAAATATGAAGGCTTCAAGATGGAGGATGATGAAAATATTGAGAAGATGTTCTCAAGATTTCAAATGCTAACTGCTGGATTAAGAGTGCTGGACAAAGGCTACACCAAGGCTGATCATGTAAAGAAGATCATCAGAAGCTTGCCCAGAAGATGGGGTCCAATGGTGACTACATTCAAGATAGCAAAGAATCTGAATGAAGTTTCTTTGGAAGAGCTAATCAGTGCCTTAAGAAGCCATGAGATAGAGCTGGATGCAAATGAACCTCAGAAGAAAGGTAAGTCTATTGCATTAAAATCTAGTTATAAAAAATGCACTAACGCTTTTCAGGCTGAAGAAGAAGATTCTGAAGAATCAGAATCAGAAGAAGAAGATGAACTGTCCATGATCTCCAGAAGGGTAAACCAACTTTGGAAGAGCAAGCAAAGGAAGTTCAAGAACTTCAGAAGCTCAAAGAAGCCTGAAAGAGGAGAATCTTCTGGAGGCAGAAGATCTGACAAGAAGAAGGTCATCTGCTATGAGTGCAATGAGCCTAGACACTTCAAGAATGAATGTCCAAAACTTCAGAATCCCAAGAAGAAGTTTCATAAGAAGAAAGGTCTTATGGAAACATGGGATGATTTTGAATCAGAATCAGAATCAGACTCTGAAGGCGAGCAAGCAAACCTCGCACTGATGGCCATAGTGGATGATGGATCAAAATCTACATCAAAATCAGATTCTGAAGAGGTATTTTCCGAACTATCTAGAGAAGAGTTAGTTTCCAGTTTAACTGAACTTCTGGAACTCAAAGCTCATCTTAGTATCAAATACAAAAAGCTGAAAAAGCTATTTGAATCTGAAACTAAGAAGCTAGAAGTGGAAAATTCTGAATTGAAGGAAAAGGTTTTAAAATTATCCAAAGACATTGGATCTCCTTCTGAATCAGAAAAATCCATTCCTAGCCTCAATCATATTTTGAAAGAATATGACTCGAGCTTCAGAAAGTTTTTATCTAGAAGTATTGGCAGAAGTCATCTTGCTTCTATGATATATGGAGTTTCTGGAAACAAAAGGATTGGCGTTGGCTATGAGGACGATACCCCACATAAATTTGAACCTGTAGATGATTTGAAAATCACATACAAGCCATTGTATGATCAGTTCAAATATGGCCACTCACATGATATTAGGCTCACTTCACATGCTAAAAGCTTTAACACTACACACACCAAGAAGCATGTGACACAACCTAAAAAATATCATGCTGCCAAACCTAAAGAATATCATGTTGTTCCTCCTGTTACTTATTATGCTAAGCCCAAGTTTAATCAGAACTTGAGGAAAACTAACAAGAAAGGACCCAAGAAATTGTGGGTACCTAAGGAGAAGATAATTTCTGTTGCAGATATCCTTGGCAGCAAAGAAGACAAAGCACAAAATGTCATGGTACCTGGACTCTGGGTGCTCGCGACACATGACGGGAAGAAGGTCTATGTTCCAAGACCTGGTGCTTAAATATGGTGGAGAAGTCAAGTTTGGAGGAGATCAGAAGGGCAAGATAATTGGCTCTGGAACCATAAGTATTGGTAACTCTCCTTCCATAACTAATGTACTTCTTGTAGAAGGATTAACGCATAACTTATTGTCCATAAGTCAATTAAGTGACAATGGTTATGATATAATCTTCAATCAAAAGTCTTGCAAGACTGTAAATCAGAAGGATGGCTCAATCCTATTTACAGGCAAGAGAAAGAACAGCATTTATAAGATTGATCTTTCTGATCTTGAGAAGCAGATGGTGACTTGCCTTATGTCTGTTTCTGAAGAGCAAGGGGTCTAGCACAGAAGATTAGGACATGCTAGTTTGAGAAAGATTTCTCAGATTAACAAACCAAATCTGGTCAGAGGACTCCCAAATCTGAAATACAAATCAGATGCTCTTTGTGAAGCATGTCAGAAGGGCAAGTTCTCCAAACCTGCATTCAAATCTAAGAATGTTGTCTCTTCCTCTAGGCCGTTAGAACTTCTGCACATTGATCTGTTTGGCCCAGTCAAAATAGCATCTGTCAGAGGGAAGAAATATGGATTAGTCATCGTAGATGATTATAGCCGCTGGACATGGGTAAAGTTCTTAAAACACAAGGATGAGTCTCATTCAGTGTTCTTTGAATTCTGCACTCAGATTCAATCTGAGAAGGAGTGCAAAATCATAAAGGTCAGAAGTGATCATGGTGGTGAATTTGAGAACAGATTCTTTGAGGAGTTCTTAAAAGAAAATGGTATTGCCCATGATTTCTCTTGCCCTAGAACTCCACAGCAAAATGGAGTTGTAGAGCGAAAAAATAGGACTCTACAAGAAATGGCCAGAACCATGATCAATGAAACCAATATGGCTAAGCACTTCTGGGCAGAAGCAATAAACACTGCATGTTATATTCAGAATAGAATCTCTATAAGACCTATTCTAAATAAGACTCCTTATGAATTTTGGAAGAACAGAAAGCCCAACATTTCATATTTTCATCCTTTTGGATGTGTTTGTTTTATTCTGAATACTTAAGATCATCTTGGTAAGTTTAATTCTAAGGCACAAAAATGTTTCCTTCTTGGATATTCTGAACGCTCTAAAGGCTACAGAGTATACAATACTGAAATATTGGTTGTAGAAGAATCAATCAATATCAGATTTGATGATAAGCTTGGTCTTGAAAAGCCAAAGCAGTTTGAGAATTTTGCAGATATAGATATTGATATATCAGAAGCTGAAGAACCAAGAAGCAAAGCTTCAGAAGCTGCAAGTCTCAGAAGCAAAGGATCAGAAGATCAAGTTGCTGCATCTTTAGGGAATCTCAGAATTTTTGAAGAGCCAACAGTCAAAAGATCTTCTATACTCACTTCAGCTCACTCAGAAGATGTGATTCTTGGAAAGAAAGATGATCCTTTCAGAACTAGATCATTTCTAAAGAATAGTAGTCCGAATCAATGATCAGAATCAGAAGATGAAAAGTTCTATTCGTCATTAGAAGCAAATGCAATGCAACACATCTGTCATCAAGCATTTTCTGATGGTGAGCATGTGTCTGTACGGTTGGTAAAAGCGTGAGTGAATCTGATGGGACGCCGCCCTAGGTAAATGTGTTAAATCATTTCAATTACCACGTTCTCTCACCTAACGTCACTCATCATTTAATGCATTTGACTTCAATTGATTCTGTAACTGTTCATTCTCATAATTTAATTACATTCTTTTTCAAATCCGCCTCTATAAATATATTTCAAATCATAACGTTCATCTTTTTCGCTCCCATTCTCTCTCTCTCTCTTTGTGCATGCATTTTTGCAACCTCTTTGCCCTTGTCTCAAACCCTAAACGCAAACCCAGAAAAGTGTCAAGTGATCTCAATACTGTTCCAACGGCTGCTTCATCATCTCTCAACGCCGGTTCCTCTGTTCCTCTTCATCTTCAAGAAGAAGAACAACAGATTGTTCCTGTGATCTCTTGCTCTATTCCCAAAAAGAAGTTGGAAGTTATATGTGAACTTATGGTAGACTTTGATAGCCTTGAAGAACATGAATTTCACCTTAAAGAAGATATCATATTTCAAGGATGGACTTCATTATTTGCTGAGTTCTGTGGACCGGTTTACCCAGATCTAGTAAAGGAATTTTGGGTGCATGCTGTTGTAGCCCCTAAATCAATTCTGTCTTTTGTCCATGGGAAGTTTGTGGTTGTTACTGAAAACATTGTGAGAATGATGTTTGACCTAAGAAACCCTGAAGGTGTTCATGAAGTTGATCAAAGGGCTGATTGGGATGAGGTTTTGGCTACTCTTTATACAGACGTGAAGAAAACAAAGCGTGTCAAGGACATGAAGGATCTCTACAAAATCTGGACCAAGATTCTTTTATGGTGTTTCTATCATAGGAAATCAACCTATTCTGCAGATTTTGTCAACAATGAGCAGAAGTATATTCTGTATTGCATAGCTACTCAGAAGAAGGTTGATATTATCTTCATAATATTCAATCATATGTGGAATGCAGTAAGGGATTCCAGAAACGCTTTCAGAATAAAGAAGGGTACTATTATTCCTTTTGGAAGAATTATTACAAACCTTCTGGTTCATTCCAAAATTGTTGAGGACTTGGAAGCTCAAGGGGTCATCAAAGATCTTGTTGTTGATACTGGAAGCTGCTTGAATGCTCTCACCTTGAGAAAGATGAGTGTTATTGAAGCTATCAGACAAACCCCTCAACCTCTCCCAGGAGCAAGGAACAGAAGAGATCCTTTTCTTGCTGACTTTGAAGCCTTCTTCAGAAGTGAACTGCCAGAAGTCAGGTCTAAATATCTGATCTCTCTCAAGGAAGAAAAAGAGAAAGATGCTCCTGCAAAAGGTGGTCGCAAGAAAGCTTCTACTTCAGGCCTGCTGCTTCGGAAGATGTTTCAGAAGCTGGACCAGAAGCTGTTGTCAAAACGGAAAGAAGGACAAAGCAAAAATTTGATCATCCTTCTGGTAACCAGGAGAAGGAAGTCCAAAGTGTAGCTGCTGCTACTGTTGTTGTTGAGAAAGCTGTTGAGGAAGAAGCTGTTGCTGAAGAAGTTCAGGAAGTTTTTATAGAAAATAAAAATAGTGAAAAAGAGACTGCTGAAAAGAAGAAGAAGAAGATGAAGAAGAAAAAGAGAAAGATGAATAACAAAAATGTGGAAGTTGAAAAGGTTGTTGAAAAGAAGAAGACAAGAAAAAGAAAATTGATCATTGAAGCCTCGGATGAAGAAGGGGGAGTTCAAGAAGCTGTGAATTAGCAAGCAGAAGCTGCGAATCAGCAAGAAGAAATTAATCAGGGACCAACAACTCAAGTAGTTGAAGGTCAAAAGGCTGTTGAGAATGAGAAGGAAAGACTGGAATCTGCCAGAAGAAGAGAAATTTCTCTTGGAAAGGCAAAGATTATGTAAGAGAAGAAGAACAAGAAGCAGAGAAACCTTGAGGCTGTGTTTGAAGCAATTCATAATGTGTCTAAAGGTATACATCTCTCTGAACCTGATTCTGTTCCTGCTTTACATTCAGAAGTTGCACCAATAAATGTTGCTCAAACCCCTGAACCAGAAAATCAACCAGAAAAAGCCCCATCAGAATCACCCATAAACATCCATGTTCTCAAACCTCCTTCTTCTCCTGTAACCAATACTCTTACCCCTTCTCATTCACCCATCACAAATGTTCCCATTCCTCCATCTCTATCCACAACCAACATTGCTTCTAACCAAGCCCTTGAAACCCCTGTTCTTGATATCCAACCCCTTCAAACTCGCTTTCCACCTCACTCAAATATATCCACTTCTCAACCTCCACCTCATGCAAACTATGAACCCATTCCTTCCACCTCTCAAAATAATCCTTCTGTATCTGACCTTCCAGATTCTGCATCACATGAGCAATTTCTTCGTGACTGCAATTACACACCCAAGCCTCGTCCTGAAGCTGAGCTAGTAGTGTTAGATTATGAGAATGAAGCAGAATCATCTTTCCGTTTTGATAGATAACCTCAACCCTACCTTGTTCTGAAACCAGATTCTCCCATAACCAAAATCAAATCCCGCCGAGTATACCCTATTGGTGTAATTTTTGAATTGGTAAAGCGGAATTTCAGAAGAGTCTTTGATACCTTCAGAATAGCTCATCATGGTGAATTAAATGATGTTGCTATGCGAAAACTCTGGAGAATCTTCAGAAGAAAAGCAGATGCTTATTTTCAAGAACTTCAGGAAATTTGTGTAGAACTAGCTCCACGACCTTGTGGCATTCTGAGGCACTATGAAGATTTTTGGTTCAGTCGTCTTGGAGGGAGATATTATTTTGAAGAAAAGGAATTCATTGATGAGCTTGCAGAAGCACGAGTTTCTGCGAATATGGAAGCCAACCTCTGTAGGGAGATTATGGTCTGGAGACCTAAGTATCCAGTTCTGACTAGAGACTTCAAGTCGCTGTTTGACTTTCTGAGGAAGAATCCTTCTGAGAAGTCCCCCAATAAGGCCATTACAGAAGTTGTTGACTCTCCAGAAGTTAAAGGTCCTTCTGCTCCAAGGAATCTTGCTGCTATTCTTCAAGCACTTGAAAATGGAGATTCTGATCTTCCTACTCCTGAGTATGAAGAAGATGCTTCTAGGGAAGAAGCTGATGCTGAGATTCATCCTGTTGGAGATATTCCTGCTGAGGAAAATCAAGTTGATGATCTCACGATGGATGTTGTAGTTGAGAATGCTGTCCCTCTGAACAGAAGTTGTGAAGCTTCTTCTGGTGAACCCTCTCTTCTGGTGAAGACTCTAGAGGTTATTTAGAAGAATCAAGCTGAGCTAGCTTCTCGTATGGACAAGCAAGATGACATCAATGCCGAGTTACGCTCATTCATGGAGAAGCAGACTGAGAGCAATGCTGGGATTCATGACATGCTAGCCAAGATTATGTCTAAGCTAGGGCGTCTTAGTTTTTTGTGTCTTAGTTGTTTCTTTGTTTCTTGCATCTGTCTTCTATGCATCTCCCTTGTACCTTCTGATAATTCTCTGTTGCTATCAATGAAAATTATCCTCTTTTCTCTCATATTGTTTGTTTTTCATATGAATCTTTTGTGTTTTTGGTGTTATGACAAAAAGGGGGAGAAACTATGATAAATGATCTGATTTATTTACCAGTTGCTGGGAGTAAGTCTCCATATTTCTAACAAGAATTTACAAGTTCTATGTCTTTAAGTGTTTTGCAGGATTGAAGACAATCTTAAAAGCTCAACATGAGAAGCAAGCTGAGTGATGTGAAGCTTCAAGATCAGAAGCAAGAAGGAAGAATGTTATGATGATAGAATATGCTCTAACACATTCTTGTTCCTTACATGTTCTGATGCATGTTTTTGTTCTAAATATGCTCTGAAACATTATTGTTTTTGCTCTGATACATATTATATGTTCTGATACATATTTTATGTTCTGATTCATTCATGCTCTGACTTTTGTCGTTTAGTTTGTTCTGTAACATTTCAGGATGTAGAGATGCTCTGATGATGCTCTGGTACATTCAACAATGTTCTGATACAATCTAGCATGCAATGGTTCAAGGAGAAATTCAAAGCTCTGAAGCTGTCCTATGGAAGCAAGAAGCAGAAGCTATGAATGTTCTGAAGATCTAAGCATATGTGATCGCCTCAACTGAAATGGAAAATACTCAGGGAAGTCCTTTATTTATAAATTTCTTCCAGTATTTATTTCAGGGGGAGATTATTTATCTCAGGGGGAGATTGTTAATCTCAGGGGGAGACATATTCACACACTATGTTAATATGCTTATGCTATAACTGTGTAATTGTCTTTAGCCGTCTGATATTCTAATTGCAAATTCATATCATTTATATATGTTTTTGTCATCATCAAAAAGGGGGAGATTGTTAGAACAAGATTTGTTCTAATCAATATTCTTAGTTTTGATGATAACAATGTATATGAATATTGTATGAGATAATGTGGTACTCTAATACTATGCAATTTCCATTTCAGGAATTATATAAAGAGTATGCACAAAATCAGCGCGAGAAGCACTGACTCAGAAGGTTCAGCATGCAACATCAGAACATGGTCTGGCAAGACATCAGAAGATGGTCAAGCAGAATCAGAACATGGTCTATGGAAGCATCAGAAGAACTTGAGATCAGAAGCAGAAGCACTGAAGTTCTAATTGTATCACGCTAAGAAGCATTTCAAGGTCAGAAGACAAGAAGATGCTCTGCACCAAGCTGTTTGACTCTGATGATATTCAAACGTTGTTTACACAAACATCAGATCAGAAGCAAGTACAAGATGGCAGGCTACGCTGACTGACAAAAGGAACGTTAGAAGCTATTAAAGGCAACGTCAGTAGACACAGCGAAAGCAAGGCTCGAGGTAGTTGACAAAAGAGTGAAACATTAAATGCAATGCTGTACGGATTACGCAAAGCATTAAATGCTCCCAACGGTCATCTTCTCAAACGCCTATATATTGAAGTTCTGATGAGAAGCTGAATACAACACTCTGCGCAAATATACAGAAATGCTGTCAAATTCAAAAAGCTCTCAAACTTCATCTTAACCTCACTACATTGTGTCGCACGCTCGCGAAAAATGAACAGAGTCGCCACCAATATATTTATCCCATAAGGGAAAGGAATATCAGACAACCTGGAAAAGGATAAGAACGAGGTCTTGCGACCAGAGAATCTAGGTACGGGAGTCGGTTGCGCAAGGGGAATGTACTATCACCCCTCGCGCCCATCGTACTCGTTGGTATCCACCTATGTTTGTTTCTATCTAAAGGGTGTATACTATGTCTATGTCCATGTATGCGAATGAATGCAAAATGTAGGGAAAATAAAGAATTGTACCCGCACAGGCTCTACCCCACTGCCTACGTATCCTTTTCAGGAATTAGAGTTACCATAGCTCGGCTCACATGTTTTGTTTGTTTTTGTGTTTTTTAGTTGGGCGGAGTTAACGTTCGTGCTCTTGAATAAGGGATTGACCTACGATGCGTTCGAGCGGAAATAACATTGCCCTTAGAAAGAAGAAAGAGAGAGATTGGTTTGTGTCTTTTAGGGTAGATAAGTGATGAACAGTTCCCAATACCGGGCCACTCACCACCGCTCTACTTTGTTTGAATTCTGAACCTTTATTAAGTGTTTTAAGTGTTTTTGGTTGTGTATTTTTTAAGGGAAATTTGTTTGCGATTTGAATCACATAAGAGTGTATAACGGTCGAGAAACAGATTAGGGAATGAATCCCACTCATCTCTCTCCCATTATATAGTGATCGAGAAACAGATTAGGGAATGAATCCCACTCATTTCTCTCCCACTAAGTGATTGAGAAACAGATTAGGGAATAAATCCCACTCATTTCTCTCTCACTATTAGTAACGCGTGCTTCGCATCTTTTATTTATTAAATGTTTTAAAAGTCGAAAGGAAAAAGAATGAAAGAAGGGAACTAATTCTGATATACTAGCCTAATTGTTGTTGTTATTCCAGTCTAAGTCTAATGTTAACATGGTAATGGGAAATACTCTAAAAGGAGCATGCAAATGGTATCAAAATAGGCCAACGATATGGCCAAAGTTAAGCAACAAAGTCACACAAAAACTATACAAAAATCAACATGTAAACGATACAAAAGAATTCAAGAAACAAATCAAATATTAATACAAAATCAACCTAAAAATACTATTTTTATGAGTTTCTATAAAGGAATTTAAATGTCAAAATTAACCTAAAAAATCTACTATTTTCATGAGAAAATTCCAAGACTAAAATTAATCCTAAAATCACCTAAATCTACCTAGAAATCATGATTTTATTGTTTTATCAAAAGAAGTTTAATAAAAAAACTATGTCAATACCTGAATTCTAACAAGAAAAATATGGGGATAGGGGGGGTGAGTTAGAATGTATGGTAAAGATTCAGTTTTGCAACAGTTAGGATTTAACTGTTAGTGGTTAATTTGAACATGGTTTTGGAAGGTTTAGAAATAATTGGAAATGATTTAGTAGTGGTTTTGTATGGTTTAGTGTGGAACTGTTTAGTGATCAACAAGTAATGGGCTGCAGGAAAATAATCCAAAGGGTACTCGCAAGGTGGTGGGCACGGTTGGGAAGGCTTTGAGAAGCTTTAGTGAGGTTGGTTTACATGAAGCAAGGTTTGTGTAAAGTTATTTTTATTTTGACAAGTTTGAGTATGGTATTTGATGGACTGTTGGAATTAGTGATGGCAGCTCAGGATCTTAGCAATGTCGTGAGTAATATGCTGAATTTGGTATTGACTTCAACTTGTATGAATGGCTTATGGAATGTTTATGGATTATGCAGGGTTTAGGTGTGGTTTGTAAGAATGTTGGTTTGGCAAAGGTAACAAGAAGATGAATGAAAGGCTTTGAGCGTCTGAAGAAGAATATGTCTAGGAGAATCAATCTTGTAAAAATATCAAAGGATCAACTGTATTTTAATTGTTGTAATTTTCTGTTTGATTTTTGTTGTAAGGTTCCAAAAAACAGTAGGGTATAGGTATGATTTGTAAGGTAAATAAAGGATTTTTGTGAGATTGTTTTTGTAGTTTGATTTTTAGCAATGGACATGGCTTCAATTGAATTGGAATTTTGTGTGTGTATGGATTTGTAGTGGACCAGTGTATTTGAATGGTCTTAAGATACAACTATTGATTGAAATGGAGTTGAAGTGTGATCCCTTGAATATTTCAATGAAGTCCCTTTTCTTTCTCAAATATGTCTTTACTTCCTTTATACTTGAACCAGAATCCTAGTGCTCCAACATTCAATTTCACATCTCTTGCACTCGGTCTCCAAACGAAATTAACTTGATAACCTAACTTGTGCTAACCATAAAATTAAGAGAAGGCCTTGATTGATATCTTGATGAAAATGAAGTCCCCAATACCCCAATTTCAAAATCCATGCTCAAAAGAAGAGACTAATGAATCAGGCTTGTTTGGTATAAAATTCTCCAACCCATGTGAGGCTCCAGTTGTAATTCACCTTGATCCAAGATGCCAAATTTATTGATGAATGTATGAGTGTTAGATGTCCTAATGGATGAAATGCAGATGAAAGTAAAAAGGTAGGACAAATTTGGGGTATGACACATTGTTGTTGTAATATATTAGTGAGATTAAGATTAAACTTAAGAGAAAATCACAGTTGTGATAATAGCTTATTAAGAAGCATTGTAACTCTTATAAGAATTTTTTTACATTAAGTTGTAAGAACTAGAGTGATCAGGTTGTGATAAGAATACTCTAGAAAGTCTTAGAGGGTATCTAAGCAGTTTGTTCCTAGAGTGATCAGGTTGTGATCAGTATACTCTAGAAGACTTAGAAGTTATCTAAGTGGAAAACCATTGTAATCTTGTGTGATTAGTGGATTAAATCCTCATGTGAGATAAATCACTCCAAGGGGGTGGACTGGAGTATTTAGTTAACAACGAACCAGGATAAAAATCACTGTGCAAATTGTTTTTATCTTACAAGTTTTAAAGCTACACTTATTCAAACCCCCCCTTTCTAAGTGTTTTTCTATCCTTCACTTTACTGCTTAAGATCCCTTCCTCATCCTGCAATTTAACAGACCATATATCTTCTGAATCTGTGGATTCGGGGCCAGAGGATAGGGTTTTGGGTTTACCTGATTTGATCATTGGATAGCCGTAACTATCTTCTCTTAGAATCAAAGAGAAAAACTTCCCATCAATGTCGACCTTCAGGACCTCTAACAATGAGCAAGATAACTTCACGTCCACCATGATAGGAACAACATCGAAACAACTACCATTTGTAGAATGATCATCCATGGAACCTGAATATTCATTATCATGGTTCTAAATTGCGGTTGCTGCTATTGCAGTTGTTGCGACGCTGAAGCGGTAGTTACAACGTGAATTCATATTTATGAACATAAAATATTATATTTTATTATTTATTTTTAGATTTCACAATTCTTCTATTTCCTATTTAAATTTTCATATATATATATATATATATATATATATATATATATATATATATATATATATATATTTCATTAACAATTCGTCATCATTTTAAAAATTACTAATCCTTTTAAAATATATCTTAAATCTACGATAACATTTTAAAAAAATAGACCAAATAATTTTTGCGAGCATTGCATAATCTGATGCGGTCTGATGCGGCTTGATGCGGCCGATGCGGTGTTATGATGCGGCTGTTGCGATTGTATGATGCAGTTTTTACTGTGATTTGCAATCACGCCGCAATTGCGGCCTGATGCGGATGCAAATACTACCGCAACCGCAATATTGCGGCCGAGCCAAATTTGAAACCATGCTCACTATGAAGTTGAGAATATATGTTAAACATAAAAATAATATTTACTTTAAATGTGAAGGGACAGAAATCATACCGGCATTAGCATGAAGAAAAATTTATCAATTAAGAACTTCAATGAAAATATCAATAATTCAAATGGGATGAGCAAAGACTGGGTTAGCTCGATTTTCACAATTTCATTGCGACAATGACTAACTAAAGGTTAAGCATGTGTATAAAAAGTTTCTCTTACACATTTGCACCAATATACAAATTAAAGATCTAGGTTCATCATCAATACAAGATCATTGCTAACATAATTTAGAACACGTACTAAATTAGAACAGACCCTACAACCTTCTTCTCCAGTAGAACTCCTGAGAATGTTAACACCTGCACACCAACATCATCTACCTGTAAGACTAGTTGACAGTAATTAGGAAACTGATATGCCCAGATCACTAAATATTTGTTCTAGTGGTCAACTACATCAACAAAAACCATTAATATCACTAAATCAATTGCATTTTTGTCTTTGTTTGTGTCTTTCTCTACCTATATCATTCCATATCGACCCTCTCCGTTCTCTATCTCATCGGCTACCATTCGAACTTAGATTTATTTCTATCTCTTAATTTTTTGTAAGGTTTGTGTAAAAGTTAAAATGATTTATTTCTATCTCTTGATTTTCTTTTTCGTCAAGTTCTGACTATGTTTTGTTGCTTTGGTTATTGTGAATTTTATTCTCTAACACTTTCTTTAAGAAATTATATATATATATATATATATATATATATATATATATATATATATATATATATATATATATATATATATATGTTGGTTCCACTTTAATTTCACCATGTTGAAGGTTGATCTACTATTCCAAGTCCAAGAGGAATTAACTTGTCGCCCCATTTTTATACCTGCCACTCCTTAAAGGTGATGTTTTGACCACTTTATCCATGCAAAAATATCGGATATATATTCTGAAATTTCCGGTTCATACCGGAAATTTCACAAATGTATCAGAAATTTGTTGGGATTTACCAATTTACTACGCATGATGAGCTATACTGAAAATATAAAATTTCGAGTACCGGAAATTTAAAATTTCTGATATGAATCACTAGTTAATATTCATACCAGAAATTAAAAATATCTGGTACCGGAAATTTATCGGATATTTCAAATTTCCGATATGATTTCAATGTATAAAAATACCGAAAATTTCAAATTTCCAGAAATTTTTCAGTATTGGGAGTTAAATTTATTTATTTTTAACTTGATTAACATAAATAGAATAAATATCAAACCGTCTTTATATATAAATAGAATAAATATCATACATATCTATTATTACAATATCACAACAGTTTCTGCATCCATAGAAACGTTCTTCCGAATGTCTGACTTTTCTGCCAGTGCTTCTCAGTGTCTAAACCGACCCGCATATGCTGATTCCCATGCTTTTTCATTATTAGAAAATTTATTCCTCCAACAATCAGTGATGGGCGGCAGTGGACAATCGGGTCTCAACTTTATCTAAATCCAATGATTAGTGTTGACAAAACCAACAACAATAACCGTATGTCGACTCGTGTATGTGGGTGGAGCTATAAGAAGCGGAACAATGTTATGTTCATTAACATGGAAAGAGAAAAAAATACAACACTGTATTTAGAACCAACAGGGTAACCCATATCGGGAATCGTCATCCATTTCTCCTTTACCCTAAAAACCCAAGTGTTTTAAGAGTAATGAATTACTAACATCAGAGACAGTGTCATAGAACAACTTGGTAAACAAATATGCGTGTTGCTGGATTTGAGTTTAAAGTTGTCTTCGAACATCATAGCATGCTTATTCCCCAATCCTAATGCATATGAAATATAACGGAAACCAAAATTTCCATCCGGTTCAACATCAACAATGTCATCGATATATGGATGAAAGAAGGCAGGAAACTGTGACAAGTACTTGGCTTTTGCAGAATTGATAGAAGGTTGCTTACCAATCTGCATGGTTGACGATTGACTCCCACTTGGTTGTGTGCATGATCTCTTTGTAGTCTGAGTCCCCTGCGAAGCATCAGCATATTCCCACTGACTTGAATCACAATGCACATCACTTTCTTCCCCCTTTATACTCTTCTTAAATCCTCTCTTTGGTTTATATTTGACCGGCGGTGGACACATTGAAGATGTGGATGGATAGGCAATGTCACGGACTTTTTTCTTTAACGCCCTTTGACCCACATTGTCCATAGTACTAAATTGTCGCTTCAACTCTTCGCACTCCTGTTCTAAATCCCACTTCCCCTCGTCAGGACTCACCTTATATTTAGAAATTTGCAATTTTTTCCAATACACATGAATAGATTCCAAAGGTATAGGTATGTCAATAATCTGGTAGCCAACGAGCTGACACGCACACGGTAACCCATGTGTTATTCTTAACTACACCTCTGCTTGCTCACACCAACAAATTTGACTATTTCTAGTTCCTTTCCAATGATTTGTATACACTGTCTTGAAACAAAATTGTGCAATTTAGAATAGAATGGAGTGTTATACCGATGCTTAATGTTGACGATACTTTTTTGAAATGACACTCTTACGAAACCTAGCTGCAACATCAACATTGTGTTCACAGCCTCCCAACTTACAATGAATAACTGCAAGAAATTATATAAACAGAAAAATTGTGTGTATAACATGAGGTAAACATATTGTATCTATCACGAAGTATTGTGTCAGGTCACTGCAAGAATCCATAGAAGAAGATGAAACTGCCGGTTCAGGACCGCAAAGATATAAAAGTTCATCTGCCATACCTGAAGTTTCAGGTTTTACGAAATTTACAGTAAAAACTAGAAATTTGAATTTTCCGGCAACGGGAAATATATCGGAATTTTGGGAAATTTCTAGTACGAAGTAATGAATTTCGCAAAAGTATCAGAATTTTAAAATATCCAGTAAATCGCACCGGAAATTTAGAAATTTCCGTTAAAGAGATACCGGAAATTTGTGAAAATCAAATAATTTTCGGTATCACACACAAAAGGGTACCAGAAATTTACTTTATCACTAATTTTTCCCATAGTAATTTTTTTTCTTTCAAAAATGGGATAAATTTTGAGGTAATGGTATAACGGGTATTTTGGGAATATGGTAAATTTGGAGGGTGTCAGGGATGATGTGGAGGGTGGCAAGACAAATTCTCCAAGTCCAACTAACCATGCAATTATTTTGCAAGTGGTGGTCTTTTGATGAATAATTGAATGCTTTCTTTTTTTGATTTAAATTTGACCATTTTTTTTTATATTTATATTAGGGCTAAATATGTTTTTATTCGTCTCTTTATACCAAAAATTCAATTTTAATTCTTCAAAATATTTTTTCCAAAATTGATTATTGATTAAAATTCATAGCATGCAAGTTCTTCAAAATAAATTCAATTATAGAATTTTTTTTAATATTCTTAAAAAAAAATTAGTTATGTTATAATTGTTACAATGATTAATTATTGATATAGAAAACAAAAATCTAGTCTCTAATAAAATTAAATCACATGTTAATAGTTATCCATCCAAACACTACAAGAAAAATATGTTTTAGCGTTGGCAAAGGGTGTTAGCGTCGGCCTAGCATCGTGGTTGGGACGGACACCACAAAACTGGAAGTAAAGCCTAGCGTTTATCCCGCGCTAATGTTAGCGTCAGCTCAATGAAACACTAAAGGGACGCTAATATACAAAAGCTAACACTAGTGTACACACATGTTTAGCATTTGCGTCAAACTTTATCGTCACTGTTGTGTTGTGAGTTATAATTAGTGTCGGCCCAAGTCGATGCTCGTTACTATATATAATCATTTAGCGTCGTTCTTAGGCGTCAATGTCTCGTACTGTGTATTTACGTAGTGTCGGCTTAAGCCAATGCTAATTTAATTTTTTTGGAAGAACCTGCTTTTAATTTTGGGCCTACCAAAACCTTTTAATTTCTATTTTCACTCTATTGGAAAACATACTTCTCTCGTAAATAATTATGTGCAAACATACTAGTTCAATCATCACAGCCAAACTAAAATTGTTTGTTTCATGGTTTTGTGGTTGGCATTAATTTTGCTAAAACATTGTCTTTAACTGATGTTGAAAGATCTTGACCAACTATCATAACAGATTCAACTGTTATGTGTTTTGATAGACATTCTTCCATATGTTGTGACTTCCTAAACTAGAACATCCTAACAGTTCAGACGGGTTTTTATCCTTGAAAGATTTGATTGAAAATATGAGAATCTGGTATATTAAGATAATCATTACAGGCGCAAGGAATAAAGGAATGTTTATGACAAATACAGATTGGTCTGGGTTATTAGAAAAAGAATCTTTTGGATTTCTTTTAAAAAACTAACATTTGATTTGATTTGTTCCTATTTTATGAGAAGATCTTACAATTGTTTTCAGAAAGGATAAGATTGTATTTATTTTAAAGTCCAAAACCATACTGCAAGAGTCTATAGATAAGAACTTGGGAAACCTAGTTTTGAAACCATTCACAAATAGAAACCATGTGTGCAAAATAAGGATTATTGTTTTGGGAGTCTTTCAAGTTCTTCGTGTGCTCTTTCTTTTGTGTCACCCGTGTATCCATAATCAGACTTCGAGTTCTTCTAGATGTCATTTAAACAACCAGGCTCTGAATTTGGAAATCAGGCTTTATAAATGTTATTGGAAATTAGGCTCTGAAAATAAGAGATCTCATTTATTAAGATTCTAATGAAAGTTCTGAGTTTGTGTTCTTTTAGAATATCAGGTTTCTAATTCTTCTTTAACTATCAATGTTTATATTCTTTTTTATTATGACAAAAAGGGGGAGAAGTGATATAGTGATTTTGATATATTTACATTTCTAACATCTGAAAATGTTTATAACATGTTTTTTTAAGAAATTACTGCAGGTACCCTCTGACAAAGCAAATTCTGATAAGTAGATTCCAAATGTTTTGATCAGTTTCTGAGGATACTATTTTCCTCTAATAACATCGTGAGTCTTAGACTCAGGGGGCGTTTCCAACCCAGAGGGAGTATTGTTTCTAACATAAATATTTTTATGATATTACCTATGAAATTGTTTCATAAAAATACATGGTTTTGTCATCATTGAAAAGGGGGAGATTGTAAAACAAGATTTGTCGCTACTATAAGTCTCTATGTTTTGACGATAACTATACATATATTTTGTATATAACAATTTATTTTCTAATAGTTTCTTGAGTGAGTAGATATTGTGTTCTAAGAGATTCTGGATTGTTGTTAGTGAAGAATCATCAAAAACAAGTAAGGTGCCTCAGAAAGACTATTTGCATTTGATTCTGAAGAAACGAGAAAGTGGAGTTATAGTGTGCTTCTCAAATAAGTTGTTGCTTCAGAAGTCACAGGTAATCAGAAGAAAGAATTTTGTTAGAGCTTCTGCTCCAAGATCAGAAATCAATGTACAAGAGTGAACGTTCAAGTTAAGTTCAAAAGTCAAGATTTGTTCATCAGAAATGCTCTTGCTTCTAATTAAGAGGATAAAGTCATGACTCTGAATACATTAAAGGTCAAGCCTTAAAAGATCAGACTCAAGGATGAACTGATGATTAAAACTGAGCTAATAAAGTAAAAGATCAAATGTCAAGATCCAAGAATCAGAAGTGTCTTCAAACAATGAAAGGAGATGTTTCTCAGATGCTCACATATTTGATAATAGTGTTCTAACTCTTAAAGGATTCTAGAATGAAGTCTGAAGAAACCAATCTAAAGACCAAGTGCCGAAGACTTTGAAGACGCAGTTCTAGTGACTATGAAGACTTGAAGCTCTGAAGATGCATGTTTCTGAAGGCAAAAGGTACTAAAGACCAAGTGGTGAAGACTGTGAAAACGTGGTTCTAAAGACTCTGAAGACCCAAAAGCTTATTTTCTTTCTTCCAACTCATGTTGTCTGTAGCAACCCGCCCTAAAAATTAATGTTTTTAGAGTCGCCACCTATTTTGAAGGGCGAATAGGAAACCCTACGCAGTTTAGAGATTGGGGTAAGTTATTATAATCAGGTCGAGGGAAGGTGTTAGGCACCCTCAACCCTTTCCTATTGGCTTTGAATCTAAGGTAAAGGTTTATAGCAAAATTACAGAGGTTAATAGCTAAGGAAATGAGAAGGGGAAAAATTGAGATTTTAGGGAAGGGGACTCGCCTTGTTGCCAAGTGCCTACGTACCTCCTTAGGGAGGATCAGAGTCTACGTAGTTCGGGGGACGGGTTGTACGCCCTTAAGGTTTGAAATTTGATTTAAAGGTTTGAAGGCTTTGAATAGCCTGTCGTAGATAAAAATCTGTAGTTGGAGTTAGAAGTTTGAAAAAATGTTTGAAAAATGTTTGAAAAATGTTTTGAAGTTGTTTTAGATGTTCTGGGCGTACAACCCTGATTTGGCACAATTAACCGCGATGATCAATAGGTTTGCCTAAGTCTCCTTAATAGGTTTTGACTTAGCAGGCTCTTGCATTGCTTTCTTTTTCTTTGAGGACATTGACTGCCGGACTTAATGATGATGGGGAACCATCGGTGATTATGTTCAAAGGAACAACTTGGAATAATTAAGTTAACTGAGCAGCTACCCTACCCCAGGTTATATATTAAGGGTTCTATTTTTTATGAAGGAAAACTCCTACTTCTTTGGGCTCAAAGGGGTTGACGAGGGATTAACATCCTTATATCTCCGTTATTTAGGAATTGAAACAATGCCTGTACATCGTCAACACGGTCTGTTCGAAAGCGTAGTGTATGAAATTGTGGTATCGTTTTCGTCATTCTCCCTCAAAAGGTGTACGACTTTAATCGAGAGTTGAATATCACAAAGAGAAAATCGAGTAAAACACAGTTTTAAATATAGTGAGAACACTAGGAATGAATCGAGACAAACGTAAGCAATGCATTAATGATTTTTTGAAAAGTACATAGCATATGTCATAAGACTAATGTTTAAACAAACGGAAAGAAATTGCGAATGGAAACAAAACTAATGATCTAAGAAATCCTCCTTCTAGCCACCTATGGTGTTAGACTTGCTAGGATCTTCGAACTCAATGAGCCCTTCTTCAATCAAATCTTGGATCTTGTGCTTCAATGGGCCACAATCCTCTGTATCATGACCAGGACTATCTGAATGATAAGCGCACCTAGCATGATGCTTGTACCCGGGAGCGGGGTTAGCTGGAGCTGAGTATGGAGGTAGCAGAGTTATCAGGTTCTGACTGAGCAGACGTTGCAAAGTTTGAGCCAATGGCATGTACAACGGAGTGAATGATCGTTTTGGCTTAGGCCTCCAGGTGCGTTGGCCACCCTGTTGTTTTTGCTGATCCCGTTGATGTGACACTGGAGTCTGATTACCCATGACTGCCCCCACAATGTTGGATTCCTTCTTTGCGTCATATGACTTCTTTGGATGGTAGGAACCTGAGGGTGCCCCTTGTATCTTCCCATTCTTGATTCCATTTTCAATTCTCTCACCAATGACTACCAAGTCTGAGAATCCTGAAGATATGCTTCCGACCATCTTGTCGTAGTATGGTCCTTGCAAGGTGCTCATAAATATGTCCACCAGTTCTTTTTCCATTAGAGGAGGTTGAACTCGAGAAGCCATTTCCCTCCATCTTTGGGCATACTCCTTGAATGATTCATCCTTCTTCTGTGACATATTTTGTAATTGCATTCGATTGGGTGCCATGTCCAAGTTGTACTTGTATTGCTTCAAAAATGTGTTAGCTAGATCATTCCAGCTTCTGATATAGGATTTTTCCAGTTGCATATACCAGTCAATAGATGCTCCGCTTAAACTTTCTTGAAAGAAGTGTATCATCAGTTTTTGATCGTGAGCATAAGCAGCCATTTTTCGCACATACATGCGCAAGTGATTCCTCGGGCACGTGAGCCCTTTGTATTTCTCGAAGTCGGGAATCTTGAATTTGTGTGGGATAGTCAAGTCTGAGACCAAACTCATTTCGAAGGTATTCACGTCAAAGACACCGTATCCTTCTACCACTTTTAGTCTCTCTTCTAGCGCCTTGATTTGTTCACTACCCTTGGAGTCTTCCCTAGAGTTAGGAATAGACTGTTGTGTCTGAGGTACTTGGTCTGAGTTGTCCACCTCTTGCACTCCGTATTGTAGATCCAGGTAATCATCGTCCTTAGGGACATTGCTAGCAGGAATGCGCACTGTGCGGGTTGTCCCTTTTGTTTGTGGAGTGGGGACAAATCCTTCTTGGGAGGCCTCTCCTTTCTCTTGGAATTGGATAGCCCTTCTGACAGATCGGGCCTGAGATTTGTCCTTATCCGGGCCAAAGCCTGAAACAAATCCTAGCAGCGGGTTTTTGTCGTTAGGGATCTCATTCTGAACCAGGGTATCCCCAGACTGAACCTCTTTTGCCTTGTCTTGTTTGTCTAGGAGGGCCTTCATGAATTCTAGCATCTGAGCCATACCTCCTTTAACCTCTTCCACGCTGACCTTCAGTTGATCTACTTCCTCACGAAGGGCGGCTTGATTCTGTTCCAACTGATCCATTGATTTCTTCTGCTGAAATCTTGTTTGATAGTATGGTCGGGATGTTAGGTTATCCTTCCCAATGGTCCCTTGCTCTGGAGATAGAAGAGAAATCTTCTCTTAATGTCATGAAAATGATGTGTATGTCATGCATGATATGTATGATATCCTTTTTTCTTCTTTTTTTTTTAATAAAATATGATGCAAGAATGCACATGATGTATGATGAATGAAAAAAGAAATAATAAAAATAATGATCAACACAATATATACATATAGCATAAATCACATAAGTTCATAGGTTCGACGTAGCGGCTCTTGGGAGCCAACCTTTTAATAGGGGGTGTTCTAGAAGGTCTCATGGGGTCGTTCGTAGCCTCCGAGACTTTTTGTCTCTTCGGATTTTGGAACAACTCATTTTATCCATGAGGTTCGAATTTTTGGGGTAGGTTCCCGGAGAGATCAGCTAAGTATCCAGTCCAGCCCTCCACAAAGTCAAGCTTCATTTCGGACCTTTCCAAATACCTAACCCACTCCGAGTGGAGTTATCAGTGAGACTCGTAAGGCGATTCATGTCCCCTTTTGGTCTCAAAGTTAACCCCCACACTTAAGGTTTTAACACTACATAATATATCCAGCAGTATATAAAAATATAATAGTCAATAAAAATATAAA
Organism: Vicia villosa; assembly: GCF_029867415.1. Classification (NCBI taxonomy): domain Eukaryota; kingdom Viridiplantae; phylum Streptophyta; class Magnoliopsida; order Fabales; family Fabaceae; genus Vicia; species Vicia villosa. Next base: position 623,819 of record NW_026705391.1, on the reverse strand, counting down.
TATATTCACATAAGTGATCAGATATAAACATATACTGAATAATTAAATATTTTAAAATAAACATAAATAAATAAACAAATTTAAAAAAAATAAGAGATAAAAAATAATTACAAACCCTGAAAAAGGCGCGTTAGCCAAACCCTAAAAAGTTGCCAAACCTAAACCCTGCCAAAGCCTAAAGCCTATAGGAGCATAGTAATTCACCGTTATAGTTATCCCCAGCAGAGTCGCCAGCTGTAGCAACCCGCCCTAAAAATTAATGTTTTTAGAGTCGCCACCTATTCTGAAGGGCGAATAGGAAACCCTACGCAATTTAGAGATCGGGGTAAGTTATTATAATCAGGTCGAGGGAAGGTGTTAGGCACCCTCAACCCTTTCCTATTGGCTTTGAATCTAAGGTAAAGGTTTATAGCAAAATTACAGAGGTTAATAGCTAAGGAAATGAGAAGGGGAAAAATTGAGATTTTAGGGAAGGGGACTCGCCTTGTTGCCAAGTGCCTACGTACCTCCTTAGGGAGGATTAGAGTCTACGAAGTTCGGGGGACGGGTTGTACGCCCTTAAGGTTTGAAATTTGATTTGAAGGTTTGAAGGCTTTGAATAGCCTGTCGTAGATAAAAATCTGTAGTTGGAGTTAGAAGTTTGAAAAAATGTTTGAAAAATGTTTGAAAAATGTTTTGAAGTTGTTTTAGATGTTCTGGGCGTACAACCCTGATTTGGCACAATTAACCGCGATGATCAATAGGTTTGATCACCATAGTCAAAATATTAGGGGTTTTGTACCATTACCAATTCAAATCGATTGATTCGATTATCACTAATAATGAATTATTGTGTTTTATTATTTTTTGTGAATTTTATTTTGTATTGTTATCCCTCATAACCGATTAACACGATTACAAATAATAACAAATTGGAATTTAGAAAACAGGAAAGTTAATCATCACAACTAATAAAATAGTTGCAACCATTTAACTAAATAGAAATCATTTGTATTTTATTTTAATTAAATAAACATTTTAATTAAAATTATTATTTGCCCATAGCGATTAATCGATTTAATCGGCACGAACAATAAATTGCATTTTTAATATAAATATCATGTACTAATTTATTTGTAAAAATAAATATTATTACATAAATAAATATATTAAAAGAGATTTAATCAAAATAAATATTTAATTAAAATTATTATGGTGTAATAGAATTTGATACAGTGTGATTGTTGTTAGGGTGTATAGCATGGGTATGGATTCTGGGTACGTTGGATCTAATGCGCTAAGGTTTTATTGGCCAGATCTTGAGGGACTATAGTATACCTTAGGGCTGCAGGCGCATGAGATCAGCAGTTGGAATTTTTAGAAAAAATATATGAAAAGGGCTGGGTATCGAACCCAGGCCCTTGGGGACACTCAATGATCACGCACACCAACTCAGCTATGGTGCTGATGTGTTAGTGGAACGCATCTCAATTATTATGTATGAAACGAAAACATGATGGATAAACGCGCGCGCAATTTTTAAATGACCCAATGCCATGACGACACCTCATCGTCTTCTTCCTTGAACACATAAAAACCTGTAACAATTAGCTACGAAATAGCTACACAATTGCTCGTAGCGAAAACATCTCCCAAAATAGCGAATGGCTCATATGGATCAATAAACTTTTTGCGACACTATCAACCCCTTCGTGCCAACCACACAAACCTGATTATACCACTAATTAGGCCTAATTTAAACCCTAGAAGAAAACCCCAATTTGCAAACCCTAAACCTTGCTCGGCCTCCAATGGTGAAACGTGATTAAGACGTGCAAACTCAACCAAACAATCCAGAAACGATCATGACATGGAAACAAGACATAATACACAAACAAATTCACCTAAAGATGCGCTAATGTTTGCAATCGATCGAAAATTCGGAGCTACATACCTGGGCTCGTATGGAGAATTTCAGGGGGTATTGATAAAGCGTGAGTATCCCAATAGTTTCAGCGTGCCTCGAGGAAGCTTTTGCAATTCTCAAATCTCTTTGAAACCTTCTGAATCTCTCAAACCAATCTTGAGTTTTTCTTGCAAATTTTGACTCTTGAGTTCTTGCCTCCAATCCGAATTGTCAACCCCTATCCGTGTGGCTTCTGTTCTATACTTATATGAGAGTGAATTAGGTCACAAATTACAGCCCAAGCCTCTTGAAATCCAATCTTGCCATAGTTGAAAAAATTGTTTTGTTTCTTGAATAATAAGTTACCATATTTGGCAAATATTGTATCAATCCTCTCCATTTGTTTTATGCACGAAAATTAGATATATTTTGGTCATAAATGGTGATTAGAAACAATCAAAATATATTTTCTACAAGAATATTTGATTTCCCACTTTATTTAAATCATTAAAAAAATAATTTTAAATGAAATAAAATTGTGTAAAATCCAATAAAATGAAATGCTTCTTGTCATATATTTTGGATAACTTGTGGGCCAAAGTTGAGTCAAAAAAAGTATGGGCCTATTTGCAAGATTTCTTAATTTGAACCTTCCTTTTTCATATTTGGTCCTCCAAAATCACCCAACTTTGATCAAGCATATCTCACTCAATTTTCAAGCTATGAGGGAGTTCTAATACTTTTTGGAAACCTCAAGAGGTCCTCTATAAGCCACTTTGGAATATATTTTTCATTTGGAGCTTTTATCTTGACCATATCCTCTTTGTGAAAAAACTGCTTTTGAAGGATGCTTGAAAATGACCTGTAATCTTTTGCACTGTGTCTCTCAAATGAATCATTTTTAGCCCTGGCTTGTGAGAGACAAAGTTGTAGAGAATCCAATTTCCTTCAAAATAGGCTTTGAGTGGGGAATTTTTGATGTTCCATGTGAAAGTTAGGCCCAGTCAAAGTTGGGTTGACTTTCTCCTAAGAAACCCTAATTTGAACCTTTTTGTATTTGTCCATCTCTGAGTTTCTATTAATGGAATCATGATCATTCTCTGATCAAATGATTGTTATGCACCTCTATACTTGATGTTTGACCAATGATCATAGATTTCAATCATGCTTTGACTGTAGTTGGCCTTGAGGATTGGATCAGTTGACTGTGGATCTTGGGATTGTTTGAGCAAAGCTTTGGATTTGAATCTTGAACTTTGAATCATTGTGCATGGAATATGGAAGGCAAATTTTGGGGTATGACACTGTCTGTAACACCCCATATTTTCTAATTTTAATTTAATCGGAAATTAAATTATTATTTGGAATTATTCGGTATTTTGGTGGAATTATTTAGAAAGAATTATGAGATGAGCTATTGGGCCAAGTGTGGTGTTAGTAAAGAGGGGGTGCTATGTTAGTAAAGCCCTTTACTAATTAAAATCTATTTTTCATAAAAATAAGGAATTGAGGAAAAAAGGAAAATAGATGTGAAAGAAGAGCAGAAGAGTAGAAGTGCTGATACGTGAAAGAGGAACAGAAGAGGAAGAGGGCTAATCAAGATCCTTGGCTAAGGTAAGGGGGGACTCTTCCGGTTAACATCTTTTATCTTATTATAGATGATGGGACTGATTTAGATGCATTGTTTGTGTCAATTGGTTATATGTTAGGTTAGGGTTTTGGGATGATTTTGATGGGAATTGTTTGACGTGATGAATTGTATGATTATATGGCTGTTATGATGATTGAATGATCCTCTTTGTGTGTTATAACATGTATGTGGCTGATATGGTGGTATTTGAGGTTCATGATATAACTTGATTTGGGTTTTGGGGATTTTGGGATGAATCCCGTAATGCTGTCAATCGATGTGAGATCTTTGGTTTTTGCCAGTTCGCGCCGCGAAGTTGGGTGCGCGCCGCGAAGGCGTAACTTTCTCTCGTTCCGCGCCGCGAACCTGTGTTTGCGCCGCGAAGGCGTGTTTTCTATTCGTTACGCGCCGCGGACTGTGGGTGGCGCCGCGTGCTGTAGCGATAATTGTTTTCTTTGAAAAAAAAAGTTAAAGATGTGTAACTTTTAAACCGTAAGTCCGTTTTAGACGCCGTTTTGGACGTTGTTCCTTAAATTGAATGTTCTACCATATGAAATGAATAAAACAATAACAACTTGATTTTATTTTAAAAAGTATCATTTTCTTCAAATGTGGTTATTCTGGTTTTGCATAGCTGATGAGGTGCAATGGTTGTTGTGTGCATAATTGAATATGTGCAATGATGTATGTTGTGATAATGTGGTTGCTTCTGTTAATTGTGCAAATGGGTGTTGTTCATGGTAAATATGGTTATCATGTGTTTTGAGGAATGATGAGGTAAATACTCTGTCGTTGATGAGTTGCTTTGTCGTACTTGGTACACGATTGTGAGGGGTGTTATTGTTGTTGCACTGTATGATGAATGATTTACCTGTTATGATGTTGTGGTTGTAATTGGTGTTTGTTATACATATATTGTTGATGTAAAATATGTATTTTATTATGGTTGAGAAATAGCATAACTGTGTGTGGCTATTGATTATTGTGGTGGTTGATGATTATGACATTTGGTTGATTTATGTGGGTGATGAGCATGTTATGGTTGATACATGCATTCATAATCATTATGTGGCTGATCCTTGACGATGGTGGATCAGTGGTAGCTAATTCCCATTGTGTGGAATTAGTGAGTGGGTGTTGCCGTATCCTTGACGATGGTGGATCGGTGAGTTGGGTTATCCCAGATTTTGGTACCACATGCATATAGTTGCATTTGCATTAGGTTACTTGTGTTATTATAACATGAATGGAAGATTGTCCAATGTTATAATATGTGATGATTGTATAATGGTTATGATTTGTTTGGATGAATTATGGTGTTGTCTCTTGGTAATGTATTCTATTTGTTGTTGTGTGTTGATGAGTACTTCCTGACAATCTGAATATAATGAAATTGGATGAATAATGTGACTATGATGTGTTATTGTTTATGATTCGATAACATTTGTTAATTGTGAATGAGACTCACCCTTACTTTGATGATTTCAGATTGGCGAGTAGCGGCTTTTGGCTCGGTGAGGATTAGCTCATGAGTCAGTTTGTTTAGTATAGCGTCGGGTCATGCTCTGATATTGTAACACTGGGGGAAACGTTAGTTTAGAGTTTATGATGATACTCTATTTTGTTTTTATTGGAGTAATTTTGTGAGATATTGCATAGATGATGTTATGCTTATCTGTTGATTATTGTTCCGCTGTATAGAAACATGATTTTGTTAAATGGATGATTTTCCCCTAAGTGAAGCATGACAATTGATTTATGATAATTTGTTTTAAATTGAATTGTGGCACCCTTGTTTTCATGTTTTACTCTGAATTATTTTATTAATTTCCGCGGGGTTTAGAAGGGTGTTACAATAGTGGTATCAGAGCAGGTCGGTCCGTCCGGCCAATTGTTGAGTCAGTTGAGTTGCGCGACAGTTGTATATTGTCGGCATTTTATTCCTTGGTACGCGACATGTGAGTGAATCACTGTCGGTACTTGGTTGTTTGTTGCAGGTGTTGGATTGAAACAAGTGGGGGAGAAGCTTCGCTTCTCGGTTATGTTTCAGTTGCAAGAAGATTGATTCAGTAGGCTGTTGTTGGCAACAGTGCGAGCGTTGTCGGATTTTGTTGTTTTCTGAATTGAAGGTGACTTGGAATTAAGACTTCACTGGGAATTGAGTTGGAACATCTTGAAGGAAGGTGATTAGAGGTAATTGACAGTTATTGTAAGAGAAGGAGATTGGAGAGTTGCGATGTGTCAGCTCTGCTGGTGTGCTGCGAAGTTGTCAGTTGAGTAGCCTTGCGTCTCGGAAGAGGTTCAGTTACGAGTTTGCAAGGAGGATTGTTGTCGTGATGTTGCAGAAAGCGGACTTCGGCGGGGGAATGTGTCGCTTAAGTTATAAGGATGTTTGGAAGTAAAGAGATATGATAAGGGGCTGTTTGGAATGTGATGGAGTTGAAGAGAATGAGTTTTGGAGAGAGATTTTCGTAAGCAAAACGCAGGAAAATTGCTGAATAGCTGCGGAACGTCGAAAATTCATAACTGGAGTTCTAGACATCCGAATTGAGTTCCGTTTGAAGCGTCGGAAAGCTAACGAGATGAACTTTGTTATAAAAATAGTTGCAGCAGCTGTAACATAATTAATTGTGACAGGATGACGTTTGAAGGAGGCAAAGTTACGGTTACTCTTGTTCTTATAACTAGACTTGTTTATTGGTACTGCACGGGATGTCGGTGTTAGTGTTGAACGGATTGAAGGAACGATTAGAAGGTTGTTGAGAAGTGATTTTAAGAATTGAATATGCCATTTGAAGAGATTTGAGAATACCGTATAGAGAGTGTCGGGGCATGATGTCGGTGTTGGATTTTCGGACAACGATTGGAAAATTCATATCTTGAGTTCCGAATGTCGGATTAACGTGCCGTTTGAACCTATGAAGAGGAGGGATTATGTTCTACATTATGGGAGAGTTATAAATACAGTAGAGGTGAGATAAACTTTGGGAACAGTTGGAATCGTATTTGTGATGGCAAGGTAACGATAAGTATAAAAGAAGGATTGTAGAGAATTTCCAACATTGTTGACGTGAGGGAGACTTTGTTGAGATTCCGAGTGGGATGATAATTGGACGTGAAGGATGTAATATAATTTGGATTAAAACCACGAGTTATGAATGTTGTGCTATTGTGTTGCGTAGGAAGTTTTTAAATATGTCGGTGCTAAGGATGAATGAGTTGGATTTAATTGGACAATTTAGAGACTTGAGTTGGTATGTGAAGGTGATCCTAATAGTGTTAGATTGAGTATGCTAGAAGATGACTAGTGGTATTCTTGACGAGATTAGAAAAGGTCAGGAAGATGACGTTGAGTTGATCGATAGGTTGACTTTGAATTACCAAGGTAAAGGCGGTGAATTCAGAATCGACAAGAACGGTGTAATGAGGTTGAGTAATTGGATTTCTGTATCTGATGTTTTGAGCTTCGGAAGAATATTCTAGAGGAAGGACACTATAGTGAATTATTGAACTAGGACGATGTTAATGAGTTTGGGTGCAAACCCGGAAAGGACACTGTTATGTAGTAACAACGGTTTATGCTTAAATATGATTTTTTACTATCTATTGACAAATTGAGGACTTGATCACCCTTAATCTCTTGTTGGTAGTAGACGGAAATCATATAAATGAGATGAACTTGTTTTGTTACCTTAATGGTATAAGATGTGATGGATACTAAGCCGTGAAGAATAATCACTCACTGTGTTGTGTGGACTTATGAAGAGGTGAATATGGAAGAGTGCGACATGATGGGCAAATGACTTAAGACGGGTAATCGGAGTCGCGCAGCGAAAATACGATGTGGAGTAGTGTTATGAGTACTACTTATGGGAAGTAAGGAATTAATGTGTCGGAAGCCTACATAGAGAATATGTATTGATCTATATGTTGGATTTAGAATCCAGTGGATGTAAGGATGTCGTGTCGAAGAATTATAACTCTTTTGGATAATTCCCGAGATGATAATTAGGTCATTACGGTTGTACGTAGTTAACGAGTATGTATTCGGCGAAATTAAAACGAAGGATTGATAATATATGATGCTGTAATAATTTTGTGTTGCTATTGAGGTGATATTGTAAATTCCATATATAATGGGGAATTACACTCTATGAAGGACGGAGTTGATTTGATTCTTAGTAGAGAGCGTGACTTAGTTGAGCTATTTTGTAAGCGATGGTATATTGAGGCTGATGAGTGTGTACTTGTTCTGATGGTTAGGATGTTTAAATAGAGGAAGTAAATCAGGAATGGGTTTTCGTTGGAGGCGAGTAAGGATTGCTAAATGGTAGATTAGTACCATGAATGATGAAGAATGATTCTTGAAACGAATGAGTAAAGAGAGTCGGAATCGGGTAAAACTCAGAAATCTATTTGGTATAGCTGATTCTGATGAGTAGTCAGAGTAGTGCGGAAAAAGCGGAATGTAACGTGTTGGATAATTACTGGTGTGATTTAAGAGGAGTCAGATAATTGGAATTCAATGGTATAGGAATATGAGTATTGAGTTTCTTGAAGGAAGCGGTTGGTGAAAAGTGTAAGTATTACCTTATCGCTCAGATGGAAAAGCGTGTCTAAGGTTGGTATGTTTGGTAGAAGGGATCCATTACTGCATTGTTGATCAAGTGGGATCATACTATAAATTGTGTAATTGTATTACTCGTTTGTTGAGCGTATTGTATAGGTCGTACCTCAATGTTCTGTTGTTGTTAACCTTTTTGGAGATAAAGCGAGTGGTATACTTTTGGATAGTCAAATGCGACGTAAGAACTGGGATTTGAATGTATGAAACATGTTTCCTGTTGATTATGTCAGATGGATTTTTGGGGATTGACTGATGGTAATGCTAATTGAGAGCTGGAGACTCAGGTAAAGGACTCTCATACGAGCTGGTTACTTGAGGTATGTTTTCGAGGACGAAAACTCTTTTAGTGGGGGAGAGTTGTAACACCCCATATTTTCTAATTTTAATTTAATCGGAAATTAAATTATTATTTGGAATTATTCGGTATTTTGGTGGAATTATTTAGAAAGAATTATGAGATGAGCTATTGGGCCAAGTGTGGTGTTAGTAAAGAGGGGGTGCTATGTTAGTAAAGCCCTTTACTAATTAAAATCTATTTTTCATAAAAATAAGGAATTGAGGAAAAAAGGAAAATAGATGTGAAAGAAGAGCAGAAGAGTAGAAGTGCTGATACGTGAAAGAGGAACAGAAGAGGAAGAGGGCTAATCAAGATCCTTGGCTAAGGTAAGGGGGGACTCTTCCGGTTAACATCTTTTATCTTATTATAGATGATGGGACTGATTTAGATGCATTGTTTGTGTCAATTGGTTATATGTTAGGTTAGGGTTTTGGGATGATTTTGATGGGAATTGTTTGACGTGATGAATTGTATGATTATATGGCTGTTATGATGATTGAATGATCCTCTTTGTGTGTTATAACATGTATGTGGCTGATATGGTGGTATTTGAGGTTCATGATATAACTTGATTTGGGTTTTGGGGATTTTGGGATGAATCCCGTAATGCTGTCAATCGATGTGAGATCTTTGGTTTTTGCCAGTTCGCGCCGCGAAGTTGGGTGCGCGCCGCGAAGGCGTAACTTTCTCTCGTTCCGCGCCGCGAACCTGTGTTTGCGCCGCGAAGGCGTGTTTTCTATTCGTTACGCGCCGCGGACTGTGGGTGGCGCCGCGTGCTGTAGCGATAATTGTTTTCTTTGAAAAAAAAAGTTAAAGATGTGTAACTTTTAAACCGTAAGTCCGTTTTAGACGCCGTTTTGGACGTTGTTCCTTAAATTGAATGTTCTACCATATGAAATGAATAAAACAATAACAACTTGATTTTATTTTAAAAAGTATCATTTTCTTCAAATGTGGTTATTCTGGTTTTGCATAGCTGATGAGGTGCAATGGTTGTTGTGTGCATAATTGAATATGTGCAATGATGTATGTTGTGATAATGTGGTTGCTTCTGTTAATTGTGCAAATGGGTGTTGTTCATGGTAAATATGGTTATCATGTGTTTTGAGGAATGATGAGGTAAATACTCTGTCGTTGATGAGTTGCTTTGTCGTACTTGGTACACGATTGTGAGGGGTGTTATTGTTGTTGCACTGTATGATGAATGATTTACCTGTTATGATGTTGTGGTTGTAATTGGTGTTTGTTATACATATATTGTTGATGTAAAATATGTATTTTATTATGGTTGAGAAATAGCATAACTGTGTGTGGCTATTGATTATTGTGGTGGTTGATGATTATGACATTTGGTTGATTTATGTGGGTGATGAGCATGTTATGGTTGATACATGCATTCATAATCATTATGTGGCTGATCCTTGACGATGGTGGATCAGTGGTAGCTAATTCCCATTGTGTGGAATTAGTGAGTGGGTGTTGCCGTATCCTTGACGATGGTGGATCGGTGAGTTGGGTTATCCCAGATTTTGGTACCACATGCATATAGTTGCATTTGCATTAGGTTACTTGTGTTATTATAACATGAATGGAAGATTGTCCAATGTTATAATATGTGATGATTGTATAATGGTTATGATTTGTTTGGATGAATTATGGTGTTGTCTCTTGGTAATGTATTCTATTTGTTGTTGTGTGTTGATGAGTACTTCCTGACAATCTGAATATAATGAAATTGGATGAATAATGTGACTATGATGTGTTATTGTTTATGATTCGATAACATTTGTTAATTGTGAATGAGACTCACCCTTACTTTGATGATTTCAGATTGGCGAGTAGCGGCTTTTGGCTCGGTGAGGATTAGCTCATGAGTCAGTTTGTTTAGTATAGCGTCGGGTCATGCTCTGATATTGTAACACTGGGGGAAACGTTAGTTTAGAGTTTATGATGATACTCTATTTTGTTTTTATTGGAGTAATTTTGTGAGATATTGCATAGATGATGTTATGCTTATCTGTTGATTATTGTTCCGCTGTATAGAAACATGATTTTGTTAAATGGATGATTTTCCCCTAAGTGAAGCATGACAATTGATTTATGATAATTTGTTTTAAATTGAATTGTGGCACCCTTGTTTTCATGTTTTACTCTGAATTATTTTATTAATTTCCGCGGGGTTTAGAAGGGTGTTACACTGTCAGCCTCTAAAGTTCAACAGGAATTGAAGATAAAATTATGTAGTATGCGGTACAAGGTTACAGACGAACGTCTCGTTTTATTACATGAAAGGACAGACAAGGCGCACGATTCTACAGAAGCTATTTTCCAGCAATTCATAACAATGTATCAAGCTACAAGACAAAGACGTACTTTACCATTCACATCTATGCTTGATTCTATCCGTTGGGAATTAGCCGTTGGAAATCAAAAAGGACCTTCTTGCCCTCCAACGTCTCTTTTTAGAAATGATAAAAAGAAGACCAAATCATCCAACAACGTTGACGACAACTAGTAACACTATTGTCGCAATCAGCGCAATGCTAATATTCATACTGCCATAACGGTTGTTGTCGATGTAACACCCCAAATCTACCAGATAAATTATACAGAAAAATCAGAGTATAAATTCCAAACAAGTTTATTTGAGGTATCACATATTCGTCATTTCAAAAACATTTACGGCTTACTTGCCTTCATATAGATACATAACACCGGAATTTAAATCGATAATCAAATCATTACTAAAAATCACTTTATTCAAATTCAATAATTAACTCGCAGCGGAATACGGGAACTTCAAGAATATTCAAATAATGTCGTAGCATCTTTGCACGGTAACTTCAAGTTACAAATTAAACCAAAACCAGCTAAAATTCAGCAGTTAAATACGTTTTATTGATAAATATATCAATCATTATTGATAAATATGCGTCACTTTAATTTCCTGCAAATCACAAAAACTCGCAATATTTTATAATATGCGTTACATCACAACATCGCCAAAAACGTCACCAAATCACTGGTATCAAATTAATTTCGGACTCGCCTAAATTATACTACTCGGCTAATTTAGTTCTGGTCTGTTATCTATTTTATTTCCCGTCACGGGTATACATTAAAAACCATTTCTGCTACGTGTAAAAGTCACTCTGCTAACTAATATTTTAAAGCACTACTACTGATAAATATTTGCTTTGCTACTGTTACAAGATGATTCTGCTAAATATTTTAGTTCAGGCATTTAGAAACTTACTACTAATATTAACTCTGTTTCCTCTTTTACTAAATTATTCCTTACTACCTACTATACTGAATTCATTCATTTTATATTATCTGAATGGTAACCATTTACTACTACCCAGCTCTCTTAATTTAATTCACCATTAGTTATTCATTATGTCAATTATATGGTATTCATTCAATTTATACTAAAGTTATACTAACTAAAGACTATAGGTACTTAAAATAGTGAAACGGGTAAAAAACATAGACTATGGCCCCCACCCCTAAGTAAGGGGCCCCCACCTCATGGCTGGCGGCCCCTGCCCCCCTTTATTTTATTTATTTTTTGTTCTTTTCTTCTTAGGGGAGCCCGCCCCTCATCAGGTGGCCCCCGTCCCAAATTATTCTTTTTCCTCTCCCAGATTTATATTCTTTCATTCCCTCAATTAAACTCAGCATCATTTTGGTCTCAGAAATTTACCAATATAGAGGTTCAGCAACATAGCAATACACAGAAATTCATCCATCAATTTATCAGGACAATTCCAAATTCACTAACAATAAAAAACAGCACAATTACTCAATAATTAATATAGCAGCAATTGTCACATAGGGTTTCCAGAAAAAATTCAACACAGTAACACCACAAACACGAAAAATTATACCGAAACATAGAGATAATATTATTACCCTACACCCCACATACGGTTCATTATATCCGCATTTATAGAGAAAGAACCTCACCCTTACCTTTGGATCGAAGGTTGCTCTAGTTCGTCCCGATCGAAAATCCCCAAAATCCCTCTGCTCTGAAAATCTCACGTGCATCGGTTTCTCCTAATTTCTTCTCCTGCTACGTTTTATTTTCTTCAAAATTGGTGTTATGACCCAATGTTCCTAAACCTAGTATAATACCTCTCTAACATTCAATTTGGGCCACCTCTCTCATAACACACGTGCATAGCACCCAGCCCAACTACTTATTTTATTAAAACTCCAAATTTACTCGTTAACTCTTATTTTATGGTCTAATTTTATTTGCTTCGAAATTACCAAAACTTCAAATATTATTCCAATAATATTTTTAATGCTAAAAATATTAAAAATCTCGATTAATTATGGATCCGCTATCCCGAACTAATACCGACTAAATCGTCTCAAAATGCGAAAATTTCACTAAACACTCCAAAAGACTAAATTAAGTGAATAATCGAATTTCCGTGTGTTACAGTCGTGTCATACCCTAATTTTGACCCCCCCTGAGATGTCATACCTCCAAACATATCATCAAACTCAAGATAGGTACTCAAAGCAGTCACCTATTCATCTGATACCTAATCGAGGATGTTCAAAGACAAAAAGAGCTCAGGCAAAGGATCAATCAACAAGAGAATAACCTCTAATACAATCACATGACTCAAATGATTCATTCCTTTTACCTATGATTGATTAGACACCAGTCATCAAGACTCAGGTTTGCTTAAGTTCACCAATCTAGAGTTTTGAGCCCATCAAGGACTGAAATCAGAGCCCATCTAGAGTTTTCAATCCCTTCAAGAAGATAGTTTGTCCACTTTTGGATTTCCCCACGAAGTCAACAAATGGTGGTTTTTCTCATGGAAAATGGTTTGACAAATCCCCAGCGGAGTCAATAAATGATAGTCTTCTTCAGGAAGATAGTTCGGATTTCTCAGAAAAGTCGACAAATGGCAGTCCTTCTTAAAAAAAAAGAGACAGCTTGTCTGTTTAATACCCAAGGAAGTGACAAATGGAAGTTTCTTTGCAAAGAACAGTTTGTCTACTTCCAGGATGTTTCATCCCCATTAGAGTTGACAAATGGCAGTTTTCCTCATAGGAAATAGTTTGTTAACTCCCCAGCAGAGTCAGTATATGGCAGTCTTCGTCAATGAGATAGTTCCGATTCCTCAGCAGAATTATGGCAGTTTTCATCCTGAAGACAGTTCGTCCGCTTTCAAGCACAATCATTAACTCCTCAAAAGGACGCATGATCATATGGCATTCCTTCAATGACATTGAATTAAAGGAAAGTATGATGAAGTTTCTTATCAATCATCAAATGGCATCTCTCCAACAAACACTAGTGAGAAGTTTGGTGAGGAAACAAACCTTTGGAGATTTTCTCTCTTTATCTGAGATATCGTCCATTATAACTGAGACCAGTTCCGCGATTAGACATCTGGATCAAGGGGAGGTTATCACAACTGAGACCAGTTTTGAGATACGAACATCCGAAACGAGGGGAGGTTGTTTATATCATTATAATCGAGACCAGTTCCGCGATTAGACATCGGGATCGAGGGGAGGTTATCACAACTGACACCAGTTTCGAGATACGGACATCCGAAACAAGGGGAGGTTGTTTACATCATTATAACTAAGACCAGTTCCGCGATTAGACATCCGGATCGAGGGGAGGTTACTTACCTTTTTCTAAGTATCAACACTTAGTTGAAGAAGATGGACCGCGCACTCTACGTTGCCATCCATTCATCAGAATTTGCATAAGCACATTTCTACAGGAGTTTGTCTCCTCATCCCCCGCAGAGAGCGACAACAGGATCAAGTCATGAACGAACGTTTCATTATCACTGCAACATCTCAGGAACGCCCAAAATTCGGGCATTCTTTGGTATTAAGGTCTCTTTCACTCAGAAGAGATAAAGATATCAATATTTCTCCCTCCGAATGAAAGAAACTTAAATAGGGGCATCTGTCATACCCTAATTTTGACCCCCCCTGAGATGTCATGCCTCCAAACATCTCATCAAACTCAAGATAGGTACTCAGAGCAGTCACCTATTCATCTGATACCTAATCGAGGATGTTCAAAGACAAAAGAGCTCAGGCAAAGGATCAATCAAATAGAGAATAACCTCTAATACAATCACATGACTCAAATGATTCATTCATTTTACCTATGATTGATTAGACACCAGTCATCAAGACTCAGGTTTGCTTAAGTTCGCCAATCTAGAATTTTGAGCCCATCAAGGACTGAAATCAGGGACCACATTTGGGAAACCCTAAAAAGCTCCAAGACATCACTCAAAGGATTCAATAATCTTCAAATGATCCATATAACAATATCCACTGGGCATTGTACCTCAATTCAAGATCTACAGTCATCAATTTCATCTGGTCGACAATTAGGGTTTTTTACCTAATACACCAGGACAATTGACTTTTAGTCAGGACATGGATCCACAACTCAAAACATAACTCAAGAACTTCTATTACCTCAATATAATCCATTCATATCACTCATTTAAGGAGGAGAACTTGATTCATTACTAAAGTCCAAGATTCTACTTCATTTGGAAAAAGTCAATTGTACAAGATCACCTTTGACTTTTGGGATTTTTGGTCAAACCATGACTTTTGAAGGCCAATATTATTAATATATGATTATTTAAGTCATTTGACCAAGAGAAATCAAGAAAATCAATCAAGAATCCAAAAGTCAAAAGATTGACTTTTTATACTTAGAAATTTTTCCAAGTGTTTAAAGCTCTTTTTTTTTTCAAAACTTTGGAAGGGAATATCTCAAAATTTCAAGTACAAACTGAAAAAAACTTCCAGCACAAAAGTTGTAGATTTTGATCCAATAAACAACTTTGTCACATATGATTTTTTGGCTAGAAATCAACCATTGAAGAGATATGGAGCTTCAAAGTTGCTGCCTCCATGAAACTAGCAAGAAACCCTAGTTTTCTTCAAACAATAAGCACATTTTTCACAAATTTCCCAAGAGATTTTGAAGAAACTCCAAACTAATGAATTAAAGTACATGTTAAGGGCTTTCCAAATTATGCTCAACCTTCTCCAAATTCATTTTGAGCTAGGAGTTATGATGATTCAAAGTTGGGCTCATGAAGAGAAATTATAGGTCATGACCAAATTGGAATACTTGCAAACTTTGTACCAATGCCTATACCATTTGATTCATCCTTGTCCATGATATATCAGAAGAGATTTAGAGGAATCAAATGCATTATTTCATCATTTTTGGCCAAGTTGCAAGAATTCAATGCCATGTGATTAAGTAATCATTACCAAATTGGAATCTTGATGAATCACCAAGGAATCTTCCCCCAAGCCAATTAGAGCTCACTTCTGCAACAGAATTGTCCCCTAAGATCACACAAAATCGATGGCAAGGGGATTGATCAAATGGAATCAAAATTTCCATCATTGCATATGTGATATTTTCAAAGTTTCTTCATAGCTAAGAAACTAAGTTAACCTCATTAAGCAAGCTTACTATCTTCAATTGCTCTGAGCCTTTTGCCTATAAATACAAGGGAATACTCCAGTATCAAGACACACCAAAGCAACAGAAATCTTGCTTTCTCTCTTCTCTTCTCATACTTAGGTTTTTCAAAGGTTCTTTGGCAAGAAGACTCGGATTCTTCAAACCAAAGCTCTTCCTTTGAAAGTAAGTATTCAAACACATCAAGGGAGGTATTTAGAGGTGATCCAAACATCTGGAACACTTCTGTACGTGGAGAATCATCATCTTCACCTCTCACTTGGAGCTACATCAGTTGAGGTCGAGCAAAGGGTTCTGGAAGTCTCCACTCAAGCTAAGCATCTCAACACCTTCATGGGGGATCACTGAAGCTACTTGGATCATTGCAACAACTCTGTAGCACACTTTGATCAGAGCTCAAACTCCATTTTTTAGGTAAGCTTCATAAACTTCAAACTCCATAGTTCACGCATGATAAATTAAAAATGAAGTTACCAGTTGGTTTATGCACCTATAGGCATCATTAACCCCCAATCAATTGCATCATATCATACATATAGATCATTTCATTTTAAAATCAAGTTTTAGGGTTCTTAGTGTTCATGCTTGCGAATTTTAAGTTACACTTAGAATAAATGAAATTAAAGGATACCATCACGATCCTTGTCCAAAAACGAGTAAAATCCATCTTTACATCTTTAGATTTGGTTGAGAATTGAGGGAGATAGGATTTCCAGAAATTTGAAATCGTGAGGTTGAAGATGAAGATGGTGGCGCCATTTTTCAAATTTCCCAGGGAGGAGTTTATTTTATTTTGAATGGTTGGGGTGTCATCTACGAATTCATCGTAGTGTCCCAATGGTTACAGCGCGCGTACAAAAGCTTTGCCTTGCCTTAGGTCTGGGGTTCGATCCCCCCTCAGACCTTTTGTTTTGATCACTTCATTTTTTAACTCATTTATGAACTAGTTGTAAAATATATTGAGCTGGAGGTGTTTGTCTAACAAGCCACGCGCGTGGTCCAGATGGTAAGTGTTTTGTGTGTTGATCAAGAGGGCGTGGGATCAAGCCCTTTGGGAGACAAAACTTTTTTTTAACACTTTTCTCATTCAAATTTTCACAACTTCAACTAATTAATTCACCTATCAAATTAAATCATTTTCACTTGATTTTTTCACACATTTCTCATTTAATAAATCTATTTTAAGAATACCCAAAAAAAATCACAAAAAATATATTATTTCAATATATTTTAATTAGGTTTAAAATCATATGTTTTAAGTATGTTTCAATACTTTAAAAATATAGTTTTCACTTAATTTCCAAACCTAATCTCTTGCACCTATTTTTGTGATAAAACCCTAATCATTTAGGTCTTAATTAGGTAAAGGCTTTGCCTTTCTCATAATTAAGTTGACTTTTGTCAATTTTTAAAACTGTTTTCAAACTCCGATTTAAAGGGACGATCCAGGTTTTCAAACAACAAAACCTTGCATCACTTCAAATCATCTTCAACTGTTTTTTAATAAACAGTAAATCATTTTTACTGGGCCTCTATTAGAGTGTAAGAACCAACACCTTCTTTCTATTAAAAAGTTTGTTTTCAAAACTGTGTTTACAAAATCTTCTTTCTGTTTTCATAACATTCTTCTGGTATTTGAAGGGCATTATTCCCGGTGAAACTCTTCAGATACCTATGTGACCTATGTCCATCTTCACTTCTTCTGTTTTCAAAAAAACCTTTAACTGTTTATCATAAATATTCAACTGTTATCAATAAAACAACAAAATTGCTGGTGAGGCTTTGTACATACATCTTCAAAGGCCTCCACTCCATCCAGGTTAGGCTTTACAAGCTTTCAATTTACAGTTTTCATTTAAATTACTGTCAAATATAAACTGTGTATATATTGTTTAGAACTACGTCTGAGTAAAACCTTAGGACAGTTAAACTATATATATATTATAGGACTATGGCCTAGGATTGAGAATGTCTTCCTGGTGAAGGCTCTTTCCTAATTAGATATCTTTAGTTCAAACCCTCAAGATGAATTATTTCCGGTGAAACATCTTGAAAAAACCTTAGAACCCAAAATAGCATACATCCAACCAAGAGGAATTATTCCCGGTGAAACCTCTTACCCATTTTCTTAGAGCCAAAATAAGTTCAAAACCACATAGCTTTCTCTAGTGCTATAACAAGGACCCTCGATGACCCTCGATTAGCCTCCTCTTGGGCTTTGTACAAGGACCCACAGGCTTCTTAAAAGCATTCCCAGCTTCCTCTTGAGCTTGTATACAAGGACCCATCAGGTTTCTTATAAACATAGGAATAGGTCTTTAGTCATCTTTTAGCCTATCCTGGTGAGTTTCTTCCACTCTTCAAACCAAACTTTAAACAAACTAAGAATGTCTCAATCTCATATTGAGTTCACCTTTTGGAATGAGAGACATGGACAGTCTCTGTCACCCTTATCTTCATTAATTTTCCTCCTTAGCAGAGTCTAGGTTCCATATCTGTCTATCCTCAGTCAGTGTCAGCATTAATCTTGGGCTTTAAACAAGAAGTCTCAACTAGATAATCATTCTGCCATCAACAAAAACCCCTGGAAAGGGTTAGCCTCCATTCATTCCTTCATTTTTAACAAAAACCCTGGAAAGGGTTAGCCTCCAAAATCACTCCTTTAAATCATAATTCCCTGGAAAGGGTTAGCTTCCAAAAACTTTCAAAAGATAAACTCTCCAGCAGAGTAAACCCCTGGAAAGGGTTAGCCTCCGAAATCATTCCTCTAAAGTCATATTTCCCTGGAAAGGGTTAGCTTCCAAAAAATTCAACTTTTAAAAGATAAATCTCACTTAAGGTCAGTATCAGTCAATAAAAACCAATTCCCCGATAGAGTCTACTTTAGGTCAATCACCCAAATAAATTCCCCAGGAAGAGTCAATCTTCCAACCTGTGTCTTTCATTCAACAAAAGCACAATCCTCAGTAGAGTCAACCCTTAGGATAATCCTCAACAAAAATCCCCTCTGAGTCAAAGATCCCACACTGGTAGATCTTTCCCCATTAAAAAAGTCAGCCTCAACCTTGGGCTTTGTACAAGGCACATACTCCTCTTAGAGTCAAAACCGTACTCATAGGTATCCCCCTAGAGAGTCAGCCACAACCTTGGGCTTTGTACAAGGAAGATAATAGAGTCTCCCCAGTGAGTCCTTCATCATCAAGTAGCCACAACCTTGGGCTTTGTACAAGGCAGATAAACCACATCTCCTATGTCAAAGATTCCTAACCTCTAGGATCTTTTCCCCATAGAGTCATTCATACTCAGTTTCCTCAACAGTCAACCACAACCTTGGGCTTCATACAAGGCAGAAAATAATGACTTCCCCAGCTAAGAGTCAGCCACAACCTTGGGCTTCATACAAGGCACAAAAATAGAGTTTCCCTAGGTAGAGTCAGCCACAATTCTGGACTTTGTACAGAACACTAAAAAACCTTTCAATCATAAAACAAAATAAAACACTCTCCAACTAGAGTCAGCCTCAATTCTGGGCTTCGTACAGAACACAAATCATTCAAAAGTTAATTTCCAGTGGAGTCATCTCCCAGAGTCAATAAAAACAATCAAAAAGCATCAAGCTTGGGCCTCATTCAAGCCAGCTAAAAAATCAAATCTTTCAAACAGTAGATAGACATATCTTATCTTTATAGGAAGATATTTCCCCTATCTCACCACAAACAAACAATCATTTCAAACAAACAATCATTTCAAACATTCTCCAATTTAGGACTCGTGAAAGGCATGCTCTGGCTACATCAGACTTGTACAACTTTCCCTAATTTGGTCTAGAATCTTTCATTCAAGAGGCATGTGGCTGTCATACTTGATCAACCAAGTAGGCTCCCTCTCTTAATGAAACAAATTTAGCTTTTCTGTCACTTAAAAATGTTTGTGGTGGAATAGTAGAAATACCTTTCTGTAAAGATGATTTCATGTCTCTTTACTGTAAACAGAGATTTAATTCAAGCTTCAACCTTGAGCTTCAAGCAAGGCACCCAAAAATAATTAATTTCCCTAATTAGTTCTCCGAACTACAAAAAGCTCTGACTTCCATTAGGGATATGTAGGCATGAGGTTCACAAGGAATCTCAGCGAGCTAATAAAATACCAAAAATAGTCAGTCAGTCTGTCTTTTTAATTCAATTCAATTCCTTCTCCTAACACAAAGGAGAAACTTTCCCAATAATTAGCAACAAACACAAACACATAGACACAGAGAAGGTTCCCGTAGAGTACTACGAATATGTAGGGTGCTTAAACTCTTCCCTATGTATAACCGACCTCCCGGACTCCAGAATTTCTAGTCTAGGTGAATCCCCACACTTAGCAAACTCCTAGGGTTTATTTGAGATATTTTTCCCCTTTCCTACTTGTAGGATAATTAAAAAGTTTGTGTGATATCGTAGGAAAAACTGAAACAAAATTCATCCCGCCCCGGGCGCGTTTCCTTCCAAATTTCGCGTGAAGGGTCTAGCGTGCCGTCCTCTCAAGTGAAATAGGGAGGTAAAAAAAACGCCACAAGTCGATGCAGTTGTTAATTGTCGTTCGGATTGAATGTAATTCAACCAACACAAATTAACAAGAACCAACATTTGAAGAAATAAGACAAATGCTTAGAAGTTGATGTTGAGAAGCATATGTCAAAAGGAGAGGCTAAAGCTCATGCTAATTCATAATGCCACTAGGCTAATTAGTTGCTACAAAATGCCTAAGTTAATATGCAAAAGCCAATCAAATTAAAGAAGAGAAGAAAGAAAGATTCTACAAGATGATACTCAACTACAATCATTTACGTCTTGTTAGAGATTAGAAGAAGCAAGGAGTTGTTACTTGTGACTTGCTCAACAAACAATATGAACTAGAAGAACACTATAAGATACTACCCAAACATTCAATCATATACATCCTTATAGAACAATGTAATAAACACAAGAGTTGTTGTTCGTATTGTGTTATAATTCTTAGGATTCTTTGTATAAATTTTTTTAACATAAGAGCTACTGCTCAGAATCATGTTAGACAATATGTGTTTAATCAATTGTGTAATCTGCTTAAAAGAAGCAATCATGTAAACATAAATCTATCAACTATATGTTGAGGATACCTTTAGAGATTGAGTGAAGGTAAGAATCTCAAGAAGACAATGGTAGTGAGCCATTATGGAAATCCTTTTAGAAGACCAAGTGAAGGTCAGAACTCTAAAGGGGTAAATGAATGTTATATCCGTTGAGATCACTGAACGTATCATTTCTTGATTGTTAGTCACTTGCGGGTAGCTTGTGCATTGTATTGTTAGTCATTAACAGGTAGCTTGTGCATAGTTAGTCATTGGCGGTTAGCCCATGCAATTGTAATTAATTTGGCTATAGTGGATTAAGACCTTGGATAAGGCAAAATCACCTGGACGTGTGGAGTGGACTAGCTTGAGGGTTTCTCAAGTGAACCAGTATATATCGTGTGTTATTTACTTCTACTTATTACTTATTGATTATCATTCGGGAAAAACTCTAAGGGCTCGTTTGATGCGCATGATATTATAGAGACATGATAAGATATCAAATAGGATAAGGATATGATATAATACTGACAGGATAAGATTTATCCTATCATGTACTTGGTTCACACAGGATACTATAGTTATAAAACACGGGATAAGATATATATATATATATATATATATATATATATATATATATATATATATATATATATATATATATATATATATACCCTTGTAAAATAACTATATATTTTTCTAAATTATTTTAAAATTTGGAAATTGGTAAAAAAAAAATTTCTATAATTAAAAAAAAAAACTCATCGAAAAGAGTAAATAATTTAAATTTTTCTTGAAAATATCATGAATTACCCTTGGCTCGCTTGTCGAGCATTAAAAATTCATATCCCATGAATCGCTTGTCAGATTCGCTCGAAATTTTAACTACAGCTCTGTGTCATTATTCTAGAGATTTCATATGTTTGGCCCGTCAACCAATTATGCATAGAAAATGTCCAGCATTTTGAAGAGTGTCGTGATTTCTCAGTGAAAAGTCTGTTTTCGAGTATGTCGCGACAAGTTTGAAAATTCATAACTTCTTCGATTTTTATCGTATGAGGTCCATTCTCGGGGCATTCTCTCGGAAAATTTGTTAGCTTTGATTCTTCGTCACACGTGCCCGTTCAGATTTCGAGTCGAAGATGGAGTTTTATCGAGTTCTTTGAGCGGTACTCACAAAATTATGCACAGTCGCTCCAGATGAATCAGTGTTTTCTCGTCATTCAAACGCGCGTAATTTTTTCATCGCTTATCGGATTGAGAAGATTCTTGCGGATATGAGTCACAAATTTGGCCATCTTCGAGTTGACATTGGTCCCGTTTCCGAATTTCGCATCGAGTCACATTTCCTCAAAAACGAGCCAAAAAGAGATAGTTAAGGGCGTTTTTAACATTTCACCACATACATTATTTAAACCATCTTTTTCTCTCATAACTTCAATTCACCGAAATTCAGAAAAACACTTTCTCTCAATTCTCTTGAATAAAAAACTCACAAAAACTTCATCAATTCAAGATCAAATCTCAAGAACAAATGAAGATCATAGCACGAATCAAGATCCTTTCCTCCGATTGAAGTGTCACACACATCTCTCTCTCTCCCTCTAGGATATCGCACCTCATTCTTTTCCTCTCTTCTCTTGGATTTCGTTTGTGTTTGTGTTCGTGTCGTGTTCGCGTTCGTGTTCATCCGATCTCATTCTTTCCGTTTGATCTGGTAAATTCACTATAAACTTTACTAGATCATTGATTTTGTTGCTTGATTCGAAATTGATCATGATGATTTTTGATTGTGGATGATGGATCTATGATAATTGATGATGATAATTGTGTGTTGATTGAATAATTCAAATTGATTTTGTTTAATTGTTTGAGTTTGAGACCTATCGGTGGATTGTTGTTGCTAATATTTGCATATTGCTTGTGATCAAAGAAAACGCTTGCTAGGTGTTTGATATTTTGTTCATGTGAGAAATTTTCTCTCAATTTGGTGCACTAGTATGTGATAATCATTGGTGGATTGATGATTCATGATGCCTATGCTTAATTGAATTAATTTGTGGCTTAATAATGAATTGCTCTTGATGATGTGATCACATTTTTTGAGATCCAAGTCTTGCATGATAATCATTTGATGAAATGCTTAATTGTGCTTTTGAAGAACCAATCTATTTGTCAAATGATGTTGTTTAAATTAGATCTTAATGTTGCTAATTGTTGTTGATGATCAAATATGGATTGAATGAAATTTTCTCTTCATGTTCATGTTGCGACACTGACGCGTCGAATGTTTGCATATAATACGATGTTAATTTTCATGCATGAATTGAATCTGAAAATTCTAGTAACTCACGCTGGATGTCTTATTGGATGTTATGACATCCACAAAAACACAACACACAACGCTAAACAGAAACGCATAAAAACAATAAAGGAACACACAGAATTGTTTACCCAGTTCAGTTCAAACAACCTACTCTGGGGGCTACCAAGCCAGGGAGGGAATCCAATATAAGCAGAATTAATTCGGAGTTAAAATCCCCCGTTTACAACTCCTCACATAAAACCTACCCAATGAAATTCCAACCTATTCCTAGACCTGAGTATCTCCACTCACTCCCCCTTAATCATAGCAGTGATTACAAATAAACATAAAACAAATACAGAGAGAAGACACACTTCAAAAACACACCTTGATCTGCTTAAAAGCTTCAATCAAGAGACACACACTCGTGCCTAAAATCTTAGAGTGACAATTAACAAAACACAACCTATTCCAACGCAATCATCAAAGACAATTGCTTGGAGTACAAGAGACAGCTACAGAACTATGGTTCTTCACAATTAACAATCCTTCTCTCTACTTTCCAAATTAGGATTGCAGACTTTTTATATGCAGCTCTTGGGCCTTGGGCTTTTTTAGAAACACATTAGGGTTAACCAAGTTAACCTAATTCACACGCCATCTGGTTGTTACAGAATGTGCTGCAGCGAAATCTTCTGGACGAAACATTCAGCACACAATAAAAGGTTTCCTAAATTGTAGATTGAGAGAAATCAGGAAACACAATTAATAAAATATAACAGCTCCTGCTGTCAGACAAGGATGTCATGACACCGGTCATGACATTCACCAGAACTTGTATTAGCTAAACACAAATGCAACTTGCATTACACATTAAAAATCATGTCATGACATCAGTCAAGACATTAAACACCCAGGTATGTTTTACCACAAATGCAGCCAACATGAAAACATCTACAATCTCCCTCTTTGGCAAATCTTTGGCCTAAACAACCTGTCACACCATATCAGAGAAACACTTGCAGCAGAAACAAAATAACCAAACACAATCAGAGCTAATACGGTACAAACAACATACCTAGTATGCACAAAGTGCTAAACCAGATCAAAACCACCACAAGAGCAGCACAAGCACAAACAGATCAACACAAAAATAAGCACATCATAATTGTTGATCACACACATACTTGTTGTTCTGGGGTGACAATATACTACTTCTCCCCCTGTTTGGTCACAAAAGTTGCCAAAGTAAACAACTGTCTTCTCCCCAAAATTTTAATAGGTTCAACCGAAACTTAAATTGAACTAAATCGAATAAAATGCAAACAAGACTAAACGAAAGAGAGAAAAACAAAACAAAAAACAAAAGAAACAAACAGGACTCCAGCTGCATTTACTGCCCAGAATCAGACCCACTTGAGGTGTCTGCAGAACTTTCTTTCTCAAAGCCATCAGCAAGACTGACACTTTCTTCTTCCAATTCTTTTTTTAATTCTCCTTCCTTCTCTTGTTCATTTTTATCTGCCATCTCTTCAGTATCTGCAAATTCCTCATTCTCATCCATTTCCAGAGTACTTATCATTTTTTCAAGAGATATCTTTCTAGATTCCAGCTCTTTGTAAGTCTCTTTTAACATCGCTATGACTTCTGCTTTGCTGGATGATGCTCTAGATTTGGAAGTTTCAGCCGATGTCATGACAATGTCTGGAATATGCTTACCCTGAAACAGTTTATAATGGAAGGCCAAGGGACTTTCTCTTTTGCATACTACATCATGTTCATTGAGAATGTTTGGATACTGATTCAGAATTATACCACATAGGAGGGATGGAAAAGCAATTTGACCCTTAATACTGAAACTTCCAGCATGCTTCATAGTTTGGTCAAAAATATATGTTCCATATTCAAACTTTGCCTTTGTTCCTACAACATACAAAAATCTTCCGAGAACAGTTGAAATAGTGGACTTGATTCATTGGTACCCAATTAGCTGCTCCTATCTTATGAAGCATTGCATACTTGATGCTCAGCTTACTTGTAGTTAGTTTCTCTTTTAGGGGCCAGCTGTTTACCAGCTTGGTTGTGATCATTTGACAAACTTTGTTGTCTGTTACTTCAAGCTCAGGTTGAGCTTCATCTTTTCTTTCCAATAATTTATTAATCACAGAAGGAGAGAACGATACACACTTACCTCTCACAAACACCTTTCTGAAGTCCACACTCCTTCTGTTTCCACAATCTTCAGATAGGTTCACCACAAATTCTTTGACCAGCTTCTCATAACACTTGGGAAGATTGCAAACAGTCTTCAATATTCCAGCTTCCTAAATTAGCTCTAAGACCTCCTTGTTTTTGTCACAGCTTGAGTGTTCAGCATCTACACATACCTTCCGCTGTGGAGTCTTTCCCTTGGCCAGATTCTCCTGTTGAGAGATATTTCTTTTGGTAGGTGTAAGAGCTTCAGGACATGAGAACCTTAAGTGACCTATCTTACCACATTGATAGCCTCTATTGGCTGAGACAGGGGTATGTTTCCCCAGGTGTTGAGGCTCTTGATTGACCTTCTTTTTCTTCTTTGTGTCTCGCAATTTTCTTTCCAGATCAACAATGTTTATCATGAGACTTACTCTCTCTTCTTGTAATAGGGCATAAGAATTTTTATACACTGTCAGTCTTTTGCTCAGTTCTTCATTTAGTAGACACACCTCAGAGTATCCAGCAGCAAGTTCATCACTGGTGAGTTCTTCAATATAAGACTCATCATCAGACTCATCCACTTCTTCTATCTAGTTCTTTATTTTGGGAACAGGAAAATCTAACTTGATAGTTCTTTCTTAATGCTTACCCTCAATTTTTTCTTTGGCCATGGGACAAGTAGAGGGAAACATGGAGTTTTTAGGCTCCCATAGGTAACAGTTATTCTCATATCTGACTCCTTTCATGATTTCTTCATTTTCTTCATTGGTAATAATACACTCTTCTTTGGTGAACCTGACATATAATCCTTCATCACATAGTTGACTGATGCTTATAAGATTTGCAGCCAGTCCTTGTACATGTAGGACATTATTTAGATTAGGAACACCCTGTCCTTCTGTCTTGCCAACACCTTTGACTTCTCTTATTTCTCCATCACCAAGAGTCGCATAGTTGTTTCCCTCCAATTTGAGGTCTACTAGAGATTTCTTCCTCCCAGTCATATGGTTTGAGCAACCACTGTCAAGGTACCAATCTTCTTTGGCAGGCATCCTTAAAGAAGTGTGTGCTATCAGAGCAACATTCTTAGCTGCCCATTGTTGCTTTCTGTTACAGGTATCATATTCAGGTTTGACTTGATGAGTTTGGTTTGGATATCCAACTAGTCTGAAACAGAATGGCTTTATGTGACCAAATCTTCCACAGTGATGACACCTCCATTTTTGGAATTTCTTCTTTGAATGACTCCATCTTCTGTTTCCTAGATGTTGTGACATTGGTGCTGACCTCCAGTTCTTCACACAAGTTTCGGGCTTTGCTCTCCTGAACCCAGAGGTGAATTCCTCTTTAGCCATAAATCCTACCCCGAACATATCTCATGTTCTTTGTCCAGACTCCAGAATTTCCTCTAGAGTATGAGTTCCATTATTCAGCATTTTGAAGGACTTGGTCATTTGATAAAGTTTGTAGTTCAACATGCTTACTTCACTACTGAGAGAGTCTATGGTTGCAAGATGTCTATTCTTCTCAGTTTCTAACTCTCTTATGATTATCTCTTGCTTCTCCACTTGTTTGCAGACTGCGGCATTCTTGATACATAACTTTTTGTATGACGCAGCAAATTCATCAAAGGTTAGCTCATCATCACTGGAATAATCATCAGATGCATAGACTCTTGTTGGAACTGTGACATGTCTTGCAGTTTCTTCTTCAGACTCAGAGTCTTCATCAGACCAAGTGACAGACAGTCCTTTCTTTGCTCCTTGTTGTAGATAGGAAATTTAGCTCTTATGTGTCCAAATCCTTCACATCCATGACACTAAACCCCTTTCCCTTGATTGGGCTTCTCCTCAACTTTGAATTTTCTGCTTGGATCATAGGTCTGGTTGATGTCATTGGAAGTGTTCTTGACATTGGGTCTGGACTTCTGATCAACCCTTTTAATAAGCCTGTTGAATTGTTTTCCAAGCATGGATATGGCTTCTGATAGATTTTCATCACTTCCACCATTGCATTCTCTTGAATTGTCATCAGTGTTGGAAACAAAAGCTATGCTTTTGTTCTTATTTTCAACAGGCTCACAGATACTTAAATCAAAGGTTTGTAGAAAACCAATGAGTTCGTCCAACTTCATGTTGCTGATGTCTTGGGCTTCTTCTATGGCAGTCACCTTCATATCATATCGCTTAGGCAGTGATCTAAGGATCTTTCTTACCAATTTTTCTTCAGACATTTTTTCTCCTAAGGCTCCTGAGTTATTTGAAATATCAAGGACATTCATATGGAATTCATATATGGTTCCGTCCTCTTTCATCTTGAGATTTTCAAACTTAGTGGTAAGCATTTAAAGTCTCGACATCTTTACCTTGGATGTGCCTTCATGTGCTGTTTTGAGAATATCCCAAGTTTCTTTAGCTAGTTCACAATGTTGCACCAGTCTGAATATGTTCTTGTCAATTCCATTGAACAAGGAACTTAGTGCCTTGGAATTTCCTAGAGCTAGCTCTTCTTCAGTTTTGTTCCATTGTGCTTTAGGAATTAGAACAGTGGTTCCATCTTCCATGACCTTCTCAGGATGTTTCCATCCGCTTTCCACAGCTCTCCAGGCCTTACTGTCCACAGACTTTATGACTGCTACCATACGAGGTTTCCATTAGTCATAGCTAGAGCCATCCAGGATGGGTGGTCTATTCTCAAACACTAACAGTTCCTTCTCCATAAGACCAGAATTTTGTTGTCCCTAGATCTTACCCAGATGTAAACAGGCAGGGTGCCTGCTCTGATGCCCATTGAAAATTCTAGTAACTCACGCTGGATGTCTTACTGGATGTTATGACATCCACAAAAACACAACACACAATGTTAAACAGAAACACATAAAAACAATAAAGGAACACACAGAATTGTTTACCCAGTTTGGTTCAAACAACCTACTCTGGGGGCTACCAAGCCAGGGAGGGAATCCAATATAAGCAGAACTAATTCGGAGTTAAACTCCCCCATTTACAACTCTTCACTTAAAACCTACCAAATGAAATTCCAACCTATTCCTAGACATGAGTATCTCCACTCACTCCCCCTTAATCACAACAGTGATTACAAATAAACATAAAACAAATACAGAGAGAAGACACACTTCAAAAACACACCTTGATCTGCTTAAAAGCTTCAATCAAGAGACACACACTCGTGCTTAAAATCTTAGAGTGACAATTAACAAAACACAACCTATTCCAACGATTTCATCAAAGACAATTGCTTGGAGTACAAGAGACAGCTATAGAACTATGGTTCTTCACAATTAACAATCCTTCTCTCTGTGTTCCAAATTAGGATTGTAGACTTTTTATATGCAGCTCTTGGGCCTTGGGATTTTTTAGAAACACATTAGGGTTTACCAAGTTAACCTAATTCACACGCCATCTGGTTGTTACAGAATGTGCTGTCAGCGAAATCTTCTAGACGAAATATTTAACATACAATAAAAGGTTTCCTAAATTGTAGATTGAGAGAAATCAGGAAACACAATTAATAAAACATAACAACTCCTGCTGTCAGACAAGGATGTCATGACATCGGTCATGACATTCACCAGAACCTGTATTAGCTAAACACAAATGCAACCTGCATTACACATTAAAAATCATGTCATGGCATCAGTCAAGACATTAAACACCCGGGTATGTTTTACCACAAATGCAGCCAACATGAAAACATCTACAGAATCCTACATGTTGAACAATGTGAATGCTTTTGGCTCTTAAAATTGCATGTTTTATTATTGTTCGTATGATGGTCGTTTGTGGCGGATCGCATTTTGGTTGCTTTCGCGAAAAAGTTTTTTTTTGGTTGTTTGTGCTTAGTGGGTATGCTTAGATCGACCCTATAGGTCGATGCATAGCCTCCTTATGAAGCTCGGGTTTTCTCAGGTCGACCCCGTAGGTCGACGTATAGATTTTCTTGTGAGGCTCGAGTTAGCTCAGGTCGACCCTGTAGTTCGATGCATAGTTTCCTCTTCTGCTCAGGTCGACGCATGCAGGTGCATAGGTCGACGCATAGGTTTTTTTTTTGAGCTCGAGTTAGCTAAGGTCGACCCTTCAGGTCGACGCATGATTTCTTCAGGTCGACGCATGCTGTTTCCTTGGTTTTTTATGGTGTTTCTTCATTTGCAAGCTTGTTTGCTCGTGTATCTTCCTGCCTATGTTGATTTTGACTTGTTTTCTCCATGTTTCCACATCTTTTCTACATTTCACTTTCGGTTTAGCTTATCGTATAATAATGCAATCCCGATTGCGGTGTTTTGTTATCTCTAACTTGTGCGCTAGTATGCGAGGCATTTGGAAAGGCAATTACCGATCGAGGCTTATCTCATTGGTGTTCCGCTTTATTTGCGGGACACAATCTCATTCCCTCGTGTCGTGATCTCATCTTGGAGACACGTCTCTTTTACTTTATACATGTGTTGTCTGGATTTCTTGTTCCTCTGGCAGGTGTATGGTGATTGTGCTCGATGCACACAGCGACGCGTGATTTATTTTCACGTCGTCTATCCTTGTTTACTCATGCGGTTAATCGGTGTGCTGACTATTTGTTGTTGCCTTTGCTAGCTCGCTTGCGGGATATCTGGTTTTTGTAACACCCCTTACTAACCCCGCGGCAATTTAAATAAATATTCATAGTACATGAAATAAGGGTGTCACAATTCATAGAAAAATATTCATCATTCAGTCATGTCATGCATTCACTGAGGCAACTCTCGTTGATTAAAGCGATTCATGTAAACACAGCGGATTTAAATCAAACAGATTAAGTTTAACATCTTTCAAACTAATCCTTCAAACATCAAACGTAATTAGAGTCATAAAACATAAACTCTAAACATCGCGTCCCGAGTGTTACAACTATCAGAGCATGACACCTGACGCTAACTAAAACGCTGACTCATGAGCTAATCCTCACCGAGTCGAACAGCCGCTATCCTCAATCTGAAAATGACAACATGTGAGGGTGAGTCTCATCATAATTAACAAATGTTATAAGGTTATAAAGCAATAACACATCACAGTTGCATCATTCACCCAATTGTTTCATAAACAGACATTCAAACAAGTCAAACAACAATCAACACATCATCAACATCTACAACACTAGAATACTTCCATTCATGTTATAAATTATGCATATGTATGAACTGACACTATGCATGTGGTACCAACATCATCAAATGGGAATAACCCATGACCGATCCAACATCATCAAGAATACGGCCCTGCCAGCACAGATTCCACACAATGGGAATCATGCCCTTCACTGATCCAACACTCCCTTATGGATACAGTATCATCAATGAACATGAATGAATGCAACATATACAACATACTTATACCATCATCATCATCATCATCATCATCATTAACATCATCATCATTATCAAGTATGTTCATATATATTAACATCATTCAATCACAATCCTATCATCATCACATAGAAAATATACACGTATTTGCACAAATCATCATCATCAATAAGAAATAGCATACATGTATTCTAGTCATTCCAAAACCAACCAATCATCATCATATAGATTATTCTATAAGGTTCGTTTCGCTCGAAACGGCACATCAAACGGACCATCAGTTAAAAAGTTATGCATCTTTGAACCTTTCAAATATCTCAAAACAATCAACAGCACGCGGCGCCATCTCTATTCGCGGCGCGAACTGAGCGTTCCAAAAATCCTTGGCTCTCTGCCAAGCTATTCGCGGCGCAAACATCTACACGCGGCGCGAAGCAAGGAAAAAGCTACGCCTTCGCGGCGCCAACAGAGGTACGCGGCGCGACCTGTGCGTATCACAAATTCCTGGCATTCTGCCCACCTGTTCGCGGCGCCAACCCTGTGCACGCGGCGCGAACCGGCGATTTAAGAAACCCCAACCTGCAGAAAACAGCATTCAAACTCACCCAATTCATACCAGTACGAACCTAGGGAAATCGAATGCACAAACAACACGAAAAACACCTCATAATACATCAATTAAACATCAATTGAGATCATAACAACATAGATATCATGGATTCCATTATAGGATCAAACATCACACAATTGGACTCAATCCCTAAACCTATCATATGACTCAATCGACCCGAATTCTA
Source organism: Vicia villosa (assembly GCF_029867415.1). NCBI lineage: Eukaryota > Viridiplantae > Streptophyta > Magnoliopsida > Fabales > Fabaceae > Vicia > Vicia villosa. The sequence continues at coordinate 592,075 of NW_026705391.1, read as the reverse complement.
CATCTATTCAGTATTATCAACCCCTAACCCGATAATAGATGATAATTAGACAAGTCCCCCCTTACCTTAGCCAAATCCTTGGATGGGTCTTCTTCTTCTTTGGTCCTCTTTCACGTTCTTTAGCTCCTCTTCTCACAACTTCTTATTTTTCACGTTCTAACTCTTTCTCCTCTTGTTTTTCCTTATTTTATGAAAACATAAAATTAGAAATGGACTCCCTCACACTTACACCCCCATATTACTAATCCCAGCATAAGGCCCAACAACTTAATATTTTATTCTTTCTTTCCACATAATTCCAATAAAATGCTAATTCAAATTAATTAATTTAAAATTAAATTAAACTAATTAAATTAGAAATTTTGGGATGTTACAACTCTCCCCCACTAAAAGAGTTTTCGTCCTCGAAAACATACCTCAAGCAAAGAGTTCCGGATAGGAATATTTCATCTGGCTTTCCAACTCCCAGGTGACATTCCCCTCAGCCGGTCATCCCCAAGCTACTCTGACCAAAGCTATTTCCTTGCCACGCAACTGTTTCAGCTTCCGGTCTTCAATCCTCAGTATACCATTCTCGTCAACTCTAAATTCACCTCCTTTACCTTGATTAATCAAAGTCAACTTATCGATTAACTCAACATCAGTTTTCTGACCCTCTCTGATCTCTTCAAGAATACCACTGGTCAGCTTCAGCATACCCAATTTAATACTAGTAGTAGTACCTTCGCATACCAAACTCAAATCTCGGAATTGTTCAATTAAATCCAATTCTCTAACCATTAGCATAGACATATGCAAGGTCTTCCTACTCAATGCATCAGCAACAACGTTTGCTTTACCCGGATGGTAGTTCAAACCAAAATCATAATCTTTGAGGAATTCTAGCCACCTTCTCTGCCTCATATTCAACTCTTTTTGGTCAAAGAGATACTTCAGACTCTTGTGGTCACTGAACACCTCGAACCTCAAACCGTACAAATAATGTCGCCACAACTTCAAGACAAAAACCACAGCTGCCAGCTCTAAATCATGAGTTGGATAATTCCTTTCATGCACTTTGAGTTGTCTCGAAGCATATGCGACTACTTGTTGATTCTGCATCAGTACACCACCTAAACCCATTAGCGAAGCATCGCAATAAACAATAAAGGATTCTGCCAGATTTGGTAAAATTAAGATAGGAGCACTCGTCAGTCTCTTCTTCAACTCTTGGAATCCCTCTTCGCATTTTGCATCCCAAATAAAGGTCTGACCCTTCCTGGTCAATTTAGTTAACGGCAACGCTAACTTTGAAAAGCCTTCTATAAACTTCCTGTAGTAACCTGCAAGACCAAGAAAACTACGAATTTCCGACACTGATTTCGGAGCTTCCCACTGAGATACTGCTTCTATCTTCGTAGGATCAACAGCAATACCATTCTTAGAAATCACATGTCCAAGAAAACTAACCTCCTTCAACCAAAATTCGCACTTTGACAATTTTGCGAAAAGTTTCTTCTCCTTCAATAATTCTAACACAGTTCTGAGGTGCTCCGCATGCTCTTCTTCGTTCTTGGAGTATATCAAAATATCGTCTATAAATACTACCACAAATTTATCAAGATAAGGATGGAAAATCATATTCATATTGTCATACCCCAAAATTTGCCTGCATTATTTTAAGCTTGGTCTTTACGAAGATGATGGTCTATTGCTACTGACATTTTGACATTGGTTAATCTTGCTTATTTAAAATATTCGATGGTTTATTTAAACTATTCGTATATTTTAAATAACAAATATTTGCATGACATTCATATGTTTTCAAATGTCATTCAATTTCGAATAAATAAGTCGGCACAACTGGTAAAAAGGTAAGACTTACACTTGAGAGGTCTCAGGTTCGAATCCCACTTACTAACATTTGTTTTCTTTTATTTACTTTACTTTCAATTTTATTTTCACAAAAAGAGACTTTTTTTTTATTATTGTTTAAATTTTGAATATCTTTATTTTAATATTTGTTATTTATTTTATTTATTTTAATCTTTGGGCTTTCAGTTATTTTAATTAGGGTCCATATTTTATTTTTCATTTTTACCTAATCTTGCTACTATATATACTAACACAATTAATCCTATTCGGGGACGGATCCCAACCATTCACATGTTCAACAAATTTCTCAGTCACACTGTACATATTTTAACCAAGGATCTCCACCTTTTCTAAACTATTTTCACTTACAAAAAATCCCCAAAAAGCCATAGCCATAAACCGGCTCATCACATATCACAACCGAATCTTACATAGCTAACCTGTAACAACACCTCTTCCTTTTTTTTTTATTTCAGCTAACCAATGTTTGTAGTTTCAAGTTCTTTTTTTTACATATGTAAAAGAATAAAACAAAACACAGGGAAAAGAAGACGTCAAATTGGAGACGACATGTGAAACTCGCAGGAGACACCGTGGCGGAAAAATCCTCATACCAATTACCTGCAAAACACCAAATCGTTCACAAATTCATGAAACCAAATACTTTCATCTTCTTCCTTGAATAAACAACATTAACTCTCAAAGGAACATTACTTATTTTTTCTGTTTTTTTTTGTTTTTGTTTTGCAGCACTTATCAAAAGAGCAGAGAAGAATGAGATCACCGCATCAACAGCTCCGTCGAAGCCGCAGATCCACGTGTTTCCGACAAAACTCCCGACGAAACACCACCGCTGGATCCGTACACCACCAACACGCCCCTCCTCCGCGAAGTCCTCCGATTCACGAGCTTCCCTAGCCAAACAAAACAATCGCGCCTCCCAACGGCGAGCCACTTTCTCCGATCCGACGGCGAGCACGACCAGACACCGTCGAACCCGCTTCTCTCTGATGACTACCACCATGTTCGGGTCAACCCGTTAACACCGACACCACAAGCTTGTTTGGAGCCACCGCATGGGGATCCTCTTTATCACTGTGAGTCTTCTCTCCTTGATTTCATGATGTTGTTGGTTTGTGTTTGTTGTGCAGAATTTTGACTTAAGGAAAGCAGAGCCTTGTTCAATTAAGATTGAGGAAGATGTATGTGATGGAAAGAAACCCAGTATCATGGTGTGTATTGTTTTGAATTCATTAAAAATTCACGCGCGTGACGTACTTAGCGAAACGAAAATGGTATCAGCATTATATCCAAGCATGTTCTTGTTAGTTTCTTATCTATTTATCTTGTAAATAAAAAAACTTCTAATTATTATACAATGTGTTATTTTATCTTTAAGTGTTTCTATTTTTATTCCTATTTTAGTATTCATTTATTTTCTACTATAACAAAAATGCAAAAAAATCATATATAAAAAATACAAAAAATATGCATTAGAATTAGGGTAATTAGATTTTATTTCTCATATTAAAAATATCTTTTATAATTTTCTTGATTATTTGTTAATATTCTTTTATCACATCCCGCTAACATTTTCTTGTTTTTGCGAGGTACTACCATCGTGAGCATTGAACTGTTTTGCAGACATTCATAGCTTGCGCACGCATGCATTAATCAAGATTCTTCCGACTACAAACCATATCAGACCAAATGCAAAGCTAAGTATATTTTCATTTATTTATTCATTCTTAAATTCTTTATATTCTTACTTTAGGGTTAATTTCGTTTGCCTCCGAACCGATAATGCACTCACCCCCTCTTCTGTTTATTCTTCCTTTTCAATTTTCAGGGTTTGATGAACGCCGAAGCTACGAGTTTGGTAACCCTAAAACCCTAACCTTGATATTTTCCTTTGTTTATTATTACTTATGTCAAACCCTATTAAGGGATCCGCTGGTTACAATTTCCCTCCCCCATATTTGTTAATTATTTTTGTTAAACTGCGTGGTTAGTACTCTAGGGAGTGTAACCTCGAATCGAACATAGAATCACTAATTTTATAAGATAATATACTTGAATATAATCACGTGATTGGTGCACACACGCACACTTTTGGGTAAACCTCTCTGTTGCCTTGTTGCCTGTTGCCTGTTGCCTTTGTGTTATTTTGCGGAATAGCCAGTCCCTCGAATACGAGGATACCTTAGCCAGTTGCCTCGATTTAGATCATGGTCCCTAATGATGCTGCCTTCGATATGCATGATCTCGACCCTCGGAAGTTGCCTACGAAAAAGGCTAAGGTATCCTCTGGCTGCCTACGAAAGGCTATTCTGATCTTTCCCTTAGACTACCTGCCTCTCTATGGCATGGGTCAGTCTCATGGCGAAGGATATTTCGATGACCCTTCTACCTCCAAACGAAAGGCTTCCTGCCCTCTTATGGCAAGGATAGACCCTTTCATTCTGAAAGGCTAAAAAGAGACCTATCATCTGAGTTTAAGGTAATTGCCCCTAATTGCCTTGCCATGCTCTATTTTCTATATTCTTTCTCAAAATTCTTCAAAAGCTGGCTACGCTCATTTACGAGCTAAAGTCCATTTTTTCACTTTCATTTACATTTTTACATTTTCTGAAAACGAGCAAGCAAAGCAATTAAGAGCCCATGGAAAACCATGGATGCAAAGGGTGCCTTACACCTTCCCTTTGCATAAATTACCCCCCGAACTTAGATTTCTTTAAAAGGTTTTTTTCTGTTTCTTTTAACCTTTCTGAATTTGTTTGGATAAAATAAAAGTCGGTGGCGACTCTTGCTTACCGCGACATTTCGATATAAAAGTCAGTTCACCGTATTACAGAACTGGCGACTCTGCTGGGGATTTTCGATAAAAAGAGGGGTTACCTTAAAAGTTTAGGATCACTTAATTGTATTCTATTGTTTGTTTTGCTTGCTTTATTTTTTAGGGCATTTTGGGAATTAACTGAAGGACGAATCTTACACCCGGATTCAAGTACATCTAAGATAGGAAGTGGCATAGTCATGGCGACCTCCTTCATGTATGTGGAGGATTGGTCAATATGAGAGTTCACGCTTAAGTTAGGCCTCTATGGGTGTTTACATGCTTCTCTTGTATGAGGGAGGTTCGTGTGGATACCTGTGGGTGAGTCGGAGCTTAAGGACCTTTAGTAACCTTTAACCCATCCTGACTTTTAGGGACGTAGTGGGGGGACTACTCTTGATGTATGTTGAGAGCATAGTCGCTACCCGATACTACAACTCAGATAGGTTCTTTCTCAAAGTATCATTGCATGGTATGTATGTATCATGTTCGAGGGTGCTTTGGGAGGGCTGACAATTCTGGGTAACTCGGTAGAACCCGTTGCTGAAATCTCCTTATCCATAGAAATACCCTTGGGAAGGACACCTGATCAGACTCCATGCAAGCCTTAAGCCAAAAACTGTGTGACTTGTGTGACTTGCGTGACTTGTGTGACTTGTTTGTGTTTACTACTAACCTTCATTTCCTCGCAGGTTTTGTTGAAAGGACTTGTTTGTCCTTACCATCTCGCATTAAGTCTAACAAACTGCATTCGCATAACATCATGACATCATGACATCATAAGCATAACATAATTAACTAACCCTTTCAAGGATCTTAGGAATTTAGGGCGCGCAATTTCAGGTACTCTTATCAAGGGCTGAATTCCTATCAAGGGGCAAGAGGATTTATTTTCCTCTCGCCACATACCTTGCAATTCAGAGACGCTGTACCTATCAAGGGGCAAGAGGATTTATTTTCCTCTAGCCATGTACCTTCAAATTCAGAAGTTCTCGAATCAGAGGCGATGACCCACTCGATATGGTGAGCTGGGTTCTCAAAGAAAGACGTTCAAAAACAAAGTTCAGATTTCTTCAGACAAAGACATGACCAAATCATTTCCTAATGTCGCAAACTAAATTTCCTAGCGATCCTTGAAAGCATTACATCTACAGTCATAAACATTGCATAACAGGTCTCCGCAATAGGCTTCCCACTCTCTCTCGCTGTTTATTTCAGCACAAATGGATGCGCTTATTATTCGAACAATCCTGGTTATGGTGTAAAAGATGGTAGACCGCTGAAGCGTGCGATTAAAGATTTAATCATGACACTCAAATCAGAAAAGACCACGACAATGAAGTCACGACAACTGAGTCACGACAACAAAGTCACGACAACTGAGTCACGATAATAGAATCACGACAACTAAGTCACGATAATGGAATCACGACAACTGAGTCACGATAATGGAATCACGACAACTGAGTCACGATAACGGAATCACGACAACTGAGTCACGATAATGGAATCATGACAACTGAGTCACGATAATGGAATCACGACAATTGAGTCACAACAATCAATTCACTCATATGATCCAGACGCTCAGGGTAATCAAGCCAACGAATTCTAACACCTACATTCCTGACTATAAACCCAATGCGAGGTGCGCGTACCATTCTAACAGTCTTGGACATTACACAAACAATTGCTGGACATTAAAGAATAAGATTCAAGATCTGATCAATGACGGAGAAATCAAATCCAACCCTCCTGAAACCCCTGTGGTGATCACCGCTCCTACGCCTAGTCATGACAAGATTGATTGACGTCTCGACGGAAGAACTTTTGGATCATTATATCTACTTTCATTTGCAAGTTCTTTCCTGTTTGTTTAAACATTAGACTCATGATAGACATTATATGTTTTAATAATCAGCATCAGTGCATTGCATATATTTGTCTTGAATAAATTATTTCGCTATCACTCATTTTAAATTATGTCTCTACTTTGCATATGTTTTGTGATATTCAACTCCTGTTAAAGTTGTATGGCTTTCGAGGGAGGATGACGAAAACGATACCGCAACCTCATACAGTATGCTTTTGAACAGACTATGCTGATGATGTACAGGCATCATTTCAATTCCTAAACACTGGAGATATAAGGATGATAATCCCTCGTCAACTCCTTTGAGCCTAAGGTGTAGAAGTTTCTTTCTTGTACTAATTAAAACCCTTGATCATAACCTGGGGCAGGGTAGTTCTCAGTTAATTTGGTTGTGCATTCTATCTTAAGAGAATCATTCAGTACACCTTTCAACAGAGGTTTCAATCACAAGCGTTCATCCGCACACATCAAAGAAGTGTTGGAGATGTCAATCAAAAGCCAATGATGGTCCATCAATCATTAAGCAAGGCAGTCAATATCTTTCACACAAAAAAAACACATATACGAAGAAAAGCCTGCTAAGTCAAAAATCAAAAAGATGACTTAGGCAAAAATCAAGGCATCCCGCTGACTGTAATCTCAAAATAGACAGTTCAGGCAAAAGTTAGGGATATCAAAAAGATGAAAAAAGAGAAGTCAATAAAATTCCTGAACAACACAATGTTGTGACTACCAAAAGGACAAAGTGACTGCCATCTCAAAAGTTCTCTTTGATTGTGAACCATCATCATTATCAAAGGTGCAAATCCAAAAGTCTCTTGGAACCTGAATGCATAAGTTGAATTAACTGAGCTTAGGACTGAAGATCATCACGAAGAGGGGTGGGTACAATCAAATTTTGAGCCTTTATCCTTTGTTTCTCAAACCGTGAACCAAGCCACGTTACAACCCTTGAAAGTCCTAATTGAAGCATGGTTAGTTCGAAAGCATACTGTCACCAAAAAGGTATCCTGACTCCTTAAGGTTTACTAAAAATGCTGAGTTGATATTTCGTTTTTACAAACATCACGTTGTTACAAATATCATGTTTTTACAAATATCACGCCTTTACATCTTCTGTTTTAATGTTTTTCAAAAACTCAAGACAAACGTATGCATTGCATCTCATGAATTCATTATTAAACAAATTCTGCTACATAATTTCAAATGTTAGCACCAGAAAGAACTTGCAACAGGGTACAATTAATGACTGAAAGTTATCCCGATAGAGAAGATTACTCCGAGAAGCAATGTCTCCTACGTATACAAGGGGCATGACACGTTTTTCCCAAATCAATCTGGGGCAATTAAGTCAAGATGCGAAGAATCTCTCAAATGCCAAAAAGACAAAGGCGTACATCCCAAGTGGGTCTCAAATTATTTCCCGATCAATCTGGGGCAATCATGTCAAGATTCCGAGAATCTCTCATGGATGCTCGAACAATCAGAGGCATGCATCCAAGTATATCTAAAAGCTGCTCCCCAATCAACATGGGACATTGTCATGAGCCTATGATTAGTGGGGGCATATCGCCCATAGTGAACATCTCATAAAGTCCTCGCGAGGCGAATCTTTCCAAAGTTCCTGCTAACTGGGGCAAATCTATGCAAGTCCAGTTCAACATCTTGATCAATACTCAGTGGCATGTCCTGAATCAAGTAATAAGTTATTATGATACTAGGGGCAACTTTCAAGACACCCACATCTCCCCACAGAGCGAGGTTCATAAGGTCATATCCCCACAAAATAATCATTAAGAAGATATCCTCAAAAGTTCTCGTCCCGAGAAAGATATGGCTCCCCAACAGAGTTTACATCTTCAATACTGTCATTCTTCCAACACTTTGCTCTTCTCAAAACATGGCGTATTAATCCTCAATCAGGGTCCATCAAGTCACTAATCATCCCCAAGCTAGAATCATAAATTCCCAGCTGAGCATCTTCAGACATCAAAATCACAAAGACGTAGAGATTTATTTTCTCAATCAAGACAACATAAATCATGTTCACATATCATATGTCATAAACACATTCATACATTGCATACCTTACCTCATAATGAACTCATCCATAACATACAAAGTTTCTCATTTATTTTGAGGAATTCATTACTGTCGCGGGCGAAAAATCGTTTGTCTTTTTTTCTGGATGAGACACCTGATGCCTTCTTTGGGCTCGAGTGCTCAAAAAATGATTTTTCTTTTGTACCGACCAAACTTTTTATTGTTTCCAAAGTAGGAAAAGGAAAAAAGCTGCAATAACCTAAAAAGTGGGGGAGAGATTCCGGGTAAGAGGGTTGGTTATACGAAGGGAAGGTATTAGCACCCAACGTATCTATAGTACTCTATAGGTTTCTTTGTTTTGTTTATTCCATTCTTGTTGTGGTGGAGGTTCTTGTGAAATAGGTGGGACCTAAGGTGTTTGTTTGATTATGCTCGCAAAGATCATCGCGATCCTCTGCATACATATCCTCTAGAGGGAATCAGAGCATCTGTAGCTCGGGGTCTACGGGTGCTAAGGTTTGAGTGGTTTGAGAGAGAAGTTTTGCTCGCCAAGGGTACGACCTTGTGCCTACGTATTCTCAAAGGGATGTTGAGAAAGTCAGAGCAATCGTAGTTCCCACTTATGCTAGTGGAAGCAAAGGAAAATAGACAAATGTCGTCTAAATGCTAGATGTATCTAATCTATATCATCACATACATCTGTTTGATTTTTTTTGTTTGTTTAACCAGCCTTGTGGCAAAAACTTTCAATGAAGTCAGCCTTGTGACAAAAAGTTTTGATTAATCAGCCAGCCTTGTGGCAAAAGTTTCAATGAAGTCAGCCTTGTGACAAAAACTTTGATTAATCAGCCAGTACGGTGGCAAAACGGTTTGATTGATTAGCCAGCCTTGTGGCAAAAGAAGATTGATTGATTAGCCAGACTTGTGGCAAAAAAGTTTGATTGATTGATTGTTTGTGATGATATATAAGAGATACTCCTAGCATAGAGATGAAAAATGTCTAATCTCCTAGGGTATTTGTTTTGGATATTGGGGATGCTTATAAGAAGCCCGTGGGTCCTTGTACGAAGCCCAAGAGGAGGCTATCCGAGGGTCCTTGCATTGTAAGCCCAAGAGGAGGCTATGGGAGGGACAATCCAGGGTCCTTGCATTGTAAGCCCAAGAGGAGGCTATGGGAGGGTCACTCGTTTGTACAAAGCCCAAGGGGAGGCGTGGCATAGTTGGTTTGAGCTCTTAGAGCGATTTCACCGGGAAACCATACTCTATGTCCTAACCTAAACTAGTGGAGATTCTTTGCACGAAGCCCAATAGGAGGCTATGGGGAACCTAGTGTTGTACTAAGTTGAATAAGCATATATAACACAATCACAAGTATGAACAAGTACGAACAAACATGAACAAGTACATGAACAGATATGAACAGTTATACCTATATGACAAAGTGTGTGTATATAATGGAGTTTATGAAGGAAATATACCTGTGAGCATGATCCATTTGTATACACGGGGCTCGGGACTTATACTCGGGGAGAAGTCCACTTGAGTTTATTCAAAGCTATGCAAACAGGTATTTACAAAGGGGCTTGGGACTTATACCTACATGGAGGCCCATGGTATTTTTGGGATGATTTAAAGAAACCTTCATTTTTGGTTTGTTATCCAAAGTTAAAAAACAGATTGATTAAGATATGTACAAAAGTGTGTGTACAATGAAATACCTAATTTCATGTACAGGAATGGGTATGTACAAAAGGGGCTTGGGACTTATACCTACGTGGAGGCCCGTGGTATTTTTGAAAAGTTTTGAAGTTTGGAGTTTTGAAAATGATTTGTGTTTTGAAAAACGTTTTCTGTTAAAAAGCTGTACAAAGAAAGACGAAAGGGACTTATACTCTCTAATATTCGAGAGGCCCCACTTCGTTTTGGAAATGAGATGAAATGATTTGAAAGTGAATTGATTACTGTTGTGAAAACAGTTGATTGAATTTTAGGCTTACCTCGAAGAATGAGAAAATTGGATTTCTGAGTTTGAGGTGTTACCGTGATCCTCAAGTGATGTGCTTGGAGTAAATTAGGATCTCAAAAGCTATTAAGCATCCACACCAGCAGAAAAGAACGTTGGATAAGCTCACAGCTTTCAGCAATTCCATGATCATCCAGTAATTGTTTATGGAATTCTACAGCAAATGGAAGACCAAACAAAACAGACAAATCCAGAGAACAACAGAGAAATAATCTCGAAGTCTCGGATGAAGTTAGAAAGTTCAAGTGATATAATCAAATAAAAATTTAAATGATTAACTACACAAGATAATATGAAAATATCAAATTCAAACAAAATTAATCTAAGAAAAGATATTTTTTGTGATTTTTTTTATGAAAAGAGAAAATAATTAGAAAACATAAACTAAAATATGCATCTAATATATTTTTTGTTGTTTTTTATGAGAAGAAGAAAATAATTAGAAAACATAAAACTAAATATGCATCTAATATATTTTTGTATTTTTTTTTAATAAGGATTAGAAAAGAAAATTAAAATCCTATATTAAAATAAAAACTAAGTCTTTTTTATGCAAACTATTTTTCTAAAGAAAATTAAAAGAAATAGTTAAAAGAGCTTAATAAGTGGACCTGAGGTGTTGCCAAACAGATTGGGGATGCAGGCCCAAATTGACTAAAGCTGGATGCAAAATAAAAAAAGAAAGAAATGGGCCGGACCGGGTCGGGTCAGTGTGACCCGGATCCAGCCATCTCCTAACACACAAACTGGGTTAGAGCAAACCCTAAGAACAACAAAAGAGGCAGAGCGCTTCTTTGCTCTTCTCTTACGACCTTTTCTGAGAAAAAAAAAGAAAATCGGAACAATGTTCCTCTTCTCTTTCAATTGGAACAACAGCAACGTTCCTCCTCCTTTTTGATTCTCTCCCTCGCTCTCGGTTGAACAGCAACAACACAACACCGTTCTCTTCCTCGCGATTTCTTTCTCTCACTCGCTCTCGGTTCCACTCTAACTCGTCCTCTCAAGGTTGAACAACAAAATCCGAAGCCCTCTCTCATCCATGTCTCACGGCGGCCATGGGAGGAGCTTTAGAAGCTCACCAGTAAGAACAACTTAAATTGTGAACCGATTTCAGAAGTGTAAAACCAGGTATTGCTCTCCCAATTTTGTTTTTTCATGGTACAATTTGGTGGCAACAACAAATCACGCTTTCTCTGTTTTTTTTGGTAAAAAATTCGCAGGTATAACAACAACAGTGATTTGGCCTCATTTCAATCGATTACCTCTCTCTCTGAATCGCTATTTTTGCTTTGTGAATAACAATAACAATGCTCAACCAATCTCTCTTGGTTTCACGGCAGCCATGGGTGAACAAGAAGTTATTTTAAAGGTATGGTTCTCACAGATTTTGTTTCTATGGCACAATTCAGTTTCTTATGACAATAGCAACAATAACTTATGCTCTCTTGTTTTTTTTTCGGTTTTGAGAAAATTATAAGTGAAGAGCATATAACAGTGATATCAAAAGTGGAAGGAGAACTGAATTACCTGCGGCGAGGAGGATTTCGCCGGTTTATGCTTGAAGTATGTGTTGTTTACTTCTCTTTTGAAATTCTGCAACCGTGTTAATTTCTTAACTGTTGTTGTTGCTGAACTTTTGTTGAAGTCTGAACCGTTGTTGATTGTTGATTCTGAATTGCAATCCTGGACCGCTGCTGCGTTGCGTAGTGATGAAGTGCTATAGAAACGGTTCGGCCTTCATCGGAATTGCAGTGGAGGGGCTGTTTGTTGAACCACTAAGGGTATGCTTCAATTCTCCTCTTTGAGTGTGTTAAGAATTCTAGAAAATCATTCTTGAATTATTACCAACAGTTTTGAAATTTTTCTCTAACAACTTTGCTTTTTTTTTGTAGGCTTTTGATGAAGGTGATGCCATAACACCTCTTTGGATATTAGGGAGACTTGAAGATGGACTTCAAGTTGGAACTCTCCACCAAGGTATGAAGAATTTCTTCTTCACTCCCCTTCAAGAACTATGTAGCTAGAAACTCTTATTTTTTCAAGTAGTTTTCTTTGATTTGAAGAATTTCTCCTTCTAACAAAGAAACATGAAAACTATAAAAGAAGAGGAAGAAGTGAGAAAGCTAGTAGTATAGTAGCTTTGGTGTGATTTGTTGCAAAGGGAGAACTTCCTATTTATAGGCAAAGTTTAGGGATTTGTAAGGAATTAAGAAACTTGATTGGGAGGTTATGGTCATCTCAAGAATGAGAATAAGAATAAGAATATTCTTCATGATTGCAAGAATAAGAATATATTCCTTATGTCATTATCCAAAGATATTTCTTATGATATGAATCATGCAAGTGGAAGAAAAATCTCTCTTTGATCCCTCTTTTTTTTGTCTTGAATCATTTTGGGCTTTTGAATATTTTATTGAACTTTTTTTGCTAATCTCACCCCTTTTTGTTTCTTTTTTCATGTGACATGAGCATTCTTGATGAAAGCATGAAGAAATTTGATCTTGAAGAATGAAGACTTGAAGAATTCAAGAATTGCATTTGAAGTTTTATTTTTTCTTTGTAATCCAAATTTATTCCACTTTAGAATTGTATGAACTTGTATTCTTGAAAGTGAATAGAATTTTGGAATGATGTAATTCTTGAATTTTGGATTCATTTGTTCCATGTAAAAAACATCATTTGTAAATGCTTGAATTTCTCTTAGAACCCTTGAATGAAATTGTATGAAACTTGAATATTTCTTGAATGCATTTGAATGCAATTTCTATGTCTTGAATCAATTCTTAAATTCCTTTGAATGATCCTTTGAAGAATGTTCTTGCACCAATGGGCTTTTAATTCTTGAATTTATGGTTATAAACCATACTTGAAATAATCTTTCAACAAATGGACTAAAAGATTTTTCTTGCAATTTCGGTGAAATTTCCATGAATTGTTTCAAACTTGTATTATCTTTCAAATAATCCATAAGAAACAATTTTCTTCACCATGATGAATCCATAAGCCAAGAGTCGCGAAATAAATTCCAAACAAATCTCTTGAATCACACAAATGGCAATGACGCATAAAAAGTGGATCACATTGAATTATTAGAGGATATTGAGCCATGGTTTGAGTTGTGGCACCATGTCCTGATTAAAAAGTCAGTCATTCAGTGAATTAGGTCAAAAACCCTAATTGATCGACCTGATGAAATTGATGACTGTGGATCTTGAATTGAGATGTAATTTCTATTGGATATTGTCATAGGGATTATTTGAGGATGATTGAGGTCTTTGATTGACTCTCTGGGATTTTTTAGGGTTTCCCAAATGTGATCCCTGATTTCAGTCCCTGATAGTTCAAAATCCTGATCTGAGGATTTGTCTGATCAATCTTTGTGTGGGAGATGTTCTGAGTCAATGGATTAGGTCAAAATAATGTACTTGAGGTCTTGATATCATGTCCCAAGCCATTAGGTCAAATTCTGAGCAAAAGTCAGGAGTGTGCTGTCTTCAGTCAAAACCCTAATTCAGTCGATTCAAAGCTGTTGAGCTTGTTGAAATGAATTTCTGAGGACCAAATGTTGATTATTGATGAAGATGATCCATTTGAGATGAAGGGAGAACAAAACCCTAATTGATTGTTACTTGTACTGATGAGTGATCTCTTGATTAAACCCTGCTGAGCACAAGTAACAAACACAAGCTATGCAATTTGTTAGAAATGCAAATGATGTATATGCAAATGATATGAGGTGGTATCTTAGGTCAAAAATTGGGGTATGACAGATGCCCCTATTTAAGTTTCTTCAACCTGAGACATGAAGATTGAAAATCTTCGTTTTGATAGGGTGGAAGAGACTTAAATATCAGAAGACGCAAATTTTGGACCTAAGATACCAAAATTGCGAATGATGCAAGGATATCTTTACCGAGGGGATATCAAGAACTGACTCCACTGGGGAAAAGAGATCGGGAAGGATGTCTCAATCCGTTCTAGGAAGAGAATCCGTTTTTTCGGGAAAGCAAGTGTATGCTTCACCGGGGAATGATAGCTTTGTAAGAAAAGCTTACCTATCGACATTATCGACTATCAGCATGGGGATAGACTTGTTTAATAATGCGAAGGTGAAAAGGTATGAAACTGGATTACCGACTACCAGCATGGTGATAGACTTGACAAGGTAAAAAGAGTTTCAAAGGTTCGGTTAATATTATCGACTATCAGCATTGGGATAGACATGTTTAATAATATAACCAGAACAAAAGGTTACCGACTACCAGCCTTGTGATAGTGGTTTTGAAGACATGATCAATTATCAGCCGAGTGATAAAATGATTCTGGAGACTTAGCTAGGGAAATTACTGGTTATTCAGCCTTGTGAACAGTAATAAGGCCCTGATCGTCAAATGATCTTCATGATTGATTTCCTTGAGAGGAAAAAGCTTTTGAAAGAGACACAAGCTGCTCGGATGATGAGACTATTGCTCATTGTCTTTTTTTCACGATTCTATTCGAGGAATCGGAATTTGAATCTTTGGTAAAGACAAAGTTCTAACCAAGAATGAATTGGAAAGAAACAGTCAAACAAGACTTTGTACCCATGAGGAATGAACTCAAATAGGAATTTTCTCCTTTGTTTTGAGAGGAGAAACTAAAGCAACCTTCTTCCACGAGGAATGATCTCAGTGGGGAACTGGAGAAAGAAGATGTTCTTTTCTGCTTATGGGTGACAACCTACTGGAGAGATGACACACCCATACCTGCTTCTTTTCTTCTTTTTTCGCTTTTTCTCCTTTTTTTTGAGGATAGATATATCCTAAACAAGTGATTTTAGGCAGACATTTGAAAAATGCAAGAATGCATAAATGATGCAAATATGTATGAATGATGAATGTCATGAATGTAGCATGTATGCTGACGATACTGACAAACAGAGGAGTATATACTGGAGAGGGACCGACGTCGCAATTCAACCAGATACTTGGCAAATGTTCTTCAACACGGTGTAGATAACACAGGTGATGAATGGTGTTGCGTGCTTTAGACTTCGCTGGGGAAGGTAAGCATCTTTTCTTATTGAGATGGAAGAACCTCTTCACTGGAGATGGAAAATCTTCGTCACTGGGGATAGAAGAGCTTCTTCACTGGGATAGAAGAGCTTCTTTACCTCGAGGGATAATTGCTTCAGGAATTCTTTTATGGGACCAGAATACCGTTGTCTCAACAATTTTTCCGGGAGAATCCTTTTGTTCATCCTGTGGAGACGACTGCTGATGTTCCTTCCGTTGTTCACAACTCAAAGGAAAATTTCGATTTTATTTTGAAAAAGGGAAGTAAATTCATTTAAAACTTATTTTTTCTTTTGTTTCAAAAGTGAATAACACAATTAAAGCGTCATTTTGAAAGCTAAAAGAAATTAGAGATTGCAAACAAATGGGCACAAGGCTCAAATTTATTTAATAGGATGGTAATCAGCTAAAGGCGTGATTCCATGGAGTATTTACAAAAGTTGGAAATGGTAATTATGCGGAAAAGGCTACATTGAAAGCAATAACCACTATTCCCCCCAACAACTTTGAGTTCCAACTGTGCTTGTTGCTTCAGATTGGCAATGATTTGTTTGAAGATCCTTTGATGAAGTACAGACTCCTCAGGTGACGAAGTACAGACTGATGCAGTTACTTTGTCATTAATCCTTAATTTTTGCCTAGATTGCCCTTTTAGGTTTTCAATCTACCAGGATGATTTTTTTCTGTTTATTGTCTCTAATTTTTGCCTGGACCGCCCTTTCAGGTTTTCAGTCCACCGAGACGCTCATTTTTGCCTAAGTCGCCCTTTGCAGGTTTTCGACTTACCGAGCTGTTCTTTTGTCTTTTTTAGACAAAGTATTTCTTGACTGCATCAGCATTCACAGGATGCGGTAGTTCATCACCATCCATGGTTGCGAGAGTCATAGCGCCGCCAGAAAATGTTCTTTTGACAACATACGGGCCTTCGTAATTAGGAGACCATTTGCCCCTAGAATCTGGTTGAAAAGACAAGATATTTTTAAGCACGAGGTCGCCTTCTCGAAATTCACGAGGTCGAACCTTTTTGTTGAAGGCTTGTTTCATCCTTGCTTGGTATAACTGTCCATGGCATAGAGCAGTCATACGCTTTTCTTCGATTAAGTTCAACTGATCGTATCTGCTTTGACACCATTCAGCCTCTGATAACTTAGTTTCCATGAGGACTCTCATTGATGGGATTTCAACTTCTACGGGGAGCACAGCTTCCATGCCGTATACTAGAGAAAAGGGAGTTGCCCCTGTTGAAGTACGCACTGAAGTACGGTACCCATGTAAAGCAAATGGTAGCATTTCATGCCAGTCTTTGTAAGTGACGACCATTTTCTGGACGATCTTCTTAATGTTCTTGTTGGCAGCTTCGACGGCGCCGTTCATTTTTGGTCTGTAAGGAGAAGAGTTATGATGCTCAATCTTGAATTCCTCACACAATTCCTTCATCATCTTGTTGTTCAAGTTCGAACCATTGTCAGTAATGATTTTGCTGGGAATACCATATCGGCAAATGATGTTATTCTTGATAAACCTCACAACCACTTGTCTTGTAACATTGGCGTAAGATGCTGCTTCGACCCATTTGGTGAAGTAATCAATTGCTACCAAGATGAAACGATGACCGTTTGAAGCTTTTGGTTCGATCATTCCAATCATGTCGATACCCCACATGGAGAAAGGCCATGGAGATGAGAGAACGTTGAGTAGAGTCGGTGGCACATGGATCTTATCTGCATAGATCTGGCACTTGTGACATCTCTTCACGTGTTTATAACAGTCAGATTCCATTGTCAACCAATAGTATCCTGCTCTTAAGATCTTTTTGGACATTGCATGCCCATTTGAATGAGTTCCAAAGGACCCTTCATGCACTTCATGCATTAACATGTCTGCTTCGTGTCTATCCACGCATCTGAGCAAAACCATGTCGAAGTTTCTTTTGTATAGCACATCTCCATTCAGGAAGAAACTGCCAGCAAGTCTCCTTAGAGTTTTCTTATCTTTGTTTGATGCCCCAAGCGGGTACTCTTGAGTTTGAAGGAAGCGTTTGATGTCGTGAAACCACGGTTTATCATCGATGACTGCTTCGGTTGCAAACACATAGGCGGGCCTTTCAAGGCGCGTAATTCTTACTTTAGGCACATCATTCCAATGATTGACTTTAAACATGGAAGATAGAGTAGCCAAGGCGTCTGCCATTCGATTCTGATCTCGAGGTATATGATGCAATTCAACCTTGTTGAAGAAAGTCAACAGACGTCTTGCATAATCTCTGTAAGGAATCAAGCCAGGGTGGTAAGTTTCCCATTTGTCTTTGATTTGGTTGATCACGAGGGCTGAATCTCCATATATGTCAAGGATCTTGATCCTTAAATCAATGGCTTCTTCGAGACCCATGATACAAGCTTCATATTCTGCGATGTTGTTGGTGCAATCAAATAGTAATCTGGCGGAGAATGGGATATGAGTACCCTTGGGAGTGATGATGATTGCCCCAATTCCATTGCCAAAAGCGTTAACAGCTCCATCGAAAATTAGGCCCCATCTTGATTCAGGATCAGGACCTTCCTCAGGTAACGGTTCGTCACAATCTTTCATCTTCAAGTACAAGACATCTTCATCAGGAAAGTCAAACTTGAGAGATTGATATTCATTAATTGGTTGATGCGCCAAATGATCGGCGAGAATGCTTCCTTTGACTGCTTTTTGAGCACGGTATTCAATGTCATATTCGGATAACAACATTTGCCATCGGGCAATCCTTCCTGTTAAGGCAGGCTTTTCAAAGACATACTTGATCGGATCCATTTTGGAGATTAACCAAGTAGTATTGTTGATCATGTATTGGCGGAGACGTTTTGAAGCCCAAGCCAAAGCACAACATGTTTTTTCGAGCATGGAGTAACGAGACTCACAATCTGTGAATTTCTTACTCAAGTAATAGATGGCATGCTCCTTCTTACCGGTTTCATCTTGCTGTCCAAGCATACAACCCATGGATTCTTCTAACACAGTAAGGTACATGATTAATGGTCTTCCTTCAACTGGAGGAATCAATATTGGTGGTTCTAACAGGTATTCCTTGATACTGTCGAACGCTTTCTGGCAATCTTCAGTCCATACAACCCCTTGATCTTTGCGGAGAAGCTTGAAAATCGGCCCACAAGTAGCAGTCATTTGAGAGATAAATCTGGAGGTGTAGTTCAATCGTCCGAGAAATCCTCTTACTTGCTTTTCAGTTTTTGGTGTAGGCATCTCTTGAATAGCTCTGACTTTGTCGGGATCTACTTCAATACCTTTTTGGCTGACAATGAAACCCAAGAGTTTTCCAGATCTAACCCCAAAAGTACATTTGTTAGGATTCAAGCGAAGCTGATATTTCCTTAGTCGTTGAAACAACTTCAAAAGGTATTCAATATGTTCTTCTTCTGTGCTGGACTTGGCTATCATGTCGTCCACATATACTTCAATTTCTTTATGCATCATGTCATGGAAGAGAGTAGTCATTGCCCTTTGGTAAGTTGCGCCTGCATTCTTTAATCCAAACGGCATCACTTTGTAGCAAAAGGTACCCCACGGGGTGATGAAAGATGTCTTCTCCATGTCTTCAGGAGCCATCTTGATCTGATTATAACCGGAGAACCCGTCCATGAAGGAAAAGACGTTGAACTTAGCGGTGTTATCAACCAGCATGTCGATATGTGGTAATGGAAAGTCATCTTTTGGACTAGCCTTGTTCAGGTCACGGTAGTCAACACACATTCTGACTTTGCCATCTTTCTTCGGAACTGGCACTATGTTGGCCAACCATTGAGGATACTCAGAGGTGACTAGAAAACCTGCGTCGAGTTGCTTTTGAACCTCCACTTTGATCTTGTTAGCCATATCAGGGTGAGTCCTTCGCAATTTCTGCTTAACTGGCGGACATTCTGGCTTCAATGGCAAGTAATGCTGAACAATATTGGTATCCAAACCAGGCATGTCTTGGTAGGACCAGGCAAACACGTCAACATATTCTTTGAGAAGGTCTGTCAACTTACTCTTGATATCAGCATCAAGCAGCGATCCAATGGTCACTTCTTTTTTGTCTTCTTCAGAACCCAAGTTGATCTTTTCTAAAGGCTCTTTGTGAGGCAGAATAGCTCTTTCCTCGTGCTTAAGTAATCGAGAGATCTCGTCCGGGATCTCCTCTTCCTCCTCTTCTTCGGCTTCGAACACAGGGAACTCAAAGTTGGGAGAGGGCATAGGGTTATTGCATTCAATGGGTTTATCAATAGTAAATCTGCACATGTGATTTATATTTATTTCAGAAAATTTATGAATGCAAGAGTGTATGCAGATTGTTTTTGAAAAAGTTTTTTTTTTATTTTGGTTTTTTAGGATTACCATTTCCAGAAAAAGCAAAAAAATAAAACATATAATGTAGGGAATTCAAAATGACACTTTATTTATGATTCATTTTTGAAACAAAGCCCTAAACACAAACTCATTTGTCTTGGGCAGGACAAAGAGGGAAACTTTTAAAACAAAGCCCTATACACAAAGTTATTTGGGCGGAACATTTAAAAGCAAAGCCCTATAAAACATCTCTCTGCTTTGGGCCAGGCAGGAGGTCAAAATAACAACGAGGTGATTACTTTGAGCGGCGAACAACATTCGGAACGTCGACAGCCTTCCAGTAGCAACGAACTCCTCTGTGTATTATGCATTCAGGAAAGTTCTCCCCAGAATTATCTTCAGTATTGACATTGACCGCAGGTCGAGCAGGATTTGAAGGTCCTGGTTTGTCAACCTTGTTCTTTGTAGAGTTGAAACGGTCTTCTTCCACCTCTTGAAGAGCATACGATGAGTCACAATCTTCAGAGTTTTCAGGATGTATTTCCCAGTCTTCAGGATGAAGAGACTCATTGTCAGCGACACTTTCTGAGTCAGTTGCGGGACCATCTTCCCCTTCATCTTCAAAAATGGCATTTATGTGATAATAACCATCTTCAGGATTGTTAACCTTGGTAGATGCATTGAATCCGAAATCTCCAGTAATTTCAGGTTGCTGAGAAAATTGACAGTATTGGTAAGCCTCTTCTGGTTGACTATTATATTCAAAGGAATCTCCCCATCCAGTTGGTTGGATATCCTCAATCGCAATCTTGTAACTTTCAGGTGCAGTGTACTTCACCATATAATCAAATTTTCCACTGGGTTGTCCCAAGGTGTCCCAAACCTCTGCAGGAATAGGCGAAATTTCTTTAGCACTTGTTTTCTCTGAAGGAGGATATGGTTCTTCCTGAGATATGTATCCCGAGTCATTGAGATAACATTTCCATTCTTCTTCAGGATCAGGTAGACCTTCTTCAATGCATTCTTCGATAAGGACATTAACCTCTTGAGGAATTGGGTTAAGGAATCCTCCACTAATGAATGTTTCTTTGATCGGACGAAGGGTTTCATCCTTCTTGGTGCAGTTTGAGAATGTTGGTGAACATCCGAGACCTGCTCTAGTTTCATTCTTGGTAGGGATCACAACTTGCCCCCAGCCAGTGGTAGTTCCATCTTTCACTACTTTTACTGCCTCTTTGTAAGAAGAGATTGATGCTTTCTTCTTGGAAGATTCGTCTTCTAAAGAGAGACCTTGGAACTGAGTTCCTTCCACATCATCAGCACTGATGAAAGAGAAATTGGATAAATGGCTCACCATCAAGGCTTGTTCTCCACTTATTATTACCAATTTTCCATTTGTTACAAATTTTAACTTTTGATGGAGCGTAGAAGTTACTGCCCCTGCTTCATGGATCCATGGTCGTCCTAACAGACAGCTATAAGCAGCTTGAATGTCCATGACCTGGAAAGTGATTTGAAATGTATGTGGACCAATTGTCATGGGAAGGTTGACTTCGCCGATAACAGACTTTCGCGATCCATCAAATGCTTTGACAACTACACCACTGAACTTCATAGGCATTCCTTGGTAAGACAAGCGAGCAAGAGTTGTCTTTGGCATCACATTCAAGGAAGATCCGGTGTCTACCAGTACATTGGACAAAGAGTCTGACTGACAGTTCATAGAAATGTGCAAAGCAAGATTGTGATTTCTGCCCTCCTCGGGGAGTTCTTCATCACAGAAGCTTAAATTGTTGCAAGCAGTTATGTTGGCTATTATCCCATCAAAATGGTCAACAGTCACATCATGATCTACAAAAGCCTGATCCAAGACCTTCATCAGGGCTTCCCTGTGGGCTTCTGAGTTTAACAGCAATGAAAGTATTGAGATTTTTGAAGGAGTCTGCATAAGCTGATCCACAATCTTGTATTCACTTCTTTTGATAAGTTTCAAAATTTCATCAAAATCAGGATTGACATTGGTTCCACTGGATTGACCAATATCAGTGTTTGTATTACTGACAGGAGTTTCCACAGGATTTCCCACTGGAATATTGACATGATTTTGTTCGGTCGCAGGAGCAACAGGCTGCTTTGGAGGTAGTGGAGTATACACACGTCCACTTCTTGTTACTCGACTCACATCGGCGATATTCACGACAGATGAAAGAGTAGGTAAAGGAACTTCTTGTCCATCCTTTATCATTGTTGCATTGTAGTTGTATGGAACTGCCTTGTCAGAGTCATAAGGAACAGGTCCAGGTAGACAAATGATCAAAGGAGCAATAGGAACCTTTGGCTTGTTGTGAGTAACTTCTATGCGCTCAGGCATGTTGAAATGAGGAACGATGACGTTAACTTTAGGCATTTCCGAGTTGATATCTGAGACTAAAAGCTCATGCGGATAACATCCTATCATGTTAACTTCATTTTCATCCCTATTTCTGTAGATCTCAATAGTACCATTATCTAGCAAAACTTGGGGATCTCTTCTCACAATCGAACACCCGTGAGGATCCACACAACATATTCTACAGGAACCGTATTGATGCTGGCGAAAATTCTGCCCCCGACAAAGAGTAGCGTGCATTTGTACCAAATCTGCTCTTGAGAAGTTGATATTATAGACTCGGTATTGGCCAGGACATCCGTACACCATGTTTACAACATGCCCTCCATGATTGGGCAGCGGATTTGCTTGCACATTTGGATTCAAATTTCTGAATGAGAGGAGATTAGATCTAACCAACCTCTGAACTTCATATTTCAAAGCTATGCAATGCTCAAGATCATGGCCAGGTGCTCCTTGATGATAAGGGCATGAGACCTCAGCTTTGTACCACCATGGAAGTTTCTCAGGTACTGGTGGTGGTGCTCTAGTTTGAACGAGACCTTTTTCAATCAAAGCAGGGTACAATTCTGTATAGGTCATTGGAATCGGATCAAACTGTGGAGCTCTTTGCACACGATTCTGATTGTTGTTAAGTTGTTGAGCCTGTTGTCGAGGCTGTTGTTGTTGAAACTGCGGGGTAAATCCCGGATTTGGCGCTGTATTAACGACTGGCGCAATAGCTGAAACCTGTTGTTGACGACTGACATTTCCTCTTGGCCTCCCTTGGGATACCATGTCAACACTTTGTTCTTTCTTCTTTGGGAAACCACTTCCGAACTTTTTGGTTCCGCTTGAAGATCCACCTTCTTTAGTTAGACGTCCGGTTCGGACCCCTTCTTCTAGACGCATCCCCATGTTTACCATTTCGGTGAAATCACTTGGAGCACTAGCAATCATGCGTTCATAATAAAACGGACTGAGAGTATTCCAGAAGATCTTTGTCATCTCTTTCTCTTTTAACGGTGGATTAATCTGAGCAGCAGTTTCTCTCCATCGTTGGGCATATTCTTTGAAAGCTTCATGATCTTTCTGAGCCATGGACCGAAGTTGATCTCTGTCTGGAGCCATATCCGAGTTATACTTGTATTGTCGGACAAAGGCCTCGCCTAGGTCATTGAAAGTCCGAATATTAGTGCTATCCAAGCCTGTGTACCACTTCAGTGCGGCACCAGTCAAACTGTCTTGAAAGTAATGGATAAGCAACTGATGATTATCTGCATAAGTAGACATCTTTCTGGCATACATCACAAGATGACTTTGTGGACAAGAACTACCTTTGTACTTCTCAAAGTCAGGGACCTTGAACTTAGCCGGTATTTGTACACTGGGAACCAAACATAGCTCCTGGGCATTCTTTCCAAACAAATCTTTCCCACGAATAGCCTTGACTTCCAATTGAATCTTGTTGAACTGTTCTTGGAGATCTTCCACAAGATTACGCGGATTTGTGCTATCACCTTGATCATGATAAATCTCATTGCCATCATAAGGAACAGTGTGAACCGTAGGGGTCGGAACTGTCATAGTGGGTTGAGAAAGTGCCATAGTGATTTGGGAAAAAGTTACCCCTGAATGCGGAATAAACGCCGAACCTTGCGCAGCAGGCGCTTCAGTTGTAGCTGTTTGAACCCCAGAGAAATTATGGCGGAAACCTGTACCAAAACTAAAAGGCGGGCCCCAACCTTCTGGCATAGAGAAAGATGGAATACCGAATGCAACTGTAGAAACTGGAGTAGTGACTTTAGATGTTACCGTTGCTTGACTGTTGGGTGGTGGCGGCTGATTCCGTGCGGCCATTAAAGAGTCAACCAGAGTAGTGAGACTTTCCAACTTTTCCTGAAGGGTGGTCACTGTACCTCGAGCTCAATATTCTCTTGTTCAGAGTGTTCCATTACTCTTCTTCTGCTTGAACGAGTATTGTATCTGTGATCTGATTGCGAGCGTGGTCGAGAAACTTTGAGACGCGACAGCTTGACGATCTATTGGAGAAAGATCCAAAAGATGAGACTCTATACAACAGACTCGATATGCAGAATGATGTATGCAAAAAGAAATTTATGATTTTTCCAAACATTTTAAAGATTATTTCCTTGCAAACATTTGAACACAAACAATTCTTTTATTGAAATAATGGGAAATGTTACAACATTGGAGCGTAGCTCCTTACAGAATCAAATGATACATGAAAATCTAAACAAATCCTAAACATCTTCATCAGACGAAGAACCAAATGCATTGTGCAGCTTGAGCTTCATGATTTCTTTCCCATAGTAAGCTTTCAACTCGGCCTTTTCAGCTTTCAGCTTGTCAACCACATTCTTCCAATTGTCAGGCATCGGAGCGTTGCTTGTCGAACCTTCAAGATTTCTCTTGCTTTCTTTGATGTATCTTCTGATTGCAGCATCTTTCTGACGAATCTTCTCATCTTTACTCATGAGCCATCCATCTTGATAATAGAGAGTTTCTTCGTGATCTTTCACTCTTTTCTTCAACTTTCTATTTTCCTCATCAGTTTTACGAAACTTTTCTTCCCAAGAGTCCTTTTCTAACCTCATCTTAGCTAAAATCTCCTGGTATTCTTCCACAGTGTTAATGGGAACATTGGGTAGTCGAGACACCACAGGGAACATGGGTTTTTCATAATCATAAGGCATTTGAAACTCCTTTGCTCTTTTCTTCACCCAGCAGGTGTAGGCGTTCGTAGCAATGCAGTTCCTTATCTCACCTTTTCCTTTCCATCGGACGTCGTACCAAGCTCTTACCATTCTTGTTTTCAACCCTTGAGGATCCTCCCCTTCTTGGTAGAAGTAGCTTTCCACTGCGAGACCAACAGGTTTAACTGAATTTGCATACCCGAGTTGTCGTCGGGCTAGGACCGGATTGTAGTTAATTCCTCCTTGTGTACCAATGAGGGGTACATTGGCGAATTCTCCACAACTATCAATGATTTCTGTGCCGCAGCGAGCCAGAGCATACCAATGGATATCATTATTAGTAAGGGACATAAGTCTTCGAGGCCAATGCAAACCTTCTCGGTTTTCCGTGAAAATAGGAGACTTAGGTAAGTGTGAAACAATCCATTTGTACAAAAGAGGTGCACAACATACAATGATTCCACCACCTTGGCGATTTTTGTGATGAATAGAGAAATACATGTCACCAAGCAAAGTCGGAACAGGATTTCCATTCAGAAAGATCTTTATGGCGTTGATATCAACAAAGTCGTTGATGTTGGGAAACAGAACCAACCCATAGATGAGCAAGGCTAATACAGCTTCAAAAGCTATCATGCTACCAGTGTCAATGAAATCAAAAGCTTTCTTTATTAGAAACTGCGAAGTCAAACCCGGAAGGTTTCCTTTGGTAGTCCAATTACTTTCTATTTCAGATTTCTTCAAGTGGATACTTGCTGCAATGACTGGTGACTTAGGAATGGCTTCCAAACCATTGAAAGGTATTTTGTCAGACACAGGAATACCCAAAAGATTGGCATATTCTTCCAAGGTTGGTACCAACTGATAGTCTGGAAAGGTGAAACACCGGTAGACGGGATCATAGAACTGAACCAGAGTTTTGAGAAGTCCTTCATCAACATGAGTGTTCAAGATAGGCAAAAGCTTTCCATGGCTTTTCCTAAAATCGGAAGGATCTTGTACAAAAGATGCTAACTCTTTCAGTCTTTCTACATTAGGAGCTTTGAAACCGTACTTCTTGGTATGCCTTTTTACCCACTCCATAACTTAATCCTATAATGTTTGCAAGGAAAATTTCTAATTTTTTTTTGGAAAAATCATGTTTTTATGGAAAAAGATGGGTTTTTTAATGAATGTATGAATGCATGGATGCATGGATGCCACATATTCAAACATGGTAAAGCAAACATGGTAGTTCAAACATGGTAACGCAAACATGGTACTACAAACATGGTAACACAAACATGGTACACACAAGTTCAACGGTCCAGCGTCACGAGCATGAGGTCAGAGAATCAAACATGGGATAGTACTAGGGTTTATCACCTGCAAAACATGTTCTACTGATACGTCAGAGTCTACATTTTTCTTTCGGATATTACCGGCTTGCACAACTGAACTTGTGAGCTAGAAATATTCTCAAGAAAAACTCGTCTGAGTGTGGTTCTCCGCATGACAACTAATCCAAGTCTACACCTGAATAGTTTCTGCACCACAACCTAATAAGGCCAGGATGGGTTGGGGTTCTACAGCCAACTCAGCTTCTACAGTTCAATGAAAGCAATAATGTCTTCGCAACTGAACTTGCTAAACATATACTACCAACAAGGAACCTCCACTGAGCGGAAGGATTCTCATGCTGACTTTTTAAGGACTGAACTCCTTGTATGCCATACATGACTATACCCTCCACCTAATTCTTATGTGTACTTAATCCGGGTTAGGATTTGTCCATAATGTATCACTTGTAACAGAATCACACCAGTAACAGAACCAAGGAACCACACATGTAACAAAAATAAAATAAAAACAAAACAAATAGAAATAACCCTTTCTTTGGAAACAATAAAAAAGATGTTCCCCAGTGAAGTCGCCATTTTTCTGTCGCGGGCGAAAAATCGTTTGTCTTTTTTTCTGGATGAGACACCTGATGCCTTCTTTGGGCTCGAGTGCTCAAAAAATGATTTTTCTTTTGTACCGACCAAACTTTTTATTGTTTCCAAAGTAGGAAAAGGAAAAAAGCTGCAATAACCTAAAAAGTGGGGGAGAGATTCCGGGTAAGAGGGTTGGTTATACGAAGGGAAGGTATTAGCACCCAACGTATCTATAGTACTCTATAGGTTTCTTTGTTTTGTTTATTCCATTCTTGTTGTGGTGGAGGTTCTTGTGAAATAGGTGGGACCTAAGGTGTTTGTTTGATTATGCTCGCAAAGATCATCGCGATCCTCTGCATACATATCCCCTAGAGGGAATCAGAGCATCTGTAGCTCGGGGTCTACGGGTGCTAAGGTTTGAGTGGTTTGAGAGAGAAGTTTTGCTCGCCAAGGGTACGACCTTGTGCCTACGTATTCTCAAAGGGATGTTGAGAAAGTCAGAGCAATCGTAGTTCCCACTTATGCTAGTGGAAGCAAAGGAAAATAGACAAATGTCGTCTAAATGCTAGATGTATCTAATCTATATCATCACATACATCTGTTTGATTTTTTTTGTTTGTTTAACCAGCCTTGTGGCAAAAACTTTCAATGAAGTCAGCCTTGTGACAAAAAGTTTTGATTAATCAGCCAGCCTTGTGGCAAAAGTTTCAATGAAGTCAGCCTTGTGACAAAAACTTTGATTAATCAGCCAGTACGGTGGCAAAACGGTTTGATTGATTAGCCAGCCTTGTGGCAAAAGAAGATTGATTGATTAGCCAGACTTGTGGCAAAAAAGTTTGATTGATTGATTGTTTGTGATGATATATAAGAGATACTCCTAGCATAGAGATGAAAAATGTCTAATCTCCTAGGGTATTTGTTTTGGATATTGGGGATGCTTATAAGAAGCCCGTGGGTCCTTGTACGAAGCCCAAGAGGAGGCTATCCGAGGGTCCTTGCATTGTAAGCCCAAGAGGAGGCTATGGGAGGGACAATCCAGGGTCCTTGCATTGTAAGCCCAAGAGGAGGCTATGGGAGGGTCACTCGTTTGTACAAAGCCCAAGGGGAGGCGTGGTATAGTTGGTTTGAGCTCTTAGAGCGATTTCACCGGGAAACCATACTCTATGTCCTAACCTAAACTAGTGGAGATTCTTTGCACGAAGCCCAATAGGAGGCTATGGGGAACCTAGTGTTGTACTAAGTTGAATAAGCATATATAACACAATCACAAGTATGAACAAGTACGAACAAACATGAACAAGTACATGAACAGATATGAACAGTTATACCTATATGACAAAGTGTGTGTATATAATGGAGTTTATGAAGGAAATATACCTGTGAGCATGATCCATTTGTATACACGGGGCTCGGGACTTATACTCGGGGAGAAGTCCACTTGAGTTTATTCAAAGCTATGCAAACAGGTATTTACAAAGGGGCTTGGGACTTATACCTACATGGAGGCCCATGGTATTTTTGGGATGATTTAAAGAAACCTTCATTTTTGGTTTGTTATCCAAAGTTAAAAAACAGATTGATTAAGATATGTACAAAAGTGTGTGTACAATGAAATACCTAATTTCATGTACAGGAATGGGTATGTACAAAAGGGGCTTGGGACTTATACCTACGTGGAGGCCCGTGGTATTTTTGAAAAGTTTTGAAGTTTGGAGTTTTGAAAATGATTTGTGTTTTGAAAAACGTTTTCTGTTAAAAAGCTGTACAAAGAAAGACGAAAGGGACTTATACTCTCTAATATTCGAGAGGCCCCACTTCGTTTTGGAAATGAGATGAAATGATTTGAAAGTGAATTGATTACTGTTGTGAAAACAGTTGATTGAATTTTAGGCTTACCTCGAAGAATGAGAAAATTGGATTTCTGAGTTTGAGGTGTTACCGTGATCCTCAAGTGATGTGCTTGGAGTAAATTAGGATCTCAAAAGCTATTAAGCATCCACACCAGCAGAAAAGAACGTTGGATAAGCTCACAGCTTTCAGCAATTCCATGATCATCCAGTAATTGTTTATGGAATTCTACAGCAAATGGAAGACCAAACAAAACAGACAAATCCAGAGAACAACAGAGAAATAATCTCGAAGTCTCGGATGAAGTTAGAAAGTTCAAGTGATATAATCAAATAAAAATTTAAATGATTAACTACACAAGATAATATGAAAATATCAAATTCAAACAAAATTAATCTAAGAAAAGATATTTTTTGTGATTTTTTTTATGAAAAGAGAAAATAATTAGAAAACATAAACTAAAATATGCATCTAATATATTTTTTGTTGTTTTTTATGAGAAGAAGAAAATAATTAGAAAACATAAAACTAAATATGCATCTAATATATTTTTGTATTTTTTTTTTAATAAGGATTAGAAAAGAAAATTAAAATCCTATATTAAAATAAAAACTAAGTCTTTTTTATGCAAACTATTTTTCTAAAGAAAATTAAAAGAAATAGTTAAAAGAGCTTAATAAGTGGACCTGAGGTGTTGCCAAACAGATTGGGGGTGCAGGCCCAAATTGACTAAAGCTGGATGCAAAATAAAAAAAGAAAGAAATGGGCCGGACCGGGTCGGGTCAGTGTGACCCGGATCCAGCCATCTCCTAACACACAAACTGGGTTAGAGCAAACCCTAAGAACAACAAAAGAGGCAAAGCGCTTCTTTGCTCTTCTCTTACGACCTTTTCTGAGAAAAAAAAAGAAAATCAGAACAATGTTCCTCTTCTCTTTCAATTGGAACAACAGCAACGTTCCTCCTCCTTTTTGATTCTCTCCCTCGCTCTCGGTTGAACAGCAACAACACAACACCGTTCTCTTCCTCGCGATTTCTTTCTCTCACTCGCTCTCGGTTCCACTCTAACTCGTCCTCTCAAGGTTGAACAACAAAATCCGAAGCCCTCTCTCATCCATGTCTCACGGCGGCCATGGGAGGAGCTTTAGAAGCTCACCAGTAAGAACAACTTAAATTGTGAACCGATTTCAGAAGTGTAAAACCAGGTATTGCTCTCCCAATTTTGTTTTTCATGGTACAATTTGGTGGCAACAACAAATCACGCTTTCTCTGTTTTTTTTGGTAAAAAATTCGCAGGTATAACAACAACAGTGATTTGGCCTCATTTCAATCGATTACCTCTCTCTCTGAATCGCTATTTTTGCTCTGTGAATAACAATAACAATGCTCAACCAATCTCTCTTGGTTTCACGGCAGCCATGGGTGAACAAGAAGTTATTTTAAAGGTATGGTTCTCACAGATTTTGTTTCTATGGCACAATTCAGTTTCTTATGACAATAGCAACAATAACTTATGCTCTCTTGTTTTTTTTTTCGGTTTTGAGAAAATTATAAGTGAAGAGCATATAACAGTGATATCAAAAGTGGAAGGAGAACTGAATTACCTGCGGCGAGGAGGATTTCGCCGGTTTATGCTTGAAGTATGTGTTGTTTACTTCTCTTTTGAAATTCTGCAACCGTGTTAATTTCTTAACTGTTGTTGTTGCTGAACTTTTGTTGAAGTCTGAACCGTTGTTGATTGTTGATTCTGAATTGCAATCCTGGACCGCTGCTGCGTTGCGTAGTGATGAAGTGCTATAGAAACGGTTCGGCCTTCATCGGAATTGCAGTGGAGGGGCTGTTTGTTGAACCACTAAGGGTATGCTTCAATTCTCCTCTTTGAGTGTGTTAAGAATTCTAGAAAATCATTCTTGAATTATTACCAACAGTTTTGAAATTTTTCTCTAACAACTTTGCTTTTTTTTTGTAGGCTTTTGATGAAGGTGATGCCATAACACCTCTTTGGATATTAGGGAGACTTGAAGATGGACTTCAAGTTGGAACTCTCCACCAAGGTATGAAGAATTTCTTCTTCACTCCCCTTCAAGAACTATGTAGCTAGAAACTCTTATTTTTTCAAGTAGTTTTCTTTGATTTGAAGAATTTCTCCTTCTAACAAAGAAACATGAAAACTATAAAAGAAGAGGAAGAAGTGAGAAAGCTAGTAGTATAGTAGCTTTGGTGTGATTTGTTGCAAAGGGAGAACTTCCTATTTATAGGCAAAGTTTAGGGATTTGTAAGGAATTAAGAAACTTGATTGGGAGGTTATGGTCATCTCAAGAATGAGAATAAGAATAAGAATATTCTTCATGATTGCAAGAATAAGAATATATTCCTTATGTCATTATCCAAAGATATTTCTTATGATATGAATCATGCAAGTGGAAGAAAAATCTCTCTTTGATCCCTCTTTTTTTTGTCTTGAATCATTTTGGGCTTTTGAATATTTTATTGAACTTTTTTTGCTAATCTCACCCCTTTTTGTTTCTTTTTTCATGTGACATGAGCATTCTTGATGAAAGCATGAAGAAATTTGATCTTGAAGAATGAAGACTTGAAGAATTCAAGAATTGCATTTGAAGTTTTATTTTTTCTTTGTAATCCAAATTTATTCCACTTTAGAATTGTATGAACTTGTATTCTTGAAAGTGAATAGAATTTTGGAATGATGTAATTCTTGAATTTTGGATTCATTTGTTCCATGTAAAAAACATCATTTGTAAATGCTTGAATTTCTCTTAGAATCCTTGAATGAAATTGTATGAAACTTGAATATTTCTTGAATGAATTTGAATGCAATTTCTATGTCTTGAATCAATTCTTAAATTCCTTTGAATGATCCTTTGAAGAATGTTCTTGCACCAATGGGCTTTTAATTCTTGAATTTATGGTTATAAACCATACTTGAAATAATCTTTCAACAAATGGACTAAAAGATTTTTCTTGCAATTTCGGTGAAATTTCCATGAATTGTTTCAAACTTGTATTATCTTTAAAATAATTCATAAGAAACAATTTTCTTCACCATGATGAATCCATAAGCCAAGAGTCGCGAAATAAATTCCAAACAAATCTCTTGAATCACACAAATGGCAATGACGCATAAAAAGTGGATCACATTGAATTATTAGAGGATATTGAGCCATGGTTTGAGTTGTGGCACCATATCCTGATTAAAAAGTCAGTCATTCAGTGAATTAGGTCAAAAACCCTAATTGATCGACCTGATGAAATTGATGACTGTGGATCTTGAATTGAGATGTAATTTCTATTGGATATTGTCATAGGGATTATTTGAGGATGATTGAGGTCTTTGATTGACTCTCTGGGATTTTTTAGGGTTTCCCAAATGTGATCCCTGATTTCAGTCCCTGATAGTTCAAAATCCTGATCTGAGGATTTGTCTGATCAATCTTTGTGTGGGAGATGTTCTGAGTCAATGGATTAGGTCAAAATAATGTACTTGAGGTCTTGATATCATGTCCCAAGCCATTAGGTCAAATTCTGAGCAAAAGTCAGGAGTGTGCTGTCTTTAGTCAAAACCCTAATTCAGTCGATTCAAAGCTGTTGAGCTTGTTGAAATGAATTTCTGAGGACCAAATGTTGATTATTGATGAAGATGATCCATTTGAGATGAAGGGAGAACAAAACCCTAATTGATTGTTACTTGTACTGATGAGTGATCTCTTGATTAAACCCTGCTGAGCACAAGTAACAAACACAAGCTATGCAATTTGTTAGAAATGCAAATGATGTATATGCAAATGATATGAGGTGGTATCTTAGGTCAAAAATTGGGGTATGACAATTACATAATACATGCATCATGACATTGCATAAAGACTAACTATACCTATTGCAGGATACAGGTACAGACAAATGAATGAAATCTCTAACTTTCCAAGATCTAATTCAGCTACTACGAACGGTACTGACACGACAAAGAGATCTAATTCTATCATCACGAACGGTGTAGACACGATCACTGACCTTTCCAGTCTAATTCAGCTACTACGGACGGTACTGACACGACAAAAAGATCTAATTCTATCATCACGAACGGTGTAGACACGATCATCTTCCAAAGTCTAATTCAGTTACTACGAACGGTGGTGACACGACCAACTCTCCAAAAATCTAACTCATCTACTATACGATCAACATTCAAACCACTACTTCTAAAAAACACTTCAGTCTCGACATCTGGATGGCATCTTTAAGCCCATCTCCAACAAATATTCCTCAATACAAAAAAATTTTCAGCCTAACGCACGGCATTCCAGACATCTACGGATGCAATTTGGATTCGTCTAACGCACGACTCATCCATCAGCCTAACGCACGGCATTCCAGACATCTACGGATGCAATTTGGATTAGTCTAACGCACGACTCATCCATCAACCTGACGCACGGTTTTCCAGACATCTGAGGATGCAATTGAGAATAGTCTAACGCACGATTTATTCTTCGACCTAACGCACGGTTTTCCAGACATCTGAGGATGCAATTGAGAATAGTCTAACGCACGATTTTATTCTTCGACCTAACGCACGGTTTTCCAGTCATCTGAGGATGCAATTGAGAATAGTCTAACGCATGATTTTATTCTTCGACCTAACGCACGGTTTTCCAGACATCTGAGGATGCAATTGAGAATAGTCTAACGCACGATTTATTCTTCAACCTAACGCACGGTTTTCCAGACATCTAAGGATGCAAGCTAGACCCAGTCTAACGTACGACTCAACCTAAGTCTAAGGCTCACAAACAGTCTTACGTACGACACATTCTGACTCTCAAGTATATCAAGTCGGATGGCATCTTCAAGCCCATCTCCATCATACATCTTCTCTAAACACCTGGATGGCATCTTCAGGCCCATCTCTGGCAAAAGTCCCTACTTCAGCTAGGGCAAATTTCTTGGTATTCTAGTGTTCAATCCTCTTCCACCTTCAGATTCCGATAATCACACATGCCAATCTGCATCCTCAGGTTTAAGAAGATTGAACAGGGGCAGCTGTCATACCCCAAAATTTGCCCGCATTATTTTAAGCTTGGTCTTTACGAAGATGATGGTCTATTGCTACTGACATTTTGACATTGGTTAATCTTGCTTATTTAAAATATTCGATGGTTTATTTAAACCATTGTTTTAAAACCCGGACCGGACCGGCCGGTTGAACCGGTCCGACCGGAAACCGGTGACATTACCGGGTTGATCATGGTAGTTGACCGGATCTGCAATCAAACCGTTATAAACCGGTATGACCGGCCGGTTTTCGATTAAACCGGCGAACCGGTCAAATATGAATCAAACCGGTCAGCTATCTCAATAATTAATAAAACAATGTTTACTTTGTAAAAGCCAAGAATCGAATTGAGAACTAACAATACCAGCATATTTGGTTTAACCACTATAGCATTAACGTTTCAATGTTATCCTGGAGCTAAATTCTCTATATATTTTATGGAGATCTATTTTATAAATGTATATTAATGTATAAACAAGTATTAGTACAGTATTTTTTTTTGTAATTATTAATTTAATATATATATATATATATATATATATATATATATATATATATTCATATATTTTAAATTAAAACTAATATATTACCATTTAATATATTAAATAAATATATGATAATTATAGAACGTTTAAATATTTGTGTATAGTGATAAATAGAACATTAGTTTGTTATTATTTTCTTTAGCATAAATTAGTATATATTTTTAAAGTTGGATTCAAACTTAGAACATCTAATTAAATTATAATGAATTATTTACACCACTTTTTATTGATCTAAAATTAGTTTTAATTTAATTTAATTTGATATATTTAAATTTTGTATGCACATAATATATATAATATTTTTTATATTTTTTATAGGGCCGGTTCAACAACCATGCGGGTTAATTAATGACCCGTTGGTCCGACCAGTGACCCATTAACCCAGTGCATTGACCGGGTCAATCACCGGTCCGGGTTTTAAAACACTGTCTATAACCTTACCTCATTTGCGCCCTCTTATTTTTCATTAAATATAATAATCACAATAATAGAAATTTATATAATAGTAGTAATTTAATATAGATAGTTTTGATTAATATATTAGTTATTAATTTTTAATATAAAC
The DNA here is from genome assembly GCF_029867415.1 of Vicia villosa. Taxonomy (NCBI): domain Eukaryota; kingdom Viridiplantae; phylum Streptophyta; class Magnoliopsida; order Fabales; family Fabaceae; genus Vicia; species Vicia villosa. The sequence continues at coordinate 557,038 of NW_026705391.1, read as the reverse complement.
ATTATATATGTTTAAAGATTAATTATAAATAAATAATTTTATAAAAAAATATAATTTATAAAATACATATAAAAAGCATATACAAATATCTTTAAAAAACATATTATTATTAATATTAAAACAAAAATAATTTTTTTATAATTAATACAATTCTATTTGTCGTATCCAAAAAAATAATTAATATATATTTTTTCTTCATTTTATAAAATTATATAATAATATTTATAAATAAATATTAATATTAGTTTCTATTGTTTGAAAACAACGGTATAATATATATAACTATTTAAATTAGTAAAAAATTATTAGAAAATTGTATAATGAAATAATATAATATAAATATGATTTTATATTAAAATTTCAATATTTTAAATATGATTTTAAATTAAAAAGAAAATATGAATTATTTATTTGGATACAACAACATATAATTATATTAATCATAAAAAAAATGTTTTAAGATTAAAAATAACATGGTTTTTTTGGTATATTTTTTAGTAGGTATTTTAAAATAATTATATTAGTTATAAAAAATTTATTTATAATTAATATTAAAAAATGTATTATCGTTATACTAAAAAGTAATAATATATTAATTAAAATGTCAATGTTATTATGTATTAGAAAAATAATTGCTACGATTATAAAATTATTTTTTTGGACACTAAAAGAATAAGGGATGTATAAAAAAAATTGGTTGCAATTATAGGGTAGGTCTTATAGAAAAATTTCTTGAAAAATATCATAAAATAAGGGACCTAAAAAGGAAAAATAAAATATTTTTCTATTTTCTTTTAAGATAATCAACAATATCTAATATTAAATGAGTATTATATTTATTTAGAAATAATCATGTACATTCCAACTCATTTTATTTATTACAATCTCAAACGTTAATTAAATCTAACGATTGATATTAATAGTTCTCATTTCTCATATAAGATATCAGTTCTCACCGGATACGCTCCATATATATATATATGATACAAGTTCTTTGAAGTTTCACATCACTTAGTTTTGTGAAGGAAGGGGTATCTAATACTATATATAGGATTCAAGTTCTTCTATATAAGATGCACCCGCCAAAAGCACTTTATGTTTGTATTTAACTTTCTTTATTCTCTTATACTTTTGTATTAAAGTGTTGTGAGATGTAATTAACTATTTGTTTTGGAGGGTATGGGTGTATTGGGGGCCTGAGTTTGTTGAGGGTAATTTATGTGTTGTAGTAATTTTCACATCGTGTTATTTGTGAATACAAGATTACAATCACAAAGATGTTTTTGATTAATGGCAAACTCAATAAGCACACAAGCAACAAGGTGAAAGCAGAAAACTCAAAGAAAAGCAAGCATTGATCACTCATGTTAGAACAGGTCGACCTATTATGCTTATAGGTTGACTCAACACAAGCAAAACAAGAAGAATGCAGAAAAGCAGCAGTTAGGTCGACCTACTGTCAACCTAGGTCGACCTAAAATGGAGAAAAATCCACATACTTCTGCTAGGTCGACTCACACATCATCCAGGTCGACCTAAATTGATGAAATTTACATACCAGTCTGCTAGGTCGAACTACACAACGACTAGGTCGACCTAATCTGAGAAAATGTCCCCAGAATGCATTTTGAGAGGATTCTGGTCGACCTACTCCTTAAACAGGTCGACCTAACTGGGAGCAAAATTCTGCAAGCACTGCTAGGTCGACCTAAGCTCTACAAGAGGTCGACCTAACTGATCAAGAATGCCAAAAATTCTGTTTCTCTCATCTCCAACTGCTAAGTTATCTTATATATTATCAAAGGTTCATTTATTCAAAACAACACCAACGACTGAAAGATACACAAACGCTTCTCATCTTCGTTCTTCATCATCTCCAACACAATTACACATAATCATTCTTGCGTTGCGGGTTAGTGATGAGTTCGATAACGTCCATGGAACGGAATTGAAGATTCCTAGTGGGTGAAGGTTTGTGGGGTTTGTTGGTGAATAAAATCTGCGGGTTTTGTCCTCCACGAGGGGTGGTTCTTGGGGGTTTTTATCAAGAGGCGTTCATTGAGGATTCGGCTGAGTGTAACGATTGAGGAACGGGGAGTTCAAGGAATCAAGACACTGCAGAAGGGAATCAAAGTGAAGCTCTTAGATAACCTTGATCTTGCTCAAGATTAAGGGGGAAGAAGATTCAAAGGATCGACATAATTGGTTTATCGTTTATCGCTTTGTTATCTTCTTTGTATATACTACTTTCAACATTAATGAAAGATTACCCAATTTCAATTTGGAATTGGGGGCAGACGTAGTCGTAGCGAGGACGATCGACGAACTGCCTAAACAAATATCGTGTTCTTGTCGCTTTTACTTTTTCATTTACATTCTGTTCATATTTGGTTATAATAGCAAATTGATCAACGATTCAAGTGTTAAGATTGTGAATTAAGAACTTACCTAAACATCACAATCCACCACACATTGAATTACCTTCAATTTGATCATTATCACCAAGTGTTTGTATATTTGTTTCTATCACTCTTACTGCATTGCAAACATTGTCCATCATACAAAAGGTTAATCTGATTTTCAATAAGAGAAATGCTTTGATTCTGCAACATATACTCTTATCATTTACCTCAAGTCTTTGACTGGTTTTTAAACACATATATAATCGTTTCGATAGTGGTTCGGAATAGACGCGAGTCGATTCCGAATCACTTCTGCTGAAAAGTCGTTTAAATCCGTAAAACTGTGTACGATCTATTCACCCCCCCTCTAGATCCTAAGGCCAGCGTCTAACAAGTGGCATCAAGAGCTCTGGTTTATTCCGTGCTACGTGAAACACTTATTGGAAAGATGGCTTCCGGACCTAAAGGGGCTCATAATAGAGCTCCAGTTTTCAACGGTGAAAACTATGGCTATTGGAAGGATTGTATGTGTGTCCACATCAATGCAATTGATAGGAACATCTGGACAGCTATTGTCAATGGTCCCTTTCAGATCACCATGACAAATGCAGCTGGTGCAGTTGTTCCAAAACCAGAAAATACTTGGGATGCTGAAGATGAAAAGAGATATGCATACGATTGGAAAGCGAGAAACATTCTAATCTCAGCTCTAGGAGTTGATGAATACTATCGCGTTTCCCATTGTAGATCAGCTAAAGCTATGTGGGACACATTGCAAGTTTCCCACGAGGGAACGGATGATGTCAAACTAGCTAGGATCAATACGTAAACTCAAGAGTTCGAACTCTTCCACATGGAAGATGGTGAATCCATCGAAAACATGCAGAAGAGATTCGTTCATCTGAAAAATCGGTTAAATTCACTTGATAGACCTGTTTCCAATGCAGTTGCTACTAACAAAATCTTAAGATGCTTGAACAGGGAATGGCAACCCAAAGTTACAGCAATAAAGGAAGCAAATGATTTAAACACTTTAGACATCACAACTCTATTTGGTAAACTAGAGGAACATGAACAACACCTTAAATGCCTTGACATGCATGAGAAAAGGACAAAGAAAGAAAAGAACATGGAGAAAGAGGTAGAGAAGAAGTTAATAGCTCTAAAAGCTTCGAGCTCCAAGACCTCAAAACGAGAGCCAAAGGATAGTGACACAAGTGATGACGAAGACTCCGATGATGAGGAAATGGGACTGTTTGTGCGAAGATACAACAAATATCTAAAGAAAAATGGAGCAAAACATTCCGACAAAGGCCTGATCAACTATAGGAAGCAATCAAACATGTTCAAACAAGATGACGACAACAAGGGAAAAATCAAAGGTCTTTGCTTCAATTGTGGGAAAGCCGGTCACTACAAACCGGATTGTCCATACCTTAAGAAAGAGAAGGAGAAGAACCAAAGCAAAGGTCATAACAAATCTAAAAGAGCCTACATAGCATGGGAAAGTGATTCATCTAGTGAAAGCTCATCAAGCGATGAAGAAGAATCAGCAAACCTATGTTTCATGGCTCATCAACACAAGAAAAAGAAAGCTGTAAGTCATCTTAAACCTGAACTCGTAGATAAGGTATCTCATTCTCAACTAAAACTTGCTTTTGAAGAATTACATAGAGATGCAATTAAAGCTTTCAAACTTTTGGCCTCAAATAAGAAAATATTTTCATATCTTGAATCAAAAGTTGAGAAAACCGAAAAGGATATGGAAGCTTTAAAACAATCTATGCTAGACATTCAAAAGGACAAAGTTGAAATAGATCCTACATCATGGTTTGGTTGTGAGACATGTCACATTTGGCAAAAAGAAGTAAGAGATCTAAAAGCCAAGTTAGACAAGGCTCTACAACCAAAAGTGACTTTTGCGGTTGATCCAAACAAGTTCAAAAGATCGTATACTCCTTTATATAGCAAATACACTTTTGTACCAAAAGTATCAACTAGCAAAACTCCATATTCTCATCATATTACCTGTCATTATTGTTGCAAAAAGGGACATACCATTGAAAAATGCAAATTTAGGAGAATTTTAGTTCCTAAAGGAGTATTTCAATGGTTGCCTAAGTGCAACAAATTGTGTACTCACTACCAAGGACCCAATGAAAATTGGGGACCTCCCTCTTTAAATTAATCTTGCAGGAAAAGTGTCTTGACATTGCCGAAAGGTTGTGGTTCCTTGATAGCGGATGTTCAAGACACATGACTGGAGACCTATCTCTTTTCGTTGAGTTTCAAGCAAAGAAAAAGGGGTATGTCACCTATGGAGATAACAATCGGGGAGCCATACTTGGTAAAGGAAGTGTCCATCCACTGAAGACATTGTCAAGGATAAGGAAGACGAGGATGAAAGTATTGTAAAGAAAGATGCTGAGGGAGAGAAAGATGAGTCTCACAATGAAAATGAAAAAGAAAGCATCTCAAACAATGAAGAACTTCCCAAAGCCTGGACAAATGTGAAAGATCATCCAATTGACAATATAATAGGAGACATCTCAAGGGGCGTTACAACACGCTCAAAGATAAGTAACTTCTGTCATCATTTTGCTTTTGTTTCACAAGTTGAGCCGAAAAACGCTAAGGATGCATTACTTGATGAGCATTGGCTAATGGCCATGCAAGAAGAATTAAACCAATTTAAACGGAATGATGTTTGGGACTTAGTCCCTCATCCGGGAGATCATCAAGTAATAGGCACTAGATGGGTTTTTCGTAACAAACTTGATGAAAACGGTGTTATTACTAGAAACAAAGCTAGATTAGTTGCCCAAGGTTATAATCAAGAGGAAGGTATTGATTATGAAGAGACATACGCTCCTGTAGCACGTCTCGAAGCTATTCGTCTCTTACTTGCTTATGCTTGTTCTAAAGACTTCAAACTATTCCAAATGGATGTTAAAAGTGCCTTTCTAAACGGCTATATAAATGAAGAAGTCTATGTTGCTCAGCCACCCGACTTTGAGAATTACATGTATCCAACTCATGTCTATAAGCTGAAACGTGCTCTATACGGTCTTAAACAAGCCCCTCGGGCTTGGTACGAACGTTTGAGCAAATTTCTCCTTAGTCAAGGGTACTCTAGGGGTAAAGTTGACACTACTCTCTTTATTAAAAGAAAAGATAAAGATATTCTCTTAGTCCAAATTTATGTAGATGACATTATATTTGGGTCGACTAATACAAAACTTGTCAAAGATTTTTCTAAGCTTATGCAGAGTGAATTTGAGATGAGTCTCATGGGTGAGCTAAATTTCTTCCTTGGCCTACAAATCAAGCAACTCAGTCATGGAACGTTTGTGAATCAAACTAAATACTGTACGGAGCTGCTCAAAAGATTTGGAATGAGTGAAGCGAAAGAAATTGACACACCTATGGCAACAAATACTAATCTAGACAAAGATGAAAAAGGTAAAGAGGTTGACGTGAAATTATACCGAGGTATGATAGGTTCACTATTGTATCTTACTGCCTCAAGACCAGACATCATGTTTAGTGTGTGTATGTGCGCAAGATATCAATCCTGTCCAAAAGAATCTCACTTGAAAGCTGTCAAAAGAATTCTGCGATACTTACGTGGAACTACTACATATGGCCTATGGTATCCAAAGGGAAATGAGTGTCATTTGGTAGGATTCTCTGATTCAGATTTTGCTGGCTGCAAATCCGATAGAAAAAGCACCAGTGGAACGTGTCATCTATTCTCAAATTCATTAATAAGTTGGCATAGCAAGAAACAAGTATCGGTTGCATTATCTACTGCTGAGGCAGAATATGTAGCTGCTGGAAGCTGCTGTGCACAAATATTATGGCTCAAGCAACAACTTCTTGACTTTGGTATTAAGCTTGATCGCATACCTATCATGTGCGATAACACAAGTGCCATAAACTTGAGTAAAAATCCTGTCTTACATTCACGTACCAAGCATATTGAAATAAGACATCACTTTCTACGAGATCATGTAGAAAAAGGAGACGTTACATTTGAACATGTGGAAAGCAAGAAGCAACTAGCTGACATCCTCACCAAACCTCTAGCAACGGAGCAATACTTCAACATTCGTAGGGAATTAGGGATACTCGATATCTCTAATTTGGGCTAATTACGTTTGTTCTCTCTTAATATTATTCCTTTACTTTATATATATATATATGTTTTCTTTTGCTAACATTCTTTCTTAGCGTAAAGGTAGTTCATCATCTAGCCAAGCGTCATTCCACATTGATTAAAGGCTGCCATTAAAGTTGAGAAAGCGGTAACGTTATTGTTGTTCACTTCCAAAAATATTATTGATACTATAATATGCTATCAATTAACATGCTTATAGTGACTTCATACATATATCGCTCTTGCTCATTTGACTCTCATGATATAACTGGCTACTTTTTTTATGAATGCTAGCATTTTATCTATGTTTCTCTCGTTACGTTTCTCTTTTCGTTGTATATCTTTTTGATGTTGACAAAGGGGGAGATGGATGCTGAGTGTACGGGGGAGCTTTGTTGAGAGATTGCCTTGTCGAGAAATAGATGCTGAATGTACGGGGGAGCATTGTTGAGTCTTTATCTCTTACTACCAAAGCCTCGACTACTGGTTTGCCATCATCAAAAAGGGGGAGTATGTGAATACAAGATTACAATCACAAAGATGTTTTTGATTAATGGCAAACTCAATAAGCACACAAGCAACAAGGTGAAAGCAGAAAACTCAAAGAAAAGCAAGCATTGATCACTCATGTCAGAACAGGTCGACCTATTATGCTTATAGGTTGACTCAACACAAGCAAAACAAGAAGAATGCAGAAAAGCAGCAGTTAGGTCGACCTACTGTCAACCTAGGTCGACCTAAAATGGAGAAAAATCCACATACTTCTGCTAGGTCGACTCACACATCATCCAGGTCGACCTAAATTGATGAAATTTACATACCTGTCTGCTAGGTCGACCTACACAACGACTAGGTCGACCTAATCTGAGAAAATGTCCCCAGAATGCATTTTGAGAGGATTCTGGTCGACCTACTCCTTAAACAGGTCGACCTAACTGCGAGCAAAATTCTGCAAGCACTGCTAGGTCGACCTAAGCTCTACAAGAGGTCGACCTAACTGATCAAGAATGCCAAAAATTCTGTTTCTCTCATCTCCAACTGCTAAGTTATCTTATATATTATCAAAGGTTCATTTATTCAAAACAACACCAACGACTGAAAGATACACAAACGCTTCTCATCTTCGTTCTTCATCATCTCCAACACAATTACACATAATCATTCTTGCGTTGCGGGTTAGTGATGAGTTCGATAACGTCCATGGAACGGAATTGAAGATTCCTAGTGGGTGAAGGTTTGTGGGGTTTGTTGGTGAATAAAATCTGCGGGTTTTGTCCTCCACGACGGGTGGTTCTTGGGGGTTTTTATCAAGAGGAGTTCATTGAGGATTCGGCTGAGTGTAACGATTGAGGAACGGGGAGTTCAAGGAATCAAGACACTGCAGAAGGGAATCAAAGTGAAGCTCTTGGATAACCTTGATCTTGCTCAAGATTAAGGGGGAAGAAGATTCAAAGGATCGACATAATTGGTTTATCGTTTATCGCTTTGTTATCTTCTTTGTATATACTACTTTCAACATTAATGAAAGATTACCCAATTTCAATTTGGAATTGGGGGCAGACGTAGTCGTAGCGAGGACGATCGACGAACTGCCTAAACAAATATCGTGTTCTTGTCGCTTTTACTTTTTCATTTACATTCTGTTCATATTTGGTTATAATAGCAAATTGATCAACGATTCGAGTGTTAAGATTGTGAATTAAGAACTTACCTAAACATCACAATCCACCACACATTGAATTACCTTCAATTTGATCATTATCACCAAGTGTTTGTATATTTGTTTCTATCACTCTTACTGCATTGCAAACATTGTCCATCATACAAAAGGTTAATCTGATTTTCAATAAGAGAAACGCTTTGATTCTGCAACATATACTCTTATCATTTACCTCAAGTCTTTGACTGGTTTTTAAACACATATATAATCGTTTCGATAGTGGTTCGGAATAGACGCGAGTCGATTCAGAATCACTTCCGCTGAAAAGTCGTTTAAATCCGTAAAACTGTGTACGATCTATTCACCCCCCTCTAGATCCTAAGGCCAGCGTCTAACAAGTGGCATCAAGAGCTCTGGTTTATTCCGTGCTACGTAAAACACTTATTGGAAAGATGGCTTCCGGACCTAAAGGGGCTCATAATAGAGCTCCAGTTTTCAACGGTGAAAACTATGGCTATTGGAAGGATTGTATGTGTGTCCACATCAATGCAATTGATAGGAACATCTGGACAGCTATTGTCAATGGTCCCTTTCAGATCACCATGACAAATGCAGCTGGTGCAGTTGTTCCAAAACCAGAAAATACTTGGGATGCTGAAGATGATTGGAAAGCGAGAAACATTCTAATCTCAGCTCTAGGAGTTGATGAATACTATCGCGTTTCCCATTGTAGATCAGCTAAAGCTATGTGGGACACATTGCAAGTTTCCCACGAGGGAACGGATGATGTCAAACTAGCTAGGATCAATACGTAAACTCAAGAGTTCGAACTCTTCCACATGGAAGATGGTGAATCCATCGAAAACATGCAGAAGAGATTCGTTCATCTGAAAAATCGGTTAAATTCACTTGATAGACCTGTTTCCAATGCAGTTGCTACTAACAAAATCTTAAGATGCTTGAACAGGGAATGGCAGCCCAAAGTTACAGCAATAAAGGAAGCAAATGATCTAAACACTTTAGACATCACAACTCTATTTGGTAAACTAGAGGAACATGAACAACACCTTAAATGCCTTGACATGCATGAGAAAAGGACAAAGAAAGAAAAGAACATGGAGAAAGAGGTAGAGAAGAAGTCAATAGCTCTAAAAGCTTCGAGCTCCAAGACCTCAAAACGAGAGCCAAAGGATAGTGACACAAGTGATGACGAAGACTCCGATGATGAGGAAATGAGACTGTTTGTGCGAAGATACAACAAATATCTAAAGAAAAATGGAGCAAAACATTGTGCTCTTTTTCTTCCAAAAGGAATAGGGATGAAATAAAAATAATTTTGGGAAATATTACTTCCTTTGTAAAAGAGAAGAAACACAGTAGAGATCTGTGTTTCTGTCATAGTTGTGTTTAATGTTTATTTATTGGTGATAATTATTAACGAATAACGAAAATCTGATGTATGCTCCATTGCCGAGTTTTAGTAGGCTTGGTGGGAATATACAATTCTCTTCTACCAAATTAACAATGATATAAATAACATTAGTTAAAGAAAAAAGAAAAGTCATAGTAAAAATTAAAAATGTACACATTTTCAAATATTTTATTAGGTAGGTCATTTAATTTAAAAGAGGGAACTGCAATTATAGTTACTATATAGTATTAAAATTACAAATTCACACATTTTCAAATATTTTATTACGCAGGTCATTCAAGTTAAAAGAGGAGGGTATGCATTTATAGTTACTATATAGCATGATAGTTACAAATTCACACATTTTAAAATGTTTTATTAGGTAGACCATTCAATTTAAAAGAAGAGTGTGCATTTATAGTTACATTTCAATGTAATTACAATCTTTCACTTAATCCTCTCTTTCACCCTCTCCACCGCATAATTAATCTTTTGAGTTCCAAGAAATAGAACGAAATCAAATTAACTTTTTTTAACTTCTTATGTATTTATTATCTTTTTTTCTAATTTTTATGTGCTTTTAGAATTAATTGAAATGATTTTGTTGTTACATTGTGTAATAAATAATTAATGAGATATTTTTTACGAGAGAGTGTTTGAATTCTAGATCTATATTAAAAAATTTATGAAAAAATTCAAGAGGTAAGAAAAATCATTTATTTTTATTTTAACCTAATACTTCACCCATATGAATTTTTTCTATGATAATAGATTTTTATTGGATGCATTAATAGAAACTATTTTAAACTTATTCTTTATGAATTAAAAGATAAAAAAATGTACATACACAATTTTTACTTTTGATCTTACATAATTTTTACTTTTTATCTAAGTGCTTTAGTCTGATAATAAGGGTAAAAACAAAACTTAGGTACAATTCTTTAAGTGTTACTATTTTCGTGAAAATATGATAAGTATAATTTTCTTTTATACACATGCAAATTTTTCCTATTTTCATTCACTTAATGATATTTAAATATATTTGTCATATTTTTATTGAAAAATAATAAGAACACATCTAAAGAATTGTATCTAAAAATTATTCTTAATTTTTAAATAGATGAAATCAATAATTGTGAGAGATACCGATGTGCAATCTATATTTGCTAAATAATCTGTAAACGAGTTCACTTCTCTATAAATGAATGTATTAAAAAAATTTCATGTTAACTAGGATGTTCCTAAAGAGAATCCAGTGGTTTCTAGGCTGGCAAGGATCAAACAAACCTTAAAAGCTAGGATGTTCCTATAGAGGATCCAGTGGTTTCTAAGCTGACAAAGATCAAAGAAGCCTTGAAAAAAAGCGTGAATTACTATTTGAGAGCTAGACTCATTAACACCGTTGAGAATTCAGTAATGAAGGAAACATTAACATGGTTGAGAATTCAGTAACGAAGAATTCAGTAACAAAGGAAGAGGGAAAGATGACATGCTCAACAAAGACACTCAAAAGGTTCCAATATTTATTGCAAAAAGATTTGTACAGCAAGCTGCTAAAGGATTACGAGGAAACACCGTTGAGAATTCAGTAATGAAGGAAACATTAACACCGTTGAGAATTCAGTAATTAAGGAAACATTGACACTGTTTAGAATTCAGTAATGAAGGAAGTGGAAAAGATGACATACTCAGCAAAGGCACTCAAAAAGTTCCACTATTTATTGTAAAAAAATTTATATTGCTAAAGGATTCAAAGTGAAGGATCCTCGCAGTTGCATTTAATTCAGTCGAGAATAAAGGATTTCAAATCACTTCCTTAGTCACAGGAACTCGAGAAGGATGCAAAATAACATTGAAGCTTCTCAAATAATTCCTCAATTTTATTTCTCTAGTATGTCACATGATTTTAAATTTAATTTATATATTAATATGTTGTTTATCATTAAAATTATTAGTATGGTTTTTTTCTGTTGAATTTGTCTACTATTATCATTTTATAAAATATTATCTACATGAACCATATACTTAGAGTTACATTAGTTTAGAGAGTTTAGATCATTCATTTTGTTATCACTGCCTACTAAGAGGCTGCATCAATTTAGAGAGCTTAGATCTCTCGTTTTGTTGTTACTGATACTCCCCACCTCATGGGCTAAAGTGACTGATGGTCTTATAAATAAGTCTGATCATAAAAATAAACTTAAGAAAAAATCTTGAAGCGCCTTTTAAAATACTATTTTGTTTTTGTTGACTATAATTATGGTGTTCTGGTTGAGTCTGATGGTTTTTTGTTTTAAATCAGGAAAATATATTAAAGCTTCAAAGAGTCGAAATTACAACCCACAAAAGAGCCGAACAAGAAAATTACAAACCGACTGAAACCTAACTTAAGTAAAACAATGGGTTATTGCTAAACTCATAGAAGTTATAATTGGAATGAGTAATTTTCCCGATGAACGACCATCTCCAAACGAGCGCTTTGCAACTCCAAACGACATCCCGCGAATTCCAAGAACCGTTGTTGAAAACAATGTCCTTCCTTCGTAACCAAAGGCTCCATAAAATAGCAATCCAAACGGTACCTTCTTTACTGGTTTTGACTTTCTTCGAATGACAAAAGGAGCTCCAAGACAAAAAACTTTCCTTGAAATCAATACCGATATTAAAGGGTAACCCAATCCACTCGGCCATTTCCCTCCAAACGATACCCGCGTTCCGACAAGATAGGAAAGAGTGAAGAAGATATTTGTTGCAATTTGCACAAAAAACACATTCAAGGTTCGATGTATTAGGAATAATACCTTTACGCCTAAGAGAATCCTTTGTGGGAACTTTGTTGATGAAGCACCTCCAACCAAAAGACCCCACTTTCAATGGAACATCTACCTTCCAAATATCGTTATAAGCCGAATCGAAACAATTAGACGGACCGAAAGGAACTAAGAAGCTGCAAAGAAAACGATAGCATGAAGCAACTTTGTAAATTCCTTCCGGTTCAAGTTTCCAAACAGCAGCATCCTTCTTATACTCTTCCAGCACTGCCGTGGACAGCACCTCACGCAAGACATGCAGCTGCTGGGCGCGGGCAACAGCTCCTGAAAGCGCAGACATAACTGATGCAGAGCTACCGGCCGTAGCAGTGGCAGTGCTGCCGGAGCCAACCCCATACAAAAAACCAGAAACAACACCCGGTGCAGTGACAAAGTTCGTCCCAGCATTAGAATCAAAGTCATGGTTTGCGGGAATGCCAAAATCTCCCCAAAACCACTCCCCGTCATTCCACCCTCCCATGGCACCAATCGAAACGTCTTGCAACAAAGAGCAATTGTAAAGGTTCGCGAAGCGATCCTTTAAAGGACCACTATCCAACCAATGGGATTTCCAAAAAGATATAGAGTGTCCATCTCCAACCTGAAAAAGAAAATTGTTAGTAAAAAAATTCTCCGTTAGATCATTCCCCAAAGAGATAATATTCGCCCACCACACCGATGTCTTCCTTCCCTTCTTAACTCTTGAATTGTGGCCACACAAACTAATATTCACATCCTCATATCGAGCTTTAAGCATTCTATACCATAAATCTTTAGAAGCTCCATACATCCTCCAATGCCACTTCAAAAGAAGCGCTTTATCAAATTGATCCAACCTTCTAAAGCCAAGACCGCCTTTTTCCACCGGAAGGCACAAAGAGTTCCATTTAACCCAATGCAATTTCCTTTTCTCTTCAACCCCTCCCCATAAAAATTTACTTTGCATTCTATTTAACTCCGCTATCACTTTTTGTGGAGCTTTGTAGAAAGAAAGGGTGAATATTGCCAAGCTACTTAAAATCTATTTTATTAGAGTGATCCTTCCTCCGAAACTAAGCCACCTCCCTTTCCAAGAACTCAATTTCCTCCTAACATTGTCCAAAAGGGGATTCCAAGAAGAAATTCTTCTAGGATTTGAACCAATAAGGATACCGAGAAATTTGAACTCCCTTTCCTCCGGCCTAAAACTGGGGAAATTAGTAGCAACTCCCATAAAGTGCGGAGTAATATTGACCCCGATCAATTTGCTCTGATGGTGATGATATAAATTATTGATTATCAAATTAATTTTTTAATATTTTGAGTTTAACCTTTTTATAAATTTATTTAAATGTTGATTTTTGGCTGATAATATATATTGAAAACATCAATTTTTCTCGTAGTTTTTTTTTAATAAAAGAGAGAGGCAAGTCCCAAAGCATCTGCATCTGATAAATGCCTAATATGACTAGGAGAAAAATCGAAAAAATACATACACCAAAAATTTGCTAAGGCGGCACCACAATAATTGACTTCCCTATACGAATGTGCCACAATCACCTCCCAATGAAGATTTAATAATAGACGAATATTGTTCACTAAGGATTGTCCAACAATACTAGTAGAGGCTCCATTTTTTATGGCGTTCACAACCGCCATATAATCATCATTCAATTCCACACCATCCAAACCTAACCTCAAAGCATAATTCAACCCTTCCAAAACATCCCATCATTCAGCAACAAAAACACTCTATGCTCCTATAGATTTGGAGAAACCACCAATCAATTGACCATTCTGATCTCTTATACCTCCTCCGTACCCAGCTTTATTATTATCTTTACAAACCCCATCCATATTTAATTTAAACTTTCCCTCCATCGGAGGCTTCCAACCTATTCACACAAGACTCCATGTTGGATACTTGTTCATCATAATCTTTTTATACAATTTGGAAATCTTAGCTTCAACCATATTTTTCTTATTTGCAAAATAGTCATTCACATCAAACTTCTTTGGAGGTGTCTCGATCTTTTGATGCTCGTACTTTTTAAGCAAAAAGTGTACAATGGCCGATTCTTGTGGCCAAGTAATCGGTCTAGCATTACCATCATCACCATCATCACCATCATACACAACTAAGCAAACTTCAACTCCAAACTTTCTAGAAAAATCCAATTTTTTTTTTATTAATCCATTTTGTCTCCAAATAAAAGCTAATTTTCAATCCTTTTGATTTTGGATGAATTTGATAGTTATTTTGGCACAACCCATTTCTACAAATATAAATATAATGATTGTCAATGTAAATATACCTTTCACTTTTGTCATTGAACTTAATTTTTATTTAATTATACAACATTTACAAAAGTTAAATAATAAAAAGTTATGATATACAAGTTTTTAATAACATCAAGAGTAATAAATAATCAGTTAAGAAAATAAATAATATATTTTTTATTGAGATATTTTAAAGCCTTTCTCAAGCTTATTTAATAATATAATATTATTAAAATCTTGGGCTTGACTTTTTTTTTTTGTTGAAAAAATAGATATTAATTAGGAAAAGTTAAAACAATTTGTTCTGTTAATTTTTCTTTGATTTTCTTTTAAAAATCCACCACCATTCCTATATTTTCCTTATAACAATTAAACCAATTATCTATACCTAATAACAATTAAACCAATTTTCCTCCGTGGTTTTTAACCCGATTTTTGTGTAGCAACTTTTGAGAACTTGGGTTCTCTTTTCAATATATTTCTTGCTTACCAAAAAAACAACCTATTACACCATGTTTGGACTATCAATGATAAAATTATAATATTCGTTAACATAATTATCATTAAAAAATATTATTACATGCTAAAATAGTAGAAGAAAGAAAGAAGGTTGTTCAAAGATTGAAAAAGCATTGTGACACAAAAGAATTAATAGTATTGTATTGAAGAAAAAACAAATGATTTAAACAAACAAATTCAAGAATATAAAACAATCAACTATAATAACAAAGAAAAAGCATGCTACAATGTATAAATATGAATGTTGTATAAAGATTTTTACCTTTTGTAGGCTGGTTGATCTCACGAACTCTGTGCTGCTTTGTTATTGTAATGAAAGTTTCAATCATGTTAAAAGATAATGTAGAGCTAATAATACAAGAAATTATAACCAATGTAGCTCCTTTTATAATCTGTGAATTGGATCTTTTAATTTTAGAAATCAAATCTATACATAAATTTTGTTACAGTCAGAAATCAAATTCTCATCCGCTAGGAAATCTTATATATCTTTTATTTATTATTTCAAATAAAATATTTGATTTTGATTAATAAAAAAAATATTTGATTTTGTAGGCATGTTAAAAGATTGTTAAAATATTTATATTTATTATTAGAAGATGTGCAGCCCTCTATGAGATCTTGTAAATTAATTGCCTGCAAGATCAACCTAAATCTTTTAGCCTGAATTTCATTTGGTGGGAAACTATTACTTAAAATTAAGCTAATACTATTGTTAGAATTCAAGTGCCGATTAATGTCTTCTGTCATTAAATAATTCAAGTGCCGATTAATAAAAACATACATGTCTTCCTGTCATTAAATAATTAGAGAATTTATTTAATGGGGAGTAGAAAGTGGTTTCAAAACGCAATGACAAACCAAGGACGAGGCTGGAAAGTTGGTGGAGATTACAAAGAGGAAAAGGCGTAGGTGATGAAGAGAAGCTCACAAGCTTCTTCTTCTCAGAGATCCCAGAAGACCATGGAGCAGAGGAAATGTTTAACATATTCAAGGACTTTGACCTGGTAGTAGAAGTGGTGATATCACCTAAGAGAGACAAAAGGGGGAGGCGATATGGATTTTTGAGATTCAAAAAGGTAGCGGACTCGAGGATGCTGGAGGTGGCGTTGGATAATATTATTATCAAGGGTAGGAAGATATATGCGAATACACCTAAGTTTCACGAACTCTGTGGTGCTTTGTTATTGTAATGAAAGTTTCAACCAAGTTAAAAGATAATGTAGAGTTAATAATACAAGAAATTATAACCAATGTATCTCCTTTTATAATATGTGAATTGGATCTTTTAATTTTAGAAATCAAATCTACACATAAATTTTGTTACAGTCAGAAATCAAATTCTCATCCGCTAGGAAATCTTACATATCTTTTATTTATTATTTCAAATTAGTTTGTTTTTGATTAAAATATTTGATTTTGATTAATAAAAAAATATTTGATTTTATAAGGCATGTTAAAAGATTTATATTTATTATTAGAAGATATGCAGCCCTCTGCGAGATCTTGTAAATTAATTGCCTGGAAGATCAACCTAAATCTTTTAGCCTGAATTTCATTTGGTCGGAAACTATTACTTAAAACTAATGCTATTGTTAGAATTCAAGTACCGATTAAAGTCTTCTGTCATTAAATAATTCAAGTGCCGCGATTCCAAAAGGGGGCTTTCCGGTAATCTCCCGGCGAGCTGCCGTGCGTGCAGCCCTGTGTTCTCGGAGGATCTCGAAGGCGCCTAGAAAGGTATCTTGTACTTTTTCAATTTTGGTTTAAACTCCTGGCTTTAGGGCTCAGGGACCTTGTTGAGAAGGTACTGTTAGATACCAATTTAGGGCTTTTTGGGTCTGACGGTGGTAAAGCACTGCGCGGTTTCCTTCTTCACCTGGGTTTTGTCTTCACTTTTTTGCTTCTTCTGGGTTTGGATTTTCAATCGGTTTTGACTGTGTGTGGCTTCTCTAAAGTTCTTTCTTTGGTTTCTTTAACTGGGCGTGTTCTGTGCTTCCTGGTTTCTGGTTTTATTACTGATGAGGGACCGTAGGTTTGTGCAGCAAGAAAATGGGTGGACGAAAGTTTCGCGGATTCGACAGGCTGGGGGAGTTATTTTGAGATGGGATGTTTTCCTGTTGGGGGGCTGGAATCGTAACCTGCCCAATATTGCTAAGGCGGTGACATCGTTTTATGTTTCTGAATTCCCAGAAGTTTCTTGCGCCAAAGATTTGTTCGATCTTTTCGGTTGTATCAGGAACATGTTGGAGGTGGAGATTTCGCCTAGAAGGAACAAATATGGAAAACGCTTTGGGTTTGCCAGATTTGTTGAGGTTGAAGACGGTCGGATACTCGCGGTGAGATTGGACAATGTCGTGATAGGGGATAATAAAATTCATGTTAACCTCCCCCGTTTTGAGAGGAACAAACGGGGTTTTGGGAGTCACCCTGCTGTTCAACCTATCTCTAAAAGAGTTGTTTTCCAGCAGCCTTTCTTTAAGAAGGTTTACCATGGTTGCGATGCAGGGAAGCCGCGTTCGTTCGCCAATGTCGTCGAGGGAGTCTCTCCGAAGGATTCATCTTTGCACGACCATTTGAACGATTCTGACGGGTTTACTGAGTTGAAGGAGGTCTATTTTAAATCGTCGGATATTCACAGGAGAAGGTTCGAAAAAGCCTTTATTGGGAGAGTGGTTATACCGGGTACGGCGTATAACATCCAGACTTATATGGAGATGGAAGGGGTGTTTGCTGTTAAGGTAACACCGATGGGAGGAAATACTTGCCTTCTAGAGGAATTGGAGGAAGGATTTTTTCAGGATCTTATAGGGGAGGGACAGGATTGGTGAAGGAGTTGGTTCAGTGATGTCAGGAAGTGGGAGGAGGACATGATCGAGGAACACAGCGAGGTGTGGCTGAGAGTTTATGGCTTACCCGTCGACGCTTGGCAATCTGATTTTTTTCATGGCTTTGGCTGAGTCGTGGGGCACTTTTGTGTGTATTGATGAGAGAACGGCTAAGGGTCGCGCTTTCGACGTAGCAAGGATTCTTGTTAGGGTGCAGCTATCATTTCGAACACCTAATGCCGCTAACGTTATCATCGATGGGAAGACGTTCTGTTTAACGATTAGAGAGGATCAATGGGGCATTCCGTTGGATTCATCATGCTGTTCCGAAAAACCTTCTTCTGCTGATCCTTCCTCGGATTCGAAGGATTTATGGAATGATGAATTAAGCCTTAGGAATTTTGATCAGAACTCTGTTCATTCGGATGATAGCATTGAACAATTCTCGGACAACGTTATTAGGGAGGAAGCGGCTGCAGAGCACTCCAAGGCGAGGAAGAAAGAGGCAGTCTGTGTGGTCGGGAATTCTGGAGGCAACGAATCTGGGAAATTCGACAACGCTCTTTTGAATGCAAAAAAAATTAGTGAGTTTTCCGGTAGGGAGAGGGATAAGGTAACAGCGCTTCATCTATCACCGGTCTCTGTCGGTTCTGATACTGTTCCAGAACAGCACCGGAGTATTTTGTCCGCTCCGATTCTTTCATCTCCGCATTCTGATATTCCTGAATCAGCAGCCGTCGAGTCCAGCAGGCTTGGAGTTTCGGACTCTGTAGTTTTTCCCAGCAAGGTCGCATGCTCTTTAGACTTGGCTGAGCCTATTTCCGGAACGAAATTTCGCAAGAGGCTGAGACTAAGATTGTTGAATAGGATGTCTGGTAAAGTTAGAGGCAGAAATAAAAATAACATGCTGCCTGATGGTGTGAGTTCTGTTCCGAACAGAATGGGTTCAGCATTGAGTCCCTCTACTAGACAGACATCTTGTAACTCTTTGGAGGTTAGCAGTGGCATTGACTGTAGTGTTAATTCAGTGTGTTATGGCGATCAAACCGATGAATCCGATATTTGTAGAAACAACGGGAGACAATGGAGATTTATGGACGTGGATATTGGGGGTAAATTTTGCTCGGCTATTGTTGCGCTTGGTGTCGTGAATGTGGAAGGAAGGAATAATCTCATTGATAGGATTGAATCATTGGAGTTAGGGGGCGTAAAAAAGGGGAGGTAAGGAAGGAGATTAAAGAAAGTGATCAATGATTATAGGTTCTATGAATATTAGGGGGGAGTGAATGCTCTTAAAAGAAGGAGGATTAGCGCGTTGATTAAAAAAGGTAACGCGGATGTGTTTTTAATTCAAGAAACTAAGGTTGTCAACATGGATGATATTTTGGCCAAGTCTTTTTGGTATGCTCCGGAGGTGGGTTTCTCTTTTTCTAATTCCTTAGGTAGGTCGGGAGGATTACTCATTTTATGGAATGATAAAGTGGAGGTTGTGAATAGCTTTAAAGGAGAGGGATACTTGGGTATTAAAGTTTGTTGGGAGAATGAGATGTATTATGTGGTAAACGTTTATTCGCCTTGTACGTTGATCAAAAAAATTGTGTTATGGAAGAAGTTGCTCAAGTTGAAGGAGACTTTCAAGGATGGGGAATGGATCATGGGAGGGGATTTCAACGCGATAAAAAATTGTAGAGAAAGAAAGGGGCGAGCGGTGAATGTGAATAAAAGAGAAGTGGAGCTTTTTGCGGAGTTTATTGATAAAAGTGCTTTGGTGGACATTCCTTGCAAAGGGAAAAAGTTCTCTTGTTTTAGCGGGGATGGGAAGTCGATGAGTAGAATCGATCGCTTTATCGTTTCTAACAAAGTGGTGTCTAATTGGGAGGTTACGGGTCAATTCATTGGTGATAGGGATATTTCGGATCATTGCCCCATTTGGATTTTGAAGGATCAACGGAATTGGGGACCTAAACCTTTTAAATTCAATAACGAATGGTTTAGTTTTGATTCCTTTATTCCTTTTGTGGAGAAAGAGTGGAAAAGTATGAAGGTGGAAGGAAGAGGGGATTTCGTGCTAAAAGAAAAACTTAGGCTCCTAAAAGATAAGTTAAGAATTTGGAACAAAGATGTGTTCGGTAGAATTAATTTGGAGATGGAGGATGGAGTTAGTAGTATGAATTTGGCCGATGACAAACTCGCTTCCGATGATTTTATCAACTTCGAAAGCATTATGGATTTAGAAAGGAAGCTTGTAGTAAGTTTTGGAGGAATTTAAGGATAAAAGAGAATATGTTATTACAAAAGTCTAGATTGAGTTGGATTAGGGAAGGAGATTCCAATAGTGGTTTTTTTCATAAGGTGATGAAACAACGAAGAAGGAACAACCATTTAGGCCCGATCCTTTCTTCGGAAGGATTGGCGGAGTCGGTAGAGGAGGTTAGGGAGACGGTGTTCAAACACTTCGAGGAGAAATTTGTTGAAAAGGAGGATAGTAGGCCGTTCTTGGAGAACATTCCTTTCAAATCGTTAAGTAAGAAAGAGGCGGATGATTTGGAGAGACCTTTTCTTCATGAAGAGATTAAAGAGGCGGTGTGGGAGTGTGGAGGAGATAAAAGTCCGGGGCCGGATGGGTATTCTTTTCTTTTCTTTAAAAGATGTTGGTACTTTATTAAAGAAGACTTCTTCAATTTCTTCAACTTTTTTTTGGAGGGAGCTCTCTATCAAAGGTAATTACTTCATCTTTCTTGACTTTAATTCCAAAGAAGCATAATCCATTGGAGTTGGACGATTATAGGCCTATTTGCTTAGTGGGATGCATTTATAAAGTGGCGACCAAACTTTTGGCGGGGAGACTCAAAAAGGTGTTAAACTCCATCATTTCCCCTTGCCAAACCGCTTTTGTTCCCGGTAGGCAATTGCTTGATGGGGTGTTAGTTGCGAATGAGGTGGTTGATTATGCTAGGAAGACGGGTAGTAATTGTTCCCTTTTCAAAGTTGATTTCGAAAAGGCGTATGATAAAGTGAGTTGGACTTTCTTAAAGTTTATGTTCAAATCTATGGGGTTCGGTCAGAGATGGATGAAGTGGATGGATTTATTGGTTTTTAAGAGCGATATGTCGGTGCTAGTGAACGGGAGCCCCTCGAAAGAGTTTGGGGTTTTTAGAGGGTTGAGACAAGGAGATCCCCTTTCCCCTTTTCTCTTTGTTTTGGTGGCGGAAGCTCTCACGGCCTTGGTTAGAAAATCTATGGAGATTGGGGAGTTCCAAAGTCTTGTTATCAATGGTTCTTGTAGCGTGGATATCCTTCAATTTGCGGACGACACTTTATTGGTGGGGGATAGTAGTTGGAAGCATATTCGGGCGGTTAAAACGGTTCTTAGAGCGTTTGAACTTGTGTCGGGGCTTGGTATAAATTATAACAAGAGTAAATTGATAGGTATCAATTCAAACTATCAATTCTTGGAAGTGGCGTCTCTCTTTTTGTCTTGTAAAGTGGAGGAAAACAAGTTCATCTTTCTAGGCATTCCCATTGGTCACAATCCTAGGTTGGATTCTACTTGGGATCCTCTTTTGAAGAAGATGAAGGCTAGATTGGAAGGTTGGACTAATCGTTTCTTGAATTTTGGAGGAAGGATTACTCTCTTGAAGTCGGTTCTTAGTTCTCTCTCCATTTTCACTATGTCTTTCTATAAAATGTCGTTGAAGGTGGTGAAGAAATTCAATAGTGTGCAAAGTAAGTTCCTTTGGGGAGGTTTGGATGAGAAAAGAAATATTCATTGGGTTCGGTGGAAAGACTTATCGCTTCCCTTGGAGAAAGGAGGTTTAGGAGTAAAGGATACCGCTTTGTTCAACATTTCTCTTCTTAACAAGTGGAGGTGGCGAATATTTCAAGGTCGAAAGTCGCTTTGGATTGATTTTCTGAAAGCTCGTTATGGTGATTTATCGTCCGTTTTGATGGTTGATGATAAGGTTAGTAACATTCCTCCCTCTCTTCTTTTTGGTGGAAAGATTTGGTTAAGATTCGGTCCTTTTTTCGTGCGGATCCTATGGTGGAAAATGTTAATTTTATTATTAACAACGGGTTTCATACGCCGTTTTGGGAATCTAATTGGTTGGAAGGGATCCCATTGAAAGAGGAATTTCCGGATTTGTATGTTAATTCTTTTTTGAAGGGTGTTTCGGTGGCGGGTATGGGAGGGTGGATTGAAGGAGTTTGGTGTTGGGGTGATTTTGGTCTAAAGTTGGAGGGTAATTCTTTAGAGGCGGATTTGATTATGATGAAGAACCGGGTGAATTCTTTTATAGGATGGAATCACGGAAAAGACTCGGTATTGTGGACTAAAGAAACAATGAAGGAATTTTCGGTAGCTTCTTGTTATAATTTTTATTTGAATCTCCATATCCCGTTTGGACCGCCTAATAGAAATGACGGAGTTTTTGGGTTTTTATGGAAAATGGAGGTTCCGTTCAAAATCAAGGCTTTTGGGTGGAGACTTTTTCTTGATAGGCTTCCGACGATTGAAGGATTGGTGTATAGAGGTATGACTTTTTCTCATGATATTTCTAAATGCGTTTTGTGTGGTCTTGTCTCCGAGGATAGGGATCATTTCTTTTTTGGTTGCTTGGTGGGTAAAAAGATTTGGAATGAGATAGCTTATTGGATTGGTAAAGTGGGGATTTTGGAAAACGAGTGTTTGCCGCATTTTATGGAGTGGCACTTGTATTTTCGCTCTCGTAAGGTTAAAGATAGTAAATTGGACGTGGTGTGGCTAGCCACCACTTGGTCTTTTTGGTTGCTTAGGAATGGTGTGCGTTTCCGGAAGGAAGCTTGGAGCATTAACAACACCGTTTGGAACATCAAGTTCTTGGTTTGTAAATGGTCTTTTTGCGGGAAGATTACTCATCCCAATTATGCTTTTTACGAGTTTAGCAAGGAGCCACTTTTCTTTCTATCGTAAGGATAATTGGTGGGTAATTTTTCTTTTTGTCGGGCTTTCCCGCACTCCTTTGTAATCGGGTTGGAGAACCCTTAGTTCTCCGTTTAATGTTATTTCTTGATTACAAAAAAAAAATTAATTCAAGTGCCGGTTAACAAAAAAGACATGGTCTTCCTGTCATTAAATAATTAGAGAATTTAAGATATAGCACAGCCCCATACTCATATAAGTCAATATCATTTATATTTTGAGTCAAAAGTTTTGTTGCCCTTATTCAACGACCAAATTTAAATGAAATTCAGTCTAGTTTTCACAACAAGTGTGAAGATGTTAAATATGTCTTTAGTTTTTTTTTTTAAAAGAGATGAGAGAGAAAGATGAGAGAAAAAGAGAAAGAGGTGAACATAGAAAATGGAGAGTGGAAAGTGGTTTCAAAACGCAATGACAAATTAAGGATGAGGCTGGAAATTTGGTGGGGATTACAAAGAGGGAAAGGCATAGGTGATGAAGAGAAGCTCACAAGCTTCTTCTTCTCAGAGATCCCAGAAGACCATGGAGTAAAGGAAAGTGTCGCTACTGCAAAAATCAACAGAGTAGCCACTAACATATTTATCCTGAAAAGGAAGGGAATGTCAGCAAACCACAAAACAAAACAACGGTCTCACGACTGGAGAAGAGGGTAAGGGAGTCGGTTACGCGAGGGGAAGGTGTTAGAACCCCTCGCGCCCATCATACTCGATGGTATCCACGTTTGTGTCTAAAACTATGGGTGTGTAACAAATCTATGCCTAATCTGAGCTAAAATGCATGCAAAATGTAGGGAAAAGAAAGATTTATACTCGCACGGGCCCTACCCCGCTGCCAACGTATCCTTTTTTGAGGAATCAGAGGTACTGTAGCTCGGCTAACTAGTTTCTGTTTGTTTTGTGTTTTTTAGGTGAACGAGTTACATTTGCACTCCGCTGCTCGACCTTTAGAGACTTAAGCTGGGAATGGAGCGGAAATAACAAGTTCTTAAGAAAAGAAAATCAAAGAGTGTGGTTTGTGTTTTAAAGAATGCATGAGGGAAACCTAAGCTAAGGGGGAAAGCTTGCTACCTATGTTGTCATACAAAGGGTACAAGACTAAACTAAGCTAGCAACCTACAGGGAAAAAACGAATGCAAACAAAAGTATCACACAAACGAGCTCCGCTCGTAAAGCAAATACCTACTGGCGCAGGCCAAGTAGTAGAAAAGCGGTCCCGCCATAGCCAAGGGGAGCGTATCACCCGAGTCAACCAAACATTAGACCTCACGCAAAAGGAGATCGGGCCATAGACAAGAGGAGCGAGTCCCTCTCGGCAACCAAGCCGTCACACAGTGGGAAAAAAGGGTCCCTTACCGCAGTATCATGTCACCGGGGTAAGAAAAGATCTGGGGGAAAATAGTAAGTGAGTACACCGAGCATCAACATCGAGCGACACAAGCTATAGAAAGCGCAGGGTTTGGCTACTAAACCCTCCTCACTTTCCTTGTACAGGTCTTTTGACTCGATGATCTTTGGCACATGTTCAGAGCTCAGAACTTATGAAAGTGAGCATAGGAACAACCTGGGACTAAAAGTTGCAGGGGTTGATTGCTATCCCTCTCTGCTTGCCTTCTCGAGGACTTACAATAGCCTTGGTTAGGACTTCTTGCAAGCACAAACATAAATACACCGACAAAAACAGAACCTCTGACACACGCCTCAGAGAGTTTTCATATGCAATGCATGCCTAAGTCCTACTTCTTACGTTAAAGGATGAGGAAAACGATAAAATGCGAGAAAAGGTAAAATGAAATGAGATCAATACCAAATGGATTATGATATGTAAACTGTAGCAAAATAAGGAAGAAAACTGTAACATCCCAAAATTTCTAATTTAATTAGTTTAATTTAATTTTAAATTAATTAATTTGAATTAGCATTTTATTGGAATTATGTGGAAAGAAAGAATAAAATGTTAAGTTGTTGGGCCTTATGGTGGGATTATTAATATGGGGGTGTAAGTGTGAGGGAGCCCATTTCTAATTTTATGTTTTCATAAAATAAGGAAAAACAAGAGGAGAAAGAGTTAGAACGTGAAAAATAAGAAGTTGTGAGAAGAGGAGCTGAAGAACGTGAAAGAGGACCAAAGAAGAAGAAGACCCATCCAAGGATTTGGCTAAGGTAAGGGGGGACTTGTCTAATTATCATCTATTATCGGGTTATGGGTTGATAATACTGAATAGATGTAGAATTCGGGTCGATTGAGTCATATGATAGGTTTAGGGATTGAGTCCAATTGTGTGATGTTTGATCCGATAATGGAATCCATGATATCTATGTTGTTATGATCTCAATTGATGTGTAATTGATGTATTATGAGGTGTTTTTCGTGTTGTTTGTGCATTCGATTTCCCTAGGTTCGTACTGGTATGAATTGGGTGAGTTTGGAATGTGTAGAATGTTGTTTTCTGCAGGTTGGGGTTTCTGAAATCGCCGGTTCGCGCCGCGTGCACAGGGTTGGCGCCGCGAACAGGTGGGCAGAATGCCAGGAATTTATGATACGCACAGGTCGCGCCGCGTACCTCTGTTGGCGCCGCGAAGGCGTAGCTTTTTCCTTGCTTCGCGCCGCGTGTAGATGTTTGCGCCGCGAATAGCTTGGCAGAGAGCCAAGGATTTTTTGAACGCTCAGTTCGCGCCGCGAACAGAGATGGCGCCGCGTGCTGTTGATTGTTTTGAGATATTTGAAAGGTTCAAAGATGCATAACTTTTTAACTGATGGTCCATTTGATGTGCCGTTTCGAGCAAAACGAACCTTATAGAATAATCTATATGATGATGATTGGTTGGTTTTGGAATGACTAGAATACATGTATGCTATTTCTTATTGATGATGATGATTTGTGCAAATACGTGTATATTTTCTATGTGATGATGATAGGATTGTGATTGAATGATGTTAATATATATGAACATACTTGATAATGATGATGATGTTAATGATGATGATGATGGTATAAGTATGTTGTATATGTTGCATTCATTCATGTTCATTGATGATACTGTATCCATAAGGGAGTGTTGGATCAATGAAGGGCATGGTTCCCATTGTGTGGAATCTGTGCTGGCAGGGCCGTATTCTTGATGATGTTGGATCGGTCATGGGTTATTCCCATTTGATGATGTTGGTACCACATGCATAGTGTCAGTTCATACATATGCATAATTTATAACATGAATGGAAGTATTCCAGTGTTGTAGATGTTGATGATGTGTTGATTGTTGTTTGAGTTGTTTGAATGTCTGTTTATGAAACAATCGGGTGAATGATGCAACTGTGATGTGTTATTGCTTTATAACCTTATAACATTTGTTAATTATGATGATACTCACCCTTACATGTTGTCATTTTCAGATTGAGGATAGCGGCTGTTCGACTCGGTGAGGATTAGCTCATGAGTCAGTGTTTTAGTTAGCGTCAGGTGTCATGCTCCGATAGTTGTAACATTGGGGACGCGATGTTTAGAGTTTATGTTTTATGACTCTAATTACGTTTGATGTTTGAAGGATTAGTTTGAAAGATGTTAAACTTAATCTGTTTGATTTAAATCCGCTGTGTTTACATGAATCGTTTTAATCAACGAGAGTTGCCTCAGTGAATGCATGACATGACTGAATGATGAATATTTTTCTATGAATTGTGACACCCTTATTTCATGTACTCTGAATATTTATTTAAATTGCCGCGGGGTTAGTAAGGGGTGTTACAACAGTGGTATCAGAGCATAGTTGGTTGTTATGACCAGAGTCTTAGTGTTAGTTTGTTTTCCTGTGTATGCGACTAGTAAGAGTTAACTGTCGATACTTCTGTTCTGATTAAATTGGTTGTGATTTAAGCAGAACAATGGCTGGAAGAGGAGGAAGAAACAACGATGCTATTGCTGAGGCTCTGGGCATGATTGCTGGTGTGCTGGGAGAAAATGCCAATGGAGTTGCGATTGGTGCTGATAGACAACTGAACAGTTTTCAGAGGAACAATCCTCCATTGTTCAAGGGCACGCATGATCCTGAAGGTGCTCAGAAGTGGCTTAAAGAGATCGAGAGAATCTTCAGAGTCATCGATTGTGCTGAAGATCTGAAGGTGAGATATGGTACTCACATGTTGTCTGAAGAAGCTGACGACTGGTGGATGACTACCAGGACTGAACTGGAAGCTGATGGTGTGGCTATTTCTTGGGCTGTGTTCAAGGGAGAATTTTTGAGAAGGTACTTTCCTGAAGACGTAAGAGGTCGAAAGGAAATTGAATTTCTGGAACTAGTTCAAGGTAGCATGACAGTACCAGAGTATGCTTCGAAGTTCGTTGAGTTGGCAAAGTACTACGTCCACTACAACAATGACGAAGCTAGTGAATTCTCGAAATGCGTCAAGTTCGAGAACGGCCTCCGTGATGAGATTAAGCAGGGTATCAGATATCAGAGGATCCGGAGATTTGTAGACTTGGTGGACTGTAGTAGGAAATTCGAAGAAGATAATCTCAAGCTGAAATCATCTCACTCTCGCGAGTTAGTTGATAGAAAAGGGAAGAAGCCTATGGATAAGGGTAAGCCATATGGTAGAAGTAATCCAAAGACTGGTGGTTGGAAGAAGCCTAGTGGGGGAGACTCCAGTGCTTTTGTCAGGTGCTATAATTGTGGTGAGGTCGGGCACCGTAGGAATGAGTGCAAGCTGAACCAGAAGAAGTGCTTCAAGTGTGAAGAGGTGGGTCATGTTGCCTCTGATTGTAAGAAGAAGACTGCGACTTGTTACAATTGTGGTGAAGAGGGCCACATTAGCCCACAGTGTCCTAAACCGAAGAAGAATCAAGCTGGAGGAAAAGTTTTTGCCTTGTCTGGGACAGAGACTACTCCAGAGGATAGACTAATTAAAGGTACGTGTTTCATTCATGGCACACCTTTAGTTGCAATTATAGATACTGGAGCAACTCATTCCTTTATTTCCTTAGATTGCGCTAAAAGGTTGAATTTAGAAATATCTGAAATAAATGGAAGCATGGTTATTGACACTCCTGCGTCGGGTTCAGTAACTACTTCATCTGCTTGTTTGAATTGTTCTGTTGATGTTTTTGGTAGAGAATTTGGAATGGACTTAGTGTGTCTTCCATTGAAACAACTCGATGTCATCCTGGGAATGAACTGGTTGGAATTCAACCGTGTTCATATTAACTGCTTTACGAAGACGGTAATCTTTCCCGAAGCTGTTAATACTGATGATCTGGACATGACGGCTAGACAAGTGAAAGAAGCCATTAAGGACGGTGCGACAGTGTTCATGTTGTTCACAATGATGGACCTGAAAGAGAAGGTAGTGCGTACTGAATTACCAGTAGTATGTGAATTTCCGGAAGTTTTCCCTGAAGATGTGAATGACTTACCACCGGAAAGAGAAGTAGAGTTTACTATTGAATTGATTCCGGGAACTAGTCCAGTGTCGATGGCACCATATCGTATGTCACCATCAGAGTTGGCCGAATTGAAGAAGCAATTAGAGGAGTTGCTTGAGAAGAAATTCATTCGTCCTAGTGTTTCTCCATGTGGTGCACCTGTGTTGCTAGTGAAGAAGAAAGAGGGTTTAATGAGGTTGTGTGTGGATTACAGACAATTGAACAAGGTTACTATCAAGAATCGGTATCCATTGCCGAGGATTGATGACTTGATGGATCAGCTGGTGGGAGCTTGCGTATTTAGTAAAATTGATCTGAGGTCTGGATATCACCAAATTCGAGTGAAGGAAGATGACATCCAGAAAACGGCGTTTAGAACAAGGTATGGACATTACGAATATTCGGTGATGCCATTTGGAGTTACGAATGCACCTGGTGTTTTTATGGAGTATATGTGTAATACGGTGAACTGACTTTTATATCGAAATGTCGCGGTAAGCAAGAGTCGCCACCGACTTTTATTTTATCCAAACAAATTCAGAAAGAATATAGAAAATAGAGAATGGCAAGGCAATTAGGGGCAATTACCTTAAACTCAGATGATAGGTCTCTTTTTCGCCTTTCAGAATGAAAGGGTCTATCCTTGCCATAAGAGGGCAGGAAGCCTTTCGTTTGGAGGTAGAAGGGTCATCGAAATATCCTTCGCCATGAGACTGACCCATGCCATAGAGAGGCAGGTAGTCTAAGGGAAAGATCAGAATAGCCTTTCGTAGGCAGCCAGAGGATACCTTAGCCTTTTTCGTAGGCAACTTCCGAGGGTCGAGATCATGCATATCGAAGGCAGCATCATTAGGGACCATGATCTAAATCGAGGCAACTGGCTAAGGTATCCTCGTATTCGAGGGACTGGCTATTCTACAAAATAACACAAAGGCAACAGGCAACAGGCAACAAGGCAACAGAGAGGTTTACCCAAAAGCGTGCGTGTGTGCACCAATCACGTGATTATATTCAAGTATATTATCTTATAAAATTAGTGATTCTATGTTCGATTTGAGGTTACACTCCCTAGATTACTAACCACGCAGTTTAACAAAAATAATTAACAAATATGGGGGAGGGAAATTGTAACCAGCGGATCCCTTAATAGGGTTTGACATAAGTAATAATAAACAAAGGAAAATATCAAGGTTAGGGTTTTAGGGTTACCAAACTCGTAGCTTCGGCGTTCATCAAACCCTGAAAATTGAAAAGGAAGAATAAACAGAAGAGGGGGTGAGTGCATTATCGGTTCGGAGCCAAACGAAATTAACCCTAAAGTAAGAATATAAAGAATTTAAGAATGAATAAATAAATGAAAATATACTTAGCTTTGCATTTGATCTGATATGGTTTGTAGTCGGAAGAATCTTGATTAATGCATGCGTGCGCAAGCTATGAATGTCTGCAAAACAGTTCAATGCTCACGATGGTAGTACCTCGCAAAAACAAGAAAATGTTAGCGGGATGTGATAAAAGAATATTAACAAATAATCAAGAAAATTATAAAAGATATTTTTAATATGAGAAATAAAATCTAATTACCCTTTTCTAATGCATATTTTTTGTATTTTTTATATATGATTTTTTTGCATTTTTGTTATAGTAGAAAATAAATGAATACTAAAATAGGAATAAAAATAGAAACACTTAAAGATAAAATAACACATTGTATAATAATTAGAAGTTTTTTTATTTACAAGATAAATAGATAAGAAACTAACAAGAACATGCTTGGATATAATGCTGATACCATTTTCGTTTCGCTAAGTACGTCACGCGCGTGAATTTTTAATGAATTCAAAACAATACACACCATGATACTGGGTTTCTTTCCATCACATACATCTTCCTCAATCTTAATTGAACAAGGCTCTGCTTTCCTTAAGTCAAAATTCTGCACAACAAACACAAACCAACAACATCATGAAATCAAGGAGAGAAGACTCACAGTGATAAAGAGGATCCCCATGCGGTGGCTCCAAACAAGCTTGTGGTGTCGGTGTTAACGGGTTGACCCGAACATGGTGGTAGTCATCAGAGAGAAGCGGGTTCGACGGTGTCTGGTCGTGCTCGCCGTCGGATCGGAGAAAGTGGCTCGCCGTTGGGAGGCGCGATTGTTTTGTTTGGCTAGGGAAGCTCGTGAATCGGAGGACTTCGCGGAGGAGGGGCGTGTTGGTGGTGTACGGATCCAGCGGTGGTGTTTCGTCGGGAGTTTTGTCGGAAACACGTGGATCTGCGGCTTCGACGGAGCTATTGATGCGGTGATCTCATTCTTCTCTGCTCTTTTGATAAGTGCTGCAAAACAAAAACAAAAAAAACAAAAAAAATAAGTAATGTTCCTTTGAGAGTTAATGTTGTTTATTCAAGGAAGAAGATGAAAGTATTTGGTTTCATGAATTTGTGAACGATTTGGTGTTTTGCAGGTAATTGGTATGAGGATTTTTCCGCCACGGTGTCTCCGGCGAGTTTCACATGTCGTCTCCAATTTGACATCTTCTTTTCCCTGTGTTTTGTTTTATTCTTTTACATCTGTAAAAAAAAGAACTTGAAACTACAAACATTGGTTAGCTGAAATAAAAAAAAAGGAAGAGGTGTTGTTACAGGTTAGCTATGTAAGATTCGGTTGTGATATGTGATGAGCCGGTTTATGGCTATGGCTTTTTGGGGATTTTTTGTAAGTGAAAATAGTTTAGAAAAGGTGGAGATCCTTGGTTAAAATATGTACAGTGTGACTGAGAAATTTGTTGAACATGTGAATGGTTGGGATCCGTCCCCGAATAGGATTAATTGTGTTAGTATATATAGTAGCAAGATTAGGTTAAAATGAAAAATAAAATATGGACCCTAATTAAAATAACTGAAAGCCCAAAGATTAAAATAAATAAAATAAATAACAAATATTAAAATAAAGATATTCAAAATTTAAACAATAATAAAAAAAGTCTCTTTTTGTGAAAATAAAATTGAAAGTAAAGTAAATAAAAGAAAACAAATGTTAGTAAGTGGGATTCGAACCTGAGACCTCTCAAGTGTAAGTCTTACCTTTTTACCAGTTGTACCGACTTATTTATTCGAAATTGAATGACATTTGAAAACATATGAATGTCATGCAAATATTTGTTATTTAAAAGATACGAATAGTTTAAATAAACCATCGAATATTTTAAATAAGCAAGATTAACCAATGTCAAAATGTCAGTAGCAATAGACCATCATCTTCGTAAAGACCAAGCTTAAAATAATGCGGGCAAATTTTGGGGTATGACAACTGCCCCTGTTCAATCTTCTTAAACCTGAGGATGCAGATTGGCATGTGTGATTATCGGAATCTGAAGGTGGAAGAGGATTGAACACTAGAATACCAAGAAATTTGCCCTAGCTGAAGTAGGGACTTTTGCCGGAGATGGGCCTGAAGATGCCATCCAGGTGTTTAGAGAAGATGTATGATGGAGATGGGCTTGAAGATGCCATCCGACTTGATATACTTGAGAGTCAGAATGTGTCGTACGTTAGACTGTTTGTGAGCCTTAGACTTAGGTTGAGTCGTACGTTAGACTGGGTCTAGCTTGCATCCTTAGATGTCTGGAAAACCGTGCGTTAGGTCGAAGAATAAATCGTGCGTTAGACTATTCTCAATTGCATCCTCAGATGTCTGGAAAACCGTGCGTTAGGTCGAAGAATAAAATCGTGCGTTAGACTATTCTCAATTGCATCCTCAGATGTCTGGAAAACCGTGCGTTAGGTCGAAGAATAAAATCGTGCGTTAGACTATTCTCAATTGCATCCTCAGATGTCTGGAAAACCGTGCGTTAGACTATTCTCAATTGCATCCTCAGATGTCTGGAAAACCGTGCGTCAGGTTGATGGATGAGTCGTGCGTTAGACTAATCCAAATTGCATCCGTAGATATCTGGAATGCCGTGCGTTAGGCTGATGGATGAGTCGTGCGTTAGACGAATCCAAATTGCATCCGTAGATGTCTGGAATGCCGTGCGTTAGGCTGAAATTTTTTTTGTATTGAGGAATATTTGTTGGAGATGGGCTTAAAGATGCCATCCAGATGTCGAGACTGAAGTGTTTTTTAGAAGTAGTGGTTTGAATGTTGATCGTATAGTAGATGAATTAGATTTTTGGAGAGTTGGTCGTGTCACCACCGTTCGTAGTAACTGAATTAGACTTTGGAAGATGATCGTGTCTACACCGTTCGTGATGATAGAATTAGATCTTTTTGTCGTGTCAGTACCGTCCGTAGTAGCTGAATTAGACTGGAAAGGTCAGTGATCGTGTCCACACCGTTCGTGATGATAGAATTAGATCTCTTTGTCGTGTCAGTACCGTTCGTAGTAGCTGAATTAGATCTTGGAAAGTTAGAGATTTCATTCATTTGTCTGTACCTGTATCCTGCAATAGGTATAGTTAGTCTTTATGCAATGTCATGATGCATGTATTATGTAATGAATTCCTCAAAATAAATGAGAAACTTTGTATGTTATGGATGAGTTCATTATGAGGTAAGGTATGCAATGTATGAATGTGTTTATGACATATGATATGTGAACATGATTTATGTTGTCTTGATTGAGAAAATAAATCTCTACATCTTTGTGATTTTGATGTCTGAAGATGCTCAGCTGGGAATTTATGATTCTAGCTTGGGGATGATTAGTGACTTGATGGACCCTGATTGAGGATTAATACGCCATGTTTTGAGAAGAGCAAAGTGTTCGAAGAATGACAGTATTGAAGATGTAAACTCTGTTGGGGAGCCATATCTTTCTCGGGACGAGAACTTTTGAGGATATCTTCTTAATGATTATTTTGTGGGGATATGACCTTATGAACCTCGCTCTGTGGGGAGATGTGGGTGTCTTGAAAGTTGCCCCTAGTATCATAATAACTTATTACTTGATTCAGGACATGCCACTGAGTATTGATCAAGATGTTGAACTGGACTTGCATAGATTTGCCCCAGTTAGCAGGAACTTTGGAAAGATTCGCCTCGCGAGGACTTTATGAGATGTTCACTATGGGCGATATGCCCCCACTAATCATAGGCTCATGACAATGTCCCATGTTGATTGGGGAGCAGCTTTTAGATATACTTGGATGCATGCCTCTGATTGTTCGAGCATCCATGAGAGATTCTCGGAATCTTGACTTGATTGCCCCAGATTGATCGAGAAATAATTTGAGACCCACTTGGGATGTACGCCTTTGTCTTTTTGGCATTTGAGAGATTCTTCGCATCTTGACTTAATTGCCCCAGATTGATTTGGGAAAAACGTGTCATGCCCCTTGTATACGTAGGAGACATTGCTTCTCGGAGTAATCTTCTCTATCGGGATAACTTTCAGTCATTAATTGTACCCTGTTGCAAGTTCTTTCTGGTGCTAACATGTGAAATTATGTAGCAGAATTTGTTTAATAATGAATTCATGAGATGCAATGCATACGTTTGTCTTGAGTTTTTGAAAAACATTAAAACAGAAGATGTAAAGGCGTGATATTTGTAAAAACATGATATTTGTAACAACGTGATGTTTGTAAAAACGAAATATCAACTCAGCATTTTTAGTAAACCTTAAGGAGTCAGGATACCTTTTTGGTGACAGTATGCTTTCGAACTAACCATGCTTCAATTAGGACTTTCAAGGGTTGTAACGTGGCTTGGTTCACGGTTTGAGAAACAAAGGATAAAGGCTCAAAATTTGATTGTACCCACCCCTCTTCGTGATGATCTTCAGTCCTAAGCTCAGTTAATTCAACTTATGCATTCAGGTTCCAAGAGACTTTTGGATTTGCACCTTTGATAATGATGATGGTTCACAATCAAAGAGAACTTTTGAGATGGCAGTCACTTTGTCCTTTTGGTAGTCACAACATTGTGTTGTTCAGGAATTTTATTGACTTCTCTTTTTTCATCTTTTTGATATCCCTAACTTTTGCCTGAACTGTCTATTTTGAGATTACAGTCAGCGGGATGCCTTGATTTTTGCCTAAGTCATCTTTTTGATTTTTGACTTAGCAGGCTTTTCTTCGTATATGTGTTTTTTTTTGTGTGAAAGATATTGACTGCCTTGCTTAATGATTGATGGACCATCATTGGCTTTTGATTGACATCTCCAACACTTCTTTGATGTGTGCGGATGAACGCTTGTGATTGAAACCTCTGTTGAAAGGTGTACTGAATGATTCTCTTAAGATAGAATGCACAACCAAATTAACTGAGAACTACCCTGCCCCAGGTTATGATCAAGGGTTTTAATTAGTACAAGAAAGAAACTTCTACACCTTAGGCTCAAAGGAGTTGACGAGGGATTATCATCCTTATATCTCCAGTGTTTAGGAATTGAAATGATGCCTGTACATCATCAGCATAGTCTGTTCAAAAGCATACTGTATGAGGTTGCGGTATCGTTTTCGTCATCCTCCCTCGAAAGGCATACAGCTTTAACAGGAGTTGAATATCACAAAACATATGCAAAGTAGAGACATAATTTAAAATGAGTGATAGCGAAATAATTTATTCAAGACAAATATATGCAATGCACTGATGCTGATTATTAAAACATATAATGTCTATCATGAGTCTAATGTTTAAACAAACAGGAAAGAACTTGAAAATGAAAGTAGATATAATGATCCAAAAGTTCTTCCGTCGAGACGTCAATCAATCTTGTCATGACTAGGCGTAGGAGCGGTGATCACCACAGGGGTTTCAGGAGGGTTGGATTTGATTTCTCCGTCATTGATCAGATCTTGAATCTTATTCTTTAATGTCCAGCAATTGTTTGTGTAATGTCCAAGACTGTTAGAATGGTACGCGCACCTCGCATTGGGTTTATAGTCAGGAATGTAGGTGTTAGAATTCGTTGGCTTGATTACCCTGAGCGTCTGGATCATATGAGTGAATTGATTGTTGTGACTCAATTGTCGTGATTCCATTATCGTGACTCAGTTGTCATGATTCCATTATCGTGACTCAGTTGTCGTGATTCCATTATCGTGACTCAGTTGTCGTGATTCCATTATCGTGACTCAGTTGTCGTGATTCCATTATCGTGACTTAGTTGTCGTGATTCTATTATCGTGACTCAGTTGTCGTGACTTTGCTGTCGTGACTCAGTTGTCGTGACTTCATTGTCGTGGTCTTTTCTGATTTGAGTGTCATGATTAAATCTTTAATCGCACGCTTCAGCGGTCTACCATCTTTTACACCATAACCAGGATTGTTCGAATAATAAGCGCATCTCGCATTGTAATTGTACCCCAAGAATAGGAGTGCCTTCAATTCTTCTTGCCCCTTGGGTGAGTTCAGAATCGAAGTCTGGGATCGGGTATCCCGAGCCTGGAGGTGCTTCACTGGTTGCTCGAGATCCATTTGTGCTGAAATAAACAGCGAGAGAGAGTGGGAAGCCTATTGCGGAGACCTGTTATGCAATGTTTATGACTGTAGATGCAATGCTTTCAAGGATCGCTAGGAAATTTAGTTTGCAACATTAGGAAATGATTTGGTCATGTCTTTGTCTGAAGAAATCTGAACTTTGTTTTTGAACGTTTTTCTTTGAGAACCCAGCTCACCATATCGAGTGGGTCATCGCCTCTGATTCGAGAACTTCTGAATTTGAAGGTACATGGCTAGAGGAAAATAAATCCTCTTGCCCCTTGATAGGTACAGCGTCTCTAAATTGCAAGGTATGTGGCGAGAGGAAAATAAATCCTCTTGCCCCTTGATAGGAATTCAGCCCTTGATAAGAGTACCTGAAATTGCGCGCCCTAAATTCCTAAGATCCTTGAAAGGGTTAGATGATGAACTACAATAACGTTACCGCTTTCTCAACTTTAATGGCAGCCTTTAATCAATGTGGAATGACGCTTGGCTAGATGATGAACTACCTTTACGCTAAGAAAGAATGTTAGCAAAAGAAAACATATATATATATATATAAAGTAAAGGAATAATATTAAGAGAGAACAAACGTAATTAGCCCAAATTAGAGATATCGAGTATCCCTAATTCCCTACGAATGTTGAAGTATTGCTCCGTTGCTAGAGGTTTGGTGAAGATGTCAGCTAGTTGCTTCTTGCTTTCCACATGTTCAAATGTAACGTCTCCTTTTTCTACATGATCTCGTAGAAAGTGATGTCTTATTTCAATATGCTTGGTACGTGAATGTAAGACAGGATTTTTACTCAAGTTTATGGAACTTGTGTTATCGCACATGATAGGTATGCGATCAAGCTTAATACCAAAGTCAAGAAGTTGTTGCTTGAGCCATAATATTTGTGCACAGCAGCTTCCAGCAGCTACATATTCTGCCTCAGCAGTAGATAATGCAACCGATACTTGTTTCTTGCTATGCCAACTTATTAATGAATTTGAGAATAGATGACACGTTCCACTGGTGCTTTTTCTATCGGATTTGCAGCCAGCAAAATCTGAATCAGAGAATCCTACCAAATGACACTCATTTCCCTTTGGATACCATAGGCCATATGTAGTAGTTCCACGTAAGTATCGCAGAATTCTTTTGACAGCTTTCAAGTGAGATTCTTTTGGACAGGATTGATATCTTGCGCACATACACACACTAAACATGATGTCTGGTCTTGAGGCAGTAAGATACAATAGTGAACCTATCACACCTCGGTATAATTTCACGTCAACCTCTTTACCTTTTTCATCTTTGTCTAGATTAGTATTTGTTGCCATAGGTGTGTCAATTTCTTTCGCTTCACTCATTCCAAATCTTTTGAGCAGCTCCGTACAGTATTTAGTTTGATTCACAAATGTTCCATGACTGAGTTGCTTGATTTGTAGGCCAAGGAAGAAATTTAGCTCACCCATGAGACTCATCTCAAATTCACTCTGCATAAGCTTAGAAAAATCTTTGACAAGTTTTGTATTAGTCGACCCAAATATAATGTCATCTACATAAATTTGGACTAAGAGAATATCTTTATCTTTTCTTTTAATAAAGAGAGTAGTGTCAACTTTACCCCTAGAGTACCCTTGACTAAGGAGAAATTTGCTCAAACGTTCGTACCAAGCCCGAGGGGCTTGTTTAAGACCGTATAGAGCACGTTTCAGCTTATAGACATGAGTTGGATACATGTAATTCTCAAAGCCGGGTGGCTGAGCAACATAGACTTCTTCATTTATATAGCCGTTTAGAAAGGCACTTTTAACATCCATTTGGAATAGTTTGAAGTCTTTAGAACAAGCATAAGCAAGTAAGAGACGAATAGCTTCGAGACGTGCTACAGGAGCGTATGTCTCTTCATAATCAATACCTTCCTCTTGATTATAACCTTGGGCAACTAATCTAGCTTTGTTTCTAGTAATAACACCGTTTTCATCAAGTTTGTTACGAAAAACCCATCTAGTGCCTATTACTTGATGATCTCCCGGATGAGGGACTAAGTCCCAAACATCATTCCGTTTAAATTGGTTTAATTCTTCTTGCATGGCCATTAGCCAATGCTCATCAAGTAATGCATCCTTAGCGTTTTTCGGCTCAACTTGTGAAACAAAAGCAAAATGATGACAGAAGTTACTTATCTTTGAGCGTGTTGTAACGCCCCTTGAGATGTCTCCTATTATATTGTCAATTGGATGATCTTTCACATTTATCCAGGCTTTGGGAAGTTCTTCATTGTTTGAGATGCTTTCTTTTTCATTTTCATTGTGAGACTCATCTTTCTCTCCCTCAGCATCTTTCTTTACAATACTTTCATCCTCGTCTTCCTTATCCTTGACAATGTCTTCAGTGGATGGACACTTCCTTTACCAAGTATGGCTCCCCGATTGTTATCTCCATAGGTGACATACCCCTTTTTCTTTGCTTGAAACTCAACGAAAAGAGATAGGTCTCCAGTCATGTGTCTTGAACATCCGCTATCAAGGAACCACAACCTTTCGGCAATGTCAAGACACTTTTCCTGCAAGATTAATTTAAAGAGGGAGGTCCCCAATTTTCATTGGGTCCTTGGTAGTGAGTACACAATTTGTTGCACTTAGGCAACCATTGAAATACTCCTTTAGGAACTAAAATTCTCCTAAATTTGCATTTTTCAATGGTATGTCCCTTTTTGCAACAATAATGACAGGTAATATGATGAGAATATGGAGTTTTGCTAGTTGATACTTTTGGTACAAAAGTGTATTTGCTATATAAAGGAGTATACGATCTTTTGAACTTGTTTGGATCAACCGCAAAAGTCACTTTTGGTTGTAGAGCCTTGTCTAACTTGGCTTTTAGATCTCTTACTTCTTTTTGCCAAATGTGACATGTCTCACAACCAAACCATGATGTAGGATCTATTTCAACTTTGTCCTTTTGAATGTCTAGCATAGATTGTTTTAAAGCTTCCATATCCTTTTCGGTTTTCTCAACTTTTGATTCAAGATATGAAAATATTTTCTTATTTGAGGCCAAAAGTTTGAAAGCTTTAATTGCATCTCTATGTAATTCTTCAAAAGCAAGTTTTAGTTGAGAATGAGATACCTTATCTACGAGTTCAGGTTTAAGATGACTTACAGCTTTCTTTTTCTTGTGTTGATGAGCCATGAAACATAGGTTTGCTGATTCTTCTTCATCGCTTGATGAGCTTTCACTAGATGAATCACTTTCCCATGCTATGTAGGCTCTTTTAGATTTGTTATGACCTTTGCTTTGGTTCTTCTCCTTCTCTTTCTTAAGGTATGGACAATCCGGTTTGTAGTGACCGGCTTTCCCACAATTGAAGCAAAGACCTTTGATTTTTCCCTTGTTGTCGTCATCTTGTTTGAACATGTTTGATTGCTTCCTATAGTTGATCAGGCCTTTGTCGGAATGTTTTGCTCCATTTTTCTTTAGATATTTGTTGTATCTTCGCACAAACAGTCCCATTTCCTCATCATCGGAGTCTTCGTCATCACTTGTGTCACTATCCTTTGGCTCTCGTTTTGAGGTCTTGGAGCTCGAAGCTTTTAGAGCTATTGACTTCTTCTCTACCTCTTTCTCCATGTTCTTTTCTTTCTTTGTCCTTTTCTCATGCATGTCAAGGCATTTAAGGTGTTGTTCATGTTCCTCTAGTTTACCAAATAGAGTTGTGATGTCTAAAGTGTTTAGATCATTTGCTTCCTTTATTGCTGTAACTTTGGGTTGCCATTCCCTGTTCAAGCATCTTAAGATTTTGTTAGTAGCAACTGCATTGGAAACAGGTCTATCAAGTGAATTTAACCGATTTTTCAGATGAACGAATCTCTTCTGCATGTTTTCGATGGATTCACCATCTTCCATGTGGAAGAGTTCGAACTCTTGAGTTAACGTATTGATCCTAGCTAGTTTGACATCATCCGTTCCCTCGTGGGCAACTTGCAATGTGTCCCACATAGCTTTAGCTGATCTACAATGGGAAACGCGATAGTATTCATCAACTCCTAGAGCTGAGATTAGAATGTTTCTCGCTTTCCAATCGTATGCATATCTCTTTTCATCTTCAGCATCCCAAGTATTTTCTGGTTTTGGAACAACTGCACCAGCTGCATTTGTCATGGTGATCTGAAAAGGACCATTGACAATAGCTGTCCAGATGTTCCTATCAATTGCATTGATGTGGACACACATACAATCCTTCCAATAGCCATAGTTTTCACCGTTGAAAACTGGAGCTCTATTATGAGCCCCTTTAGGTCCGGAAGCCATCTTTCCAATAAGTGTTTCACGTAGCACGGAATAAACCAGAGCTCTTGATGCCACTTGTTAGACGCTGGCCTTAGGATCTAGAGGGGGGGTGAATAGATCGTACACAGTTTTACGGATTTAAACGACTTTTCAGCGGAAGTGATTCTGAATCGACTCGCGTCTATTCCGAACCACTATCGAAACGATTATATATGTGTTTAAAAACCAGTCAAAGACTTGAGGTAAATGATAAGAGTATATGTTGCAGAATCAAAGCGTTTCTCTTATTGAAAATCAGATTAACCTTTTGTATGATGGACAATGTTTGCAATGCAGTAAGAGTGATAGAAACAAATATACAAACACTTGGTGATAATGATCAAATTGAAGGTAATTCAATGTGTGGTGGATTGTGATGTTTAGGTAAGTTCTTAATTCACAATCTTAACACTCGAATCGTTGATCAATTTGCTATTATAACCAAATATGAACAGAATGTAAATGAAAAAGTAAAAGCGACAAGAACACGATATTTGTTTAGGCAGTTCGTCGATCGTCCTCGCTACGACTACGTCTGCCCCCAATTCCAAATTGAAATTGGGTAATCTTTCATTAATGTTGAAAGTAGTATATACAAAGAAGATAACAAAGCGATAAACGATAAACCAATTATGTCGATCCTTTGAATCTTCTTCCCCCTTAATCTTGAGCAAGATCAAGGTTATCCAAGAGCTTCACTTTGATTCCCTTCTGCAGTGTCTTGATTCCTTGAACTCCCCGTTCCTCAATCGTTACACTCAGCCGAATCCTCAATGAACGCCTCTTGATAAAAACCCCCAAGAACCACCCGTCGTGGAGGACAAAACCCGCAGATTTTATTCACCAACAAACCCCACAAACCTTCACCCACTAGGAATCTTCAATTCCGTTCCATGGACGTTATCGAACTCATCACTAACCCGCAACGCAAGAATGATTATGTGTAATTGTGTTGGAGATGATGAAGAACGAAGATGAGAAGCGTTTGTGTATCTTTCAGTCGTTGGTGTTGTTTTGAATAAATGAACCTTTGATAATATATAAGATAACTTAGCAGTTGGAGATGAGAGAAACAGAATTTTTGGCATTCTTGATCAGTTAGGTCGACCTCTTGTAGAGCTTAGGTCGACCTAGCAGTGCTTGCAGAATTTTGCTCCCAGTTAGGTCGACCTGTTTAAGGAGTAGGTCGACCAGAATCCTCTCAAAATGCATTCTGGGGACATTTTCTCAGATTAGGTCGACCTAGTCGTTGTGTAGGTCGACCTAGCAGACTGGTATGTAAATTTCATCAATTTAGGTCGACCTGGATGATGTGTGAGTCGACCTAGCAGAAGTATGTGGATTTTTCTCTATTTTAGGTCGACCTAGGTTGACAGTAGGTCGACCTAACTGCTGCTTTTCTGCATTCTTCTTGTTTTGCTTGTGTTGAGTCAACCTATAAGCATAATAGGTCGACCTGTTCTGACATGAGTGATCAATGCTTGCTTTTCTTTGAGTTTTCTGCTTTCACCTTGTTGCTTGTGTGCTTATTGAGTTTGCCATTAATCAAAAACATCTTTGTGATTGTAATCTTGTATTCACAAATAACACGATGTGAAAATTACTACAACACATAAATTACCCTCAACAAACTCAGGCCCCCAGTACACCCATACCCTCCAAAACAAATAGTTAATTACATCTCACAACACTTTAATACAAAAGTATAAGAGAATAAAGAAAGTTAAATACAAACATAAAGTGCTTTTGGCGGGTGCATCTTATATAGAAGAACTTGAATCTTATATATAGTATTAGATACCCCTTCCTTCACAAAACTAAGTGATGTGAAACTAAGTGATGTGAATCTTAAAACATTTTTTTTATGATTAATATAATTATATGTTGTTGTATCCAAATAAATAATTCATATTTTCTTTTTA
Organism: Vicia villosa; assembly: GCF_029867415.1. Lineage (NCBI taxonomy): Eukaryota > Viridiplantae > Streptophyta > Magnoliopsida > Fabales > Fabaceae > Vicia > Vicia villosa. The sequence continues at coordinate 514,942 of NW_026705391.1, read as the reverse complement.
ATTTAAAATCATATTTAAAATATTGAAATTTTAATATAAAATCATAGTTATATTATATTATTTCATTATACAATTTTCTAATAATTTTTTACTAATTTAAATAGTTATATATATTATACCGTTGTTTTCAAACAATAGAAACTAATATAAATATTTATTTATAAATATTATTATATAATTTTATAAAATGAAGAAAAAATATATATTAATTATTTTTTTGGATACGACAAATAGAATTGTATTAATTATAAAAAAATTATTTTTGTTTTAATATTAATAATAATATGTTTTTTAAAGATATTTGTATATGCTTTTTATATGTATTTTATAAATTATATTTTTTTATAAAATTATTTATTTATAATTAATCTTTAAACATATATAATGTTTATATTGAAAATTAATAACTAATATATTAATCAAAACTATCTATATTAAATTACTACTATTATATAAATTTCTATTATTGTGATTATTATATTTAATGAAAAATAAGAGGGCGCAAATGAGGTAAGGTTATAGGCAGTGTTTTAAAACCCGGACCGGTGATTGACCCGGTCAATGCACTGGGTTAATGGGTCACTGGTCGGACCAACGGGTCATTAATTAACCCGCATGGTTGTTGAACCGGCCCTATAAAAAATATAAAAAATATTATATATATTATGTGCATACAAAATTTAAATATATCAAATTAAATTAAATTAAAACTAATTTTAGATCAATAAAAAGTGGTGTAAATAATTCATTATAATTTAATTAGATGTTCTAAGTTTGAATCCAACTTTAAAAATATATACTAATTTATGCTAAAGAAAATAATAACAAACTAATGTTCTATTTATCACTATACACAAATATTTAAACATTCTATAATTATCATATATTTATTTAATATATTAAATTGTAATATATTAGTTTTAATTTAAAATATATGAATATATATATATATATATATATATATATATATATATATATATATATATTAAATTAATAATTACAAAAAAAAATACTGTACTAATACTTGTTTATACATTAATATACATTTATAAAATAGATCTCCATAAAATATATAGAGAATTTAGCTCCAGGATAACATTGAAACGTTAATGCTATAGTGGTTAAACCAAATATGCTGGTATTGTTAGTTCTCAGTTCGATTCTTGGCTTTTACAAAGTAAACATTATTTTATTAATTATTGAGATAGCTGACCGGTTTGATTCATATTTGACCGGTTCGCCGGTTTAATCGAAAACCGGCCGGTCATACCGGTTTATAACGGTTTGATTGCAGATCCGGTCAACTACCATGATCAACCCGGTAATGTCACCGGTTTCCGGTCGGACCGGTTCAACCGGCCGGTCCGGTCCGGGTTTTTAAACACTGAATGAAACTCTCCCTCAAAAGCAATGATACCTGAATAACAAGCTACACCATAATTTCAGGATTAATGCGGGAGATTGGTTCTTAGATGCAGCGTCGTCTTTTCTCTCATGCAAAGTGGGAACAAGTTTTCCGTTCAAATTCCTTGATGTTAAAGTAGGAGACAATCCTAGAAAAAGTTCTATGTGGAAAGATTTAATCTCCTTTTTGAGAAAGCGTTTTCCCGTGTGGAAAGGGTTGAATCTTAATGTAGTGGGTCGTGTGGTGTTGATTAACTCGGTGCTCAACGCCATACTTATTTACACATTATCATTTTACAAGGCTCCGTCGAAGTGCTTAATGAGATTCGTTCAATTCAAAGTAATTTTCTTTGGAGTGGGGATGATAAAAAAAGATCGGTTCATTGGGTGTGTTGGGACATTGTTTGTAAAACTCGAGAGGAAGGAGGATTAGGTGTAAAAAATGTGGAAATAATGAATGCGGCTTTAATTAGCAAATGGAAATGGAGGATTCTGTTGGATCATGAAGCGGTTTGGTGTGGCATTTTAGCTTCTAGACATGGTAATTTGAAGTTCAAGGTTCTAGTGGGTGATAATTCTGTGGTCGGGAAGAGAGATTATATTTGGTGGAGAGATCTCTTGTTATCTGACAATTATGAATGCTTGTTGGAAAATCATTTTGCAGGTGTGATTTCTTGTAGCGTGGGTATCGGAGAGAACATACCGTTCTGGTATGCTTGTTGGGCGAGACAGCAGCCCCTCCGGGAAACTTTTCCGGAACTATTTCGGTTCGCAGGTGTAGCAACTTGCCCTAAAAATTAGACTTTAAAGTCGCCACCTATTCTACCAGGGCGAATAGGAAACCCTACGCAGTTAAGAGATTCGGGTAAGATTATTATAAACCAGGTCGAGGGAAGGTGTTAGGCACCCTCATCCCTTTCCTAAGGTTTTATGTTCAAAGTAAAGGTTAATGGCTAAATATTAAGGTTTAATAGCTAAGGAAATGAATAAGGCGAAAATTGAGATTTGAATGAATTGAGGTTTTAGGGAAGGGGACTCGCCTTGTTGCCAAGTGCCTACGTATCTCCTTAGGGAGAATTAGAGTCAACGTAGTTCGGGCACAAGGTTGTACGCCTTAGAATTAGAATTTGATTTGATATGGTTTGAAGTTGTTTTAAAGGCTTTTTGAGTGGCCTATCGTAGTTTTGAATTTTGTGGTTTCCAAGGCATTTTGAGTTGCCTTGTCGAAAAAGGATGAAAATCCGTAGTTTGATTTGAAGTGTTTTGAATGTTCTAGATTTGGGCGTACAACCCTGGTTTGATATGTTACCGTTAGGTGCGATGATCAATAGATTTGACCATTATAGTTAACAGATTAAGTAATGTATTGCTGGTTACTCTGACCGATAGATTCGATCGTCACGAGCAGCAAATAAAATATATTTTAAATTTTGTAATCAAATTATGGCTTTTATCATTGCCTCTCATAACCAATAGATTTGGTTATTACATGACAACGAATTCAATTATTTACGTTTTATTATTTCATCTCTCGTCATTGCCACTAATAGATTTAGTCGGGCCGAGGAGAGAATTAAACCAGAATTAGTTAAATTAACTTTAATAAACTAATTTGATTAAATTTATTTCTCGCCAATGCGACTAATAGGTATAGTCGGATCGAGGAGAAAATTGTATTAATCCAGAATCAATTGAATAAAAATTAATGTTTTTTAAAGGGCCAGTAGGATTGGGCAAACCCTAATGCGTGGGTAACCTTCCTAGGGTTTTTGTGATCTAATAGTTAAAACTAATTAAAATAATTAAATCGAGGAATCGAAATAATCGGAGTAATCGGGAAATATTGTAATCCTAATCATAGACTTAATCCTAATTGGGTTAATACTACTTTACCCCCTGCCATATAGGCGAGATTCGGTTTACCCCACTCTAAAAAAAAAAATTATTGGACAAACCTTGCAAAATAAAGATTCCATCAAATTTGACCCTGATCAATTTTTTTGGCCAAGATTCTTAGAATCTTGCCTACATGGCATTTTTGGTAGTGCTCACTGAACAGCACATAAGCAATGTGGCACAGTCAGCACTACCACGTGGAATTTAATTTTTTTTATTTTTTTTAAAAAACATTTTTTTATTGATTTTTTTTTTAATTTTTTTTGTTGATTTTTTTTATATATTTTTTTATTATTTTTTAAAATAAAAACAATTAATTTTTTTCCAATTTTTAAAATTTAATATTTTTTTCCAATTTTTTTTAATTATTATTTAAAATTTATTTTTATTATATATAAATTCGCAGGTAAATCCGCAGGTACTGTCAAATCCGTAGGTAAATCCGCAAGTATTGTCAAATTCATAGGTAAATCCGCAAGTAAATCCGTATGTAAATCCGCAGGTATTGTCAAATTCGTAGGTAAATCTGCAGATATTTTTAAATCCGTAGGTAAATCCGCAGGTATTGTCAAATTTGTAGGTAAATCCGCAGGTAAATTCGCAGGTATTGTCAAATTCGTAGGTAAATCCGCAGGTAAATTCGCAGGTATTGTCAAATTCGCAGGTATTTTGAAAGGTAAATCCCCAGGTATTGTCAAATTTGTAGGCAAATCCGCAGGTAAATCCGCAGGTATTGTCAAATTCGTAGGTATTTTTAACGGTAAATCCGCAGTTATTGTCAAATCCGTAGGTGAATCCGCAGGTATTTTTAAATCCGTAGGTAAATCCGCGAGTATTGTCAAATTCGTATGTAAATCCGCAGGTACTGTCAAATATTTTTTTAAAAAAATAATAAAAAAAATTTTAAAAAAAATCAATAAAGAAATTTAAAAAAAAAAATTAAAAAAAAATTAAATTCCACGTGGCAGTGTTGACTGTGCCACATTGCTTATGTGCTGTACAGTCAGCACTACCAAAAATGCCATGTAAGCAAGATTCTAAGAATCTTGGTCAAAAAAATTGATCAGGGTCAAATTTGATGGAATCTTTATTTTGCAAGGTTTGTCCAATAAGTTTTTTTTAGAGGGGGGTAAATCGAATCTCGCTTATATGGCAGGGGGGTAAAGTAGTATTAACCCATCCTAATTTATTCTAATCCTAATTAAAATAAACTAATTGAATCAAATATATTAATTAGTATTAATCTAACTAAATAGATAGTAAATAAATAAATATATTAATATAGAAAACCTGGATTTTTATCGTGTGTGGCAGCCCTGTGGATCTATGAAATGCACCTCCTTTTCAGATGCGTTGGATCTGAGCTGAAGGAGATCTGAGGGTCAAACGGAAAGGGTACGCCATAGTCATGCGTACAAGGAATGTATTGAATCTACAGACAACTCAACACTTTAAAGTAATAAAAATATTGTGACCCTCGCAGGGATCGAGCACAAGACCTTTCACTTACAACATATCTCCTTTCACCAGCTTGACTGCATGACCAATTCGTTAGAAAAATGCCAATCAATTAAAAAATATTTTAAAACAACAGTATATTGGAATTCAAAGCGCATGACCAACGTTGGACCCAGGTGGCTTTGACCGACGAATTGGAGGCGGAGAGAGAATCGTGTTTCTTTGACTACCCAATCATATGTGGAGAGAGGTTCTGATTTGTTTGATTGGCCAATAGAATTGCTTGGAAATTCCATGCGTGTACGTTGACCGGCCAGAAGAGGAAGAGTCACTGGAGCAAGAAAGCCGGTTGTCTTCTCCGGCGAACCCAAACCCCGACCCCTGCGAAACGCGGTCAAACAGAAAAGGAAACTACCCAGTTCCACTAAACTGAGGGCTGCGGATTCAATGGACACGTTCGTTTTGGCTGAAAACACTTGCAACCATGAGAACACAGACACACGGCCTTGATGCCCTAATAATGGCACTTCTAGTTTCCGGCACCAAAGCTTCCGTGTGAACCGTCACGCCTGCTTTAAATGATCCACTGATTACGTCTGAATGAACCAGAATCGTTAACAACACAGGGATATGTGAAACCGAATTTAACAAAACGTTACCTCATGACTTGCTTGGTAGAACCATTCTGAACGGCTCTGGGTGAAGGATAGAAAAACACTTAGAAAGGGGGGGTTTGAATAAGTGTAGCTTTAAAAACTTGACAGATAAAAATAAATTGCACAGTTATTTTTATCCTGGTTCGTTGTTAACTAAACTACTCCAGTCCACCCCCGCAGAGATGATTTACCTCAACTGAGGATTTAATCCACTAATCGTGTAACACCCCGATATCCGCTGCACGCATCAACCGTGTCGGCCAACCGAGCATGTTACCGGCTTAATCAATAATCCCCCCTAGGTCCGCTTATCGGCTGCCCAGGAAATATTGTATAAGGAAATTATTTGTTGGAATTAGTCGAAGTTAGAATTATTGGCATTATTATAAGAGGCGTAATTGGAATTATGCGTTGTGTTGGGCGGATAAATTAATGATCGAGAAATTAGTCAGTTTAATCGGAGAATAATATTAGAGATAATATTACTATAATGGACTATTATTAATTTAAGTTGATTTAAGCCGTAGAGAATGATATGGAATATGTTGAGTTGGTGGTTCGGACGATTTATTTTATAGTCGGTATTTAGTCAGTTTGGTGGAGAGAAATAATAATAGAATTAATATTATGGATTATGAGAGTGTTTTATTTAAGTGGGCTTAGACATTGCGTTGGTGATAGTAATCATGGGGGTGTTAATTAGTAAGCCCAAATGAAGATTATAATTATAATAATAATTATAATAAAATAAAGGAAATAAGAAGGGAAGTTAGGTCTCAATAGAAGTGGAGAAAGAAGAAAAGTTGGAGAAAGAAGAGAGGTGAAGAAGAGAGCCATGGCGGAAGAGAAAAGCTAGAGGAAGTCCAATTTTCGCAGCAAGTTTCTGCAGTGAGACACCTTAGTAAAATGGACGTTTCTCCCAATCCAACCGTTGGATCGTCGCGGTTCTTGGACACAACGTTCCAGACTCGTAGAGGTAACTTCTGACCGGAGCGATTTTCGTTTTGATGATTTTAAGTTCGTCTGACAAAGCGATTTCTAAACAGGTTTTTGGTGCGTCTCTGCACGTTGTTAGAAAAGATTTTCGGAGAAAAGTTGGAAGTGGCGGCATAAGCTATGGCAACCGGGAGAGTAGAGCAATCTCATATCCAAGGTAAGGGTGGGGTTCTAGCTCTATAAACGGGATTATGATGAATGATATGTGGGGGTTATGGTTGTATGATTGCCTCTGTTTTGTGTGTTGGGATTGTATTGTTGAATGTTGAAATTGATTGACGTCTGTGAATAAGGTTATAAAAGTTCAATCAATGGTTGTGGGAAATTAACCTAGGGTTTATAATTATTATTATTGAGGAATTAGTTGTATAAAATTGCTAGATGTTGGTGGAGTATAACTATAATATTGCTATGTTCCTGTGATGGTCGAAATTGAATTGTACTGGAATCGAAGGAAGAAAATTGAGTTTTAATTAAACTATGTTCCTGAGTTTTGGACGCGGCGCGAACTAAAGGTTTATGTGGTGTTCGCGGCGCAAAGAGAGATTCGCGGCGCGTGCTATACGAGTTTTAGAAATATGTTTTAATTTCTGGCTATTGATGTTTTATGTTGGTTGTTGGGATCAAGCCTTAGTAGGATTAACATGAGAAGAATTATAATTATTATTAGTGAAGAAATTGGTTTAAATTAATTAGAATATTATACTGTTGGAGTTGATTAATTTAATTAGTAGAAATTATAGTGATGATTCTTAGTAATGAGATATGTAGTTAATGGATTACGTTGTATAAAGATAGAATTGGTGTGAAGAAGAAATAGCAGTAGTAATAACGATGATACATGTAGCAGGCTGAATTAGTAGCATAATTGGAAATAATAATTGAATTAACGAATAGTAGAATTGAAATTAGAATGATAAGAATTGTTGGTAGTAGATTAGTTAATAAATTGAAGAATTAGTACCTAGATGTTTAGGGGCTGTTTTGTAATGATTAAGTTGATGCAATTGATGCATGTTTAAGTTGTTGTTTTCGTTGTTGTTGTTCTGGTTGTTGTTGTTGATACGTTGATTAAGTTGCAGGTCTTATGACCAATGTTGTTTAAGTTATTGATGATGCGTTGATTAAGTCGCAGGTCTTATGACCAAGGTTGATTAAGTTGGTTGCGGTTGTTGCATTGTTGTGTTTTGACGTTGTAGTTGTTGTTATTGTTGCATGCATACATTTGCATATTACGTTGGCCTGGATTGGCAAAATGTTTAAGTTGGCCTTGACGGCACCTGTTTAAGTTGGCCTTGACGGCACCTGTTTAAGTTGGCCTTGATGGCACCTGTTTAAGTTGAAATGCCTCGATAACCTGGCATATGTTTAAGTTAGGAGTTCTGCTCCAATGGTACCACATGCATTTGCACAGTTGAGTCACATTTGAAGTTGTTGTTGTTATTACGTTGTTGTTGTTATTACGTTGTTGTTGTTGTTATAAGTTGTTGTTGTTATACTTGTTGCTGATAATTGTTATTATACTTGTTGTTGATAAATAATTATTATAACCTTTGTTGCTATTTGTTATTATAACTGTTGTTTGAATAAGTATGAAGTGGTGAAATTGTATGATCTAATCTTAATATATTATTTATCATACGCTTGTTTATATTGTTGGATATCTCACCCCTTCTGAATGATGTTTCCCTACCGTGGGAAATGGACAGGTACTCAAGATAGCAGTGGAAGTTTGAAGTGATTTTATGAAGTCTTTAGTTACTGTTAGTTCGAGTTGGGTCTTGCTCTGATACGTAGCACTCGGGGGGATGAACGATTGTCTTTTAATTGTTGTTATAACTATAAGTTGTTAACTTTTAAGTGGAATTAATGAAGTAATATGATGTTGGTGAAGTTGTTTTAGTTTAATAAAAATATTATGCGAAGTGAAGTTGAATAATTGATATTATTATTATTATTATTAATAATAATAAAAGTTGTTTTATTTTTTTTAATAGAGTAAACAGGTTTTATCGGTTCATCCGAGTTATGTGCTATGTATCTATGATATATGTGATTAAGTTGTTTGTTGTTTTACGTTGAATGTGACATCCCAATTGTATGTTGAATTTCCGCACTCTGATTTTATTAAATATTCGTTGGGTAGATTTGGGGTGTTACAAATCGCACGGATTACAATGGTTCTCCACTTAGTCAGCAACTAAGTCTTCCAGAGTCTTCTGATCACACACTGATCACTCCAGGAACAACTGCTTAGATACCCTCTAAGACTTTTCTAGAGTATACTGATCCACACGATCACTCTAGTTACAACCTGCTTAGATAACCTCTAAGACTTCCTAGAGTATTCTGATCCACACGATCACTCTAGTTCCTTACAACTTAATGTAATCAATTCTAAGAGTATTACAATTGCTTCTTAAAAGCTATAATCACAAACTGTGATATTTCTCTTAACGTTTAAGCTTAATCTCACTAATATATTACAACAGCAATGTAGTGAGCTTTGATGAAGATGAAGATTCTGAGCTTTGAATTTGAACAGCGTTTCAGCAAGTTAATATGAGTTGTTTTGGTGCAGAATCGTTAACCTTGCTTCTCATCAGAACTTCATATTTATAGGCGTTTGGAGAAGATGACCGTTGAGTGCATTTAATGCTTTGCGTGTTTCGTACAGTATCGCATTTAATGTTATACGCTTTTGTCAACTACCTCGAGCCTTGTTCACGCTGTGTCTACTGACGTAGCCTTTAATAGCTTTTAACGTTCCTTTTGTCAGTCAGCGTAGCTTGCCACTTGTACTTTCTTCTGATCTGATGTTTGTGAATACAACGTTTGAATATCATCAGAGTCAAACAGCTTGGTGCATAGCATCTTCTGATCTTCTGACCTTGAAGTGCTTCTGAGCGTGATACCATCAGAACTTCAGTGCTTCTGTTCTCTTGTTCTTCTGATGCTTCCATAGACCCATGTTCTGATTCTGCTTCGACCATCTTCTGATGTCTTGCCAGACCATGTTCTTATGTTGCATGCTGAACCCTTTGAGACAAAGCTTCTGAGCGCTGAATTATGCGTACTCTTTATATATTTCCTGAAAAGGAAATTGCATTGGATTAGAGTACCATATTATCTTAAGCAAAATTCATATTATTGTTATCATCAAAACTAAGATAATTGATCAGAACAAATCTTGTTCTAACAATCTCCCCCTTTTTGATGATGACAAAAACATATATAAATGATATGAATTTGCGATCAGAAAGAACAGACGGCAAAAGACAAATTACACAGCTATAGCATAAGCATATGAATATGTCTCCCCCTGAGATTAACAATCTCCCCCTGAGATAAATAATCTCCCCCTGAAATAAATACTCGAAGAACTTTAATAAAAGACTTCCCTGATTATTTCGGTAGAGACAATCATATAAGCTTCTGTCTTCAGAGAATTCATAGCTTCTGACTTCTGCTTCCATTGGACAGCTTCAGAACTTGAATTTCTTTAGATCCCTAGAACACTCACAGCTTCTGATTCCTGCTTCCATCTAGGACAGCTTCAGAACTTGAATTTCTTTGATCTTCTGAACATTCACAGCTTCTGATTTCTGCTTCCATTCAGAACAGCTTCAGAACTTGAATTTCTTTGATCTTCAGAACATTCACAGCTTCTGATTTCTGCTTCCATCTAGGACAGCTTCAGAAATTGAGTTTTCTGGATCTTTAGAACATTCACAGCTTTGAATTTCTGCTTCCCTCGGATAGCTTCAGAGCTTGAATTTTTACCAACATCACTTCATGCTAGATTTGTATCAGAACATTGTTGAATGTACCAGAGCATCATCAGAGCATCTCTACATCCTGAAATGTTACAGAACAAAAACTAAACGACAAAAGTCAGCATGAACGAGTTAGAACATAAAATGTATATTTGAACACATTATATGTATCAGAGCCATATAGGCTAAAATAATGTATCAGAGCAAATAGAATTTTGTCAGATCAAATAGACAAATATGGATCAAATTCTATTATCAGTGCTTCTGATCTCTGAAGCTTGACAGCACTCAGCTTGCTTCAGTTTCCATGGTTTTGCTTCTTGTGTTTGCTTTGAAGATTCTCTTCACTTCTTTATACCTGCAAAACACTTAAACCATATAGAACTTGCAGTTCTTGTTAGTGAATGTGTGGGAGCTTTACCCAGCAACTGATAGATTAATCAAATCATTTATCATTTATCTTCTCCCCCTTTTTGTCAAATCATCAAAAAGCAAAAAAGATTCAGAGACAAACAAAACGAAACACACGGAGGAAGAAGATGATTTCATTGAAGTTCAAACAGCAGGTACAGAAGTTCATGAAGATAAGTAAGATCAGATGCACAAAGACAGATGCAACGAAAAGAAAGAAACAACACAGACTCAATCTAAGATGGCCCTAGTCTTGATAAGATCTTGGTCAGCATCTCTTGAACCTTATTGTTGTGTCCTTCTTGCCTCACCATGAAAGCGCTATACTCAGCATTGAGTGAGCTTTGCTCATCCTGTCTCTTCTGAATTTCTTCCAGAGTCCTTGCAAGACGAGAAGATTCATCAGAAGAAGCTTCACAGCTTCTATCCACAGGGATGACATGTTGATCTGCAGCTTCCATAGATAGATCATTTGAAGGGATTTCCTCAACAGGATCTGATTCAGCAACATGATCTTCAGCATCTGCTTCTTTCATAGAAGCATCTCCATATTCTGCAGCAGGAATTTCCGAGTCTCCATTTTCAAGTGCCTGAAGAATGGCAGCTAGATTCCTGGGAGCAGAAGGACCTTCAACTTCTGGTGGGTCAACAACTTCTGGAATGACCAAGCTTGGATCTTCCTTAGATGGGTTTTCCCTCAGAAAGTCAAAGAGAGTCTTGAAATCTCCGAGCAGAACAGGATATTGAGGTATCCAGACCACAATCTCCTTGCAAGGATTGGCTTCCAATGCAGCAGCGAGTCTTGCTACTTCCAATTCATCCACAAAGGGCTTCTCCTCAGCAGCAACGCAGTTTCTGAGAGGATGGTAGTATATACCATTATCTTCCTCCAGAAGGTAACCAGGGTAACCAGGGGCAGCAGCCACTAGTCTTTTCTGTACTCCCATTGCTTCTACTTGAAAATCCTTGCGAAATCTTCTCCAGAGATTTCTTGTAGAAACATCATCCAGACCATTTAGAAATGCATCCTTCAGAAGGTCTAGACTGTTAATCACCTCATGTCTGAAAAGTTCCAGGTAGGTATAGGGTTCAGGTTCAGGCGGATTGAAGGTGAATTTGTAGTCAGGGTAGAGAAGACAGTAAGGTTTGGATTTTCTGGTAGGTAAGGGATGGGATATAGAAGGTGGAGGTGCGGTGGATGAGGAAGAAGGGATATCTGAGAGAATGATTGATGAGGATGGAATATCAGAAATGATGGATTGAGAGGAGGGTGAAGTATTTGTAAAGGGAATTGGTGAGAAAGATTTATCAGAAGGAGTTGGGGGAAGAATACTTAAAGGTGTGGGGTTTAGAATGGGAGAGGAGAAGGATGATGGAGAAGGATTTGGTAAGGTGAAGTTTACTTTTGGTTCAGAAGGAGGTGGAGTAAAAACCTTTCTGGAGATTTGTACAGAAGAAGAAGATCTTGTTCTGCGAAAGGAATCTCTGATCCTTTTATCTCTTCGTTCTTCAGAGTCCACCTTGTCAGGATCATAGGTGACCCTCAACTTCTTGGCTTTCTCAGCCTCATCTTCTTGGGCTTTTCTTTTTAGCCTAGCCTTTAGATCCTTCTGATCCTTCTTCAGAAGATCAGCCTTGGACGGAAGTAATCTGCCACGGATCCAAGCAGGATCAATATCTGATTGCTTCCTAACACAATCTTCCAGGTAAGACTTGACAACCTGATGCAGTTCTTCTTGAAACAGGGAGGCAAAACCTTCAGCAACAACTCTTCTTGAGAGGATGTCAGGAAAACTTGGGCACACAGAAGGTACATTTTTAATGAGTTCTAATCTGAACAAATCCACACCATTAAAAATGGGACCTTGAACTACTCCAAGTAAATGGGATGCATTGAATTTTCTGATGGAGTCCAGCACTTTGCTTTCAGTAAGAATGTCTGAAATCATTCTTCCAAACGGAATAGTCGTTCTAGAAAGATGAGGGTACTTCGCCCTTTCCTCTTCTCTTGACTCAAGGATTGAAGTCTTTAGATTCTCAAACAGAATGTGAGAGATGTTGATCTCAGTCTTTTTGCCAATGCAGAAAAGAGTGTGCTTGTGATCTGGACTGATGTAAGAAGAGGAGAGCATCCTTTTTCTGTGGTAAAGAGAACCCAGAATAATCTCAGCCCATACTCTATAAAATGGCCTCAGGGTGCCTGTGTTATTAGAGTCAATCCCAGAAGACTTAGAGATTTGTTTTTCAACTATTGACCAATCAACAGATGTATGTCGAAAACCAGACCAACCTTCTTCATCATTCAGATTGTATAGCTTCCTGATCAGTTTTTCAGAGATAACCACTTCATGCCCTAGCACGAATGAAATGATGGCCGTTGGGGTAACCGTTGCATGTACCCAGAAATCCTTCACAAGATCAGGATAAATTGGACCAACCAATCTATTGAGATACTTGGACCATCCTTGCTCAAGGATTCTTGCATCACACTTAAAGCCATTCGCTTTAAGATTGTTGAAGTCCACAGCAGTTTCACATAAAACCTCCAAGTCCTTCGTGGGTATCAAGCAAGTTTTCAAAGGAGCATATTCATAATTTCTGTAACACCCCTCTAAATAACCCGCGGCAATTAAACATATTATTAAATCAGAGTAACATGTAGAGAGGTATCACAATTCATAAATAACAAATATACACGTCACATAAGTCATGCATCATTCGAACACCTGAAAATCGTAACTCATTATCCAAACCATGTTCTACGCAGCGGAAAATACCACATCAAGTCTACATTATTACTAAATGTTTCAGACTTCAATCAAAATAGATAAATATAGAGTTACATTCAAAACCACAAACAAACGTTCCCAGTGTTACAACTACCAGAGCATGACACCTGACGCTAACTAAAAAAAACACTGACTCATGAGCTAATCCTCACCGAGTCGAACAGCCGCTATCTTCAGTCTGAAAATGACAACATGTAAGGGTGAGTCTCATCATAATTAACAAATGTTATAAGGTTATAAAGCAATAACACGTCACAGTTGCATCATTCACCCAATTGTTTCATAAACAGACAAACAAAACAAAACAAATAACAACCAACGCATTATCAGCATTTACCTCACCGGAATACCTCCAATCATGTCATAAATCATGCATATGAATGAACTGACACTATGCATGTGGTACCAACGTCATCCAATGGGTATAACCCATGACCGATCTATCATCATCCAGATACGGCCCTGCCAGCACAGATTCCACACAATGGGAATCATGCCCTTCACTGATCCAACACATCCCTTATGGATACAGTATCAACAATGCACATGAATGAATGCAACATATATAACATACTTATATCATTATCATCATCATCCTCAATAATCATCATCATCATTCAAGTATGTTCATATATATTAACATCATTCAACCACAATTCTATCATCATCATGTCGAAAACATGCACATACTTGCTACAATCATCATCATCATCAAGAAATAGCAACATATGTTATCATCATTCTAAAACCAGTCAAATCATCATCACATAGATCGATTAATAAGGTTCATTTAGCCCAAAACGGCGCATCAAATGAACCAACGGTTAGAAAGTTATGCCTCTTTGAACTTTCTTAAAAAAATCACAAAACATCAACAGCACGCGGCGCCATCACAAATTCGCGGCGCGGAACGAATCGAAACAACGCCTTCGCGGCGCGTACACATGTTTGCGGCGCGGAACGATTTGGGACAACGCCTTCGCGGCGCGGTCACCCGTTCGCGGCGCGTACTGAACGCAACAAAACTTCCTAACCTTTTACCTTCAGGTTCGCGGCGCCTCCCCTCTGTGCGCGGCACGAACTGCGATTCTAAAAACCCCAATCTGCAGAAAAACAGCATTCCATGTATCCCAAACACCCAAACACATACCAGTGCGAACATGGAGGATTATAATGCACAAACAACACAAATTACGTCTCATAATGCACCAAATATTCATCAATTGAGATTATAACAACACATACATCATAGATTCAAAACACAGGGTCTAATATCACACAATTGACACAATCCCTAAACCTATCATATGACTCAATTGATCCGAATTCTACATCTATTCAGCATTATCAACCCCTAACCCGATAATAGATGATAATCAAGATAAGTCCCCCCTTACCTCAGATAATTCTGGATTCTTGGTCTCTCCCTCTATCGTTCTCCTTCGCGTTCTTCGTTCTTCAGACCTCTTTCTTTCACGCTCTTTCTTTTTCCCAATTCCAATGTTTATGAAATAATAAAATTAGAAAAAGGTTTTACAGAATCACCCCCCCTTCTTCCTCTATTTCCACATATGGCCCAAAAGCCAAGACCTCTTTTATTTATTATTTCCACAATTTCTTTAATAATTCTAATTATTAATTCAATAATAAAATTAAATTAATATTAAAATTATACGGGCGTTACAACCCTCCCCCACTAAAAGAGTTTTCGTCCTCGAAAACATACCTCAAGCAAAGAGCTCCGGATAGGAATCTTTCATCTGGCTCTCTAGCTCCCAGGTTACATTCCCTTCAGCTGGTCCTCCCCAAGCTACTCTGACTAAAGCTATTTCCTTGCCACGCAATTGCTTCAGTCTTCTATCTTCAATCCTCACAGGCAATGTTTCAACCGTTAAGTTGTCTTTTACCTGTACATCGTCTACTTGGATCACATGGGACGGATCTGGAATGTACTTCCTCAATTGAGACACATGAAACACGTCGTGCAAGTTTGCAAGCATCGGCGGCAAAGCGACACGATATGCCAATTCTCCCACCTTTTCAGAAATTTGGAACGGTCCAATAAAACGCGGAGTCAACTTCCTTGACTTCAATGCCCGACCAATTCCTGTCATAGGAGTAACTCTCATAAACACATGATCTCCCTCTTGAAACTCAAGTGTCTTCCTTCTTTTATCATAGTAACTCTTCTGACGACTCTGAGAAGCTCTCATCTTCTCCTGAATCATCTTAATCTTCTCCGTAGTCTGTTGTACAATTTCTGGCCCAATCACAACACTCTCACCAGATTCATACCAACACAACGGCGTCCTACATCTCCTACCATACAAAGCCTCAAACGGAGCCATACCAATACTCGAATGATAACTATTGTTGTAAGTAAACTCGATCAAAGGCAGATAACTGTCCCAAGTACCTCCTTTTTCCAGCACACAAGCACGTAACAAATCTTCTAACGACTGTATTGTCCTCTCCGTCTGTCCATCCGTCTGCGGATGATAAGCAGAACTCAACCTCAGTCTAGTACCTAAAGCCTTCTGCAAACCTTCCCAGAACTTAGACGTAAACCTCGGATCTCTGTCTGACACGATACTTGAAGGAATACCATGAAGACTAACTATCTTCTCGATATACAACTGAGCTAGCTTCTCCATTGGATAATCCATCCTCACCGGTATAAAATGTGCAGACTTAGTCAACCTGTCTACCACAACCCAGATAGCTTCACAATTCTTGCCCGTCCTCGGCAAACCCGATACAAAATCCATTGATATGCTATCCCACTTCCACTCAGGAATAAACATCGGTTGCATAAACCCAGACGGTTTCTGATGCTCAATCTTTGATTTCTGGCAAGTCAAACAAGAATACACAAATTCAGCAATTTCCTTCTTCATTCCCGGCCACCAAAACAACTTTTTCAAATCGTGATACATCTTAGTAGCACCAGGATGAATACTCAATCCACTACGGTGTCCTTCTTCCAAAATACGCTTTCGGAGTTCATCAACATCAGGAACACAAACTCTATCACCAAACCTTAGTATACCATTCTCGTCAACTCTGAATTCACCAGTCTTGCCTTGATTTACCAAAGTCAACTTATCAATTAATCCAACATCAGCTTTCTGACCTTCTCTGATTTCTTCAAGAATACCACTAGTCAGCTTCAGCATGCCCAATTTAACACTAGTAGAAGTACTTTCACACACTAAACTCAAGTCTCTGAATTGTTCAATCAAATCCAATTCCTTCACCATTAACTTAGACATATGCAAAGTCTTCCTACTCAATGCATCAGCCACAACGTTTGCCTTACCCGGATGGTAATTCAAACCAAAATCATAATCCTTCAGAAATTCTAACCACCTTCTCTGTCTCATATTCAGCTCCTTCTGATCAAAGAGGTACTTCAAGCTCTTGTGATCACTGAACACCTCAAATCTCGAACCATACAAATAGTGTCGCCACAACTTCAAAACAAACACCATAGCTGCCAACTCCAAATCATGAGTCGGATAATTCCTTTCATGCACTTTGAGTTGTCTCGACGCATAAGCGACCACTTGTTGATTTTGCATTAACACACCACCTAAACCCATTAGTGATGCGTCACAATAAACCACAAATGATTCTGTCGGACTTGGCAAAATCAGGATAGGAGCACTAGTCAATCTCCTCTTGAGCTCTTGAAATCCTTCTTCACACTTTGCATCCCAATTAAAGGCTTGTCCCTTCCTGGTCAGTTTAGTTAACGGCAATGCTAACTTTGCAAATCCTTCAATAAACTTCCTGTAATAACCTGCAAGGCCAAGAAAACTACGAATCTCCGATACTGACTTCGGAGCTTCCCACTGAGACACGGCTTCTATCTTTGTAGGATCAACAGCAATACCATCCTTAGAAATCACATGTCCAAGAAAACTAACTTCTTCTAACCAGAATTCACACTTCGACAGTTTGGCAAAAAGTTGCTTCTCCTTCAACAGTTCTAACACAGTTCTGAGGTGTGCGGCATGTTCTTCCTCATTCTTAGAATATATCAGGATATCGTCGATAAATACCACCACGAACTTGTCGAGATAAGGATGAAATATTCTGTTCATATACTCCATAAAAACACCAGGTGCATTAGTAACTCCAAACGGCATTACAGAATACTCATAATGTCCATACCTTGTTCTAAAAGCAGTCTTCTGAATGTCATCATCTTTCACACGTATCTGGTGATACCCAGACCTTAAATCAATTTTACTAAATACCCGCGCTCCAAACAACTGATCCATCAAATCATCAATCCTCGGCAATGGATACCGATTCTTGATAGTAACCTTGTTCAATTGTCTGTAATCTACGCACAGCCTCATCGAACCCTCTTTCTTCTTTACTAGTAACACAGGCGCACCCCACGGAGAAACACTAGGACGAATAAATTTCTTCTCCAGCAATTCTTCTAACTGCTTCTTCAGTTCGGCTAGCTCAGACGGCGACATACGGTACGGTGCCATCGACACTGGACTGGTTCCCGGAATCAAATCAATAGAAAACTCCACTTCTCTTTCCGGTGGTAATTCATTTACATCTTCAGGAAAAACTTCTGGAAATTCACACACCACAGGTAAATCGCTACTAGCCACCTTTTCTTTCACATTCATCATTGCGAACAACATAAATACTGTTGCACCATCTCCGATAGCCTCATTCACCTGCCTAGCTGTCATTTCCAGATTATCAGCACAACTCTCTTCAGGAAAAGTTACCGTCTTCTCAAAACAGTTGATATGAACACGGTTGAACTCCAACCAGTTCATTCCCAGGATTACATCAAGTTCTTTCAACGGAAGGCACACTAAGTCCATTCCGAATTCTCTACCAAAAATATCAATCGGACAATTCAAGCATGCAGACGAAGTAGTTACTGAACCCGACGCAGGAGTGTCAATAATCATACTTCCATTGATGTCAGATATCTCAAGATTTAACCTCGTAGCACAGTCCAAAGAAATAAAAGAATGAGTTGCTCCAGTATCAATAATCGCAACTAAAGGTGTGCCATGAATGAAACACGTACCTTTAATCAATCTGTCCTCTGGAGTAGTCTCTGACCCGGTCAAGGCAAAAACTTTTCCTCCCGATTGGTTCTTCTTTGGCTTAGGACAATTAGGACTGATGTGACCCTCTTCACCACAGTTGTAACAAGTCACCACCCTCTTCCTACAATCAGCCGCGACATGACCCACTTCCTCACACTTGAAGCACTTCTTCTGGTTCAGCTTACACTCATTCCTACGATGTCCCATCTCACCACAATTGTAGCATCTGATACGAGCACTGGAATCTCCCCCACTGGGTTTCTTCCAATCAACAGGTTTACCTCTACCATATGGTTTACCTCTGTCCATAGGCTTCTTCCCTTTTCTGTCAACCAACTCGCGAGAGTGAGATGACTTCAGCTTGACGCTATCTTCCTCAAAAATCCTGCTACAATCCACCAGATCAACAAATCTCCGGATCCTCTGGTACCTGATACCCTGCTTGATCTCATCCCGAAGGCCATTCTCAAACTTGACACATTTCGAGAATTCACTGGCTTCGTCGTTGTTGTAGTGCACATAGTACTTTGCCAGTTCCACAAACTTGGCAGCATACTCTGGTACAGTCATGTTACCTTGAACCAACTCCAAAAATTCCACTTCTTTTCTGCCCCTGACATCCTCAGGAAAATACCTCCTCAGAAACTCCCTTTTGAAAATAGCCCAAGTAACCGCTATACCGCCGGCATCTAGTTCAGTTTTTGTTGTCAACCACCAGTCATCAGCCTCCTCAGACAACATGTGGGTACCAAACCTCACCTTGAGATTCTCAGCACAATCTATGACTCGAAAAATCCTCTCGATCTCTTTGAGCCATTTCTGAGCACCCTCAGGATCGTGCGTGCCCTTGAACAATGGAGGATTGTTCCTCTGAAAATTCCCCAGTTGCCTATCAGCACCAATCCCTGTTCCTACAGTCCCTCCTCCAAGCACACCAGCAATCATGCCCAGAGCCTCAGCAAGAGCATCATCGTTTCTTCCTCCTCTTCCAGCCATTTGTTCTGCTTAAATGCACAATCCAGTCAGAACAAAGTATCGACAAATAACTCGTATTAGTCGTATACACAGGAAAACTGATACTGACACTAAGACTCTGGTCACAACGACCGACTATGCTCTGATACCACTATTGTAACACCCCTCTAAATAACCCGCGGCAATTAAACATATTATTAAATCAGAGTAACATGTAGAGAGGTATCACAATTCATAAATAACAAATATACACGTCACATAAGTCATGCATCATTCGAACACCTGAAAATCGTAACTCATTATCCAAACCATGTTCTACGCAGCGGAAAATACCACATCAAGTCTACATTATTACTAAATGTTTCAGACTTCAATCAAAACAGATAAATATAGAGTTACATTCAAAACCACAAACAAACGTTCCCAGTGTTACAACTACCAGAGCATGACACCTGACGCTAACTAAAAAAAACACTGACTCATGAGCTAATCCTCACCGAGTCGAACAGCCGCTATCTTCAGTCTGAAAATGACAACATGTAAGGGTGAGTCTCATCATAATTAACAAATGTTATAAGGTTATAAAGCAATAACACGTCACAGTTGCATCATTCACCCAATTGTTTCATAAACAGACAAACAAAACAAAACAAATAACAACCAACGCATTATCAGCATTTACCTCACCGGAATACCTCCAATCATGTCATAAATCATGCATATGAATGAACTGACACTATGCATGTGGTACCAACGTCATCCAATGGGTATAACCCATGACCGATCTATCATCATCCAGATACGGCCCTGCCAGCACAGATTCCACACAAGGGGAATCATGCCCTTCACTGATCCAACACATCCCTTATGGATACAGTATCAACAATGCACATGAATGAATGCAACATATATAACATACTTATATCATTATCATCATCATCCTCAATAATCATCATCATCATTCAAGTATGTTCATATATATTAACATCATTCAACCACAATTCTATCATCATCATGTCGAAAACATGCACATACTTGCTACAATCATCATCATCATCAAGAAATAGCAACATATGTTATCATCATTCTAAAACCAGTCAAATCATCATCACATAGATCGATTAATAAGGTTCATTTAGCCCAAAACGGCGCATCAAATGAACCAACGGTTAGAAAGTTATGCCTCTTTGAACTTTCTTAAAAAAATCACAAAACATCAACAGCACGCGGCGCCATCACAAATTCGCGGCGCGGAACGAATCGAAACAACGCCTTCGCGGCGCGTACACATGTTTGCGGCGCGGAACGATTTGGGACAACGCCTTCGCGGCGCGGTCACCCGTTCGCGGCGCGTACTGAACGCAACAAAACTTCCTAACCTTTTACCTTCAGGTTCGCGGCGCCTCCCCTCTGTGCGCGGCGCGAACCGCGATTCTAAAAACCCCAATCTGCAGAAAAACAGCATTCCATGTATCCCAAACACCCAAACACATACCAGTGCGAACATGGAGGATTATAATGCACAAACAACACAAATTACGTCTCATAATGCACCAAATATTCATCAATTGAGATTATAACAACACATACATCATAGATTCAAAACACAGGGTCTAATATCACACAATTGACACAATCCCTAAACCTATCATATGACTCAATTGATCCGAATTCTACATCTATTCAGCATTATCAACCCCTAACCCGATAATAGATGATAATCAAGATAAGTCCCCCCTTACCTCAGATAATTCTGGATTCTTGGTCTCTCCCTCTATCGTTCTCCTTCGCGTTCTTCGTTCTTCAGACCTCTTTCTTTCACGCTCTTTCTTTTTCCCAATTCCAATGTTTATGAAATAATAAAATTAGAAAAAGGTTTTACAGAATCACCCCCCCTTCTTCCTCTATTTCCACATATGGCCCAAAAGCCAAGACCTCTTTTATTTATTATTTCCACAATTTCTTTAATAATTCTAATTATTAATTCAATAATAAAATTAAATTAATATTAAAATTATACGGGCGTTACAATTTCGTAGAAGGATTTGTGAAGAGGTAAGTCTTTCTTTTGAGGAAGATGAACAGGAGGAAGAGTTCATGATGATAATGCTTTGAGATCAAATCAGAAAACTAGGGTTTGAAGAGAAATGCAACGAAGTGAGTGCACAAAAGAGAGAGAAAGAGAGAAAAAGAGGGAATGAAGATGAAGCGGGTTATTTAAAAGATTTAAAAAAGAAATCATTATGCATTTAATGAGAAATGACATTAGGAGAGAGAACACAGTAAATGAAATGATTTAATACAGTTACCTAGGTCGGCGTCTTTTCAACTGCACGCTTTGTACTAACCGTACAGACACGTGTTCACCATAAGATAATAGATGACAGCTGTAAATTTCAGAATAGACTTTACGCCTTCAGATTCAGATCACTGCTTCTGATCTGATCAAGTTTCTCTTCTGGAAACACTCCTTCTGAAGTGTGCTGATATAAATCTGAATGATCTTCTGATCCATTACTTCTGATATACACAGCTTCTGGAGGTTCACTTCTTTGTTCTGCAGCTTCTGATACGACAAAAATGTATCTGCAGAAATTCTTAAGCGCTTTGTTTCATTAGAAACAAGTTTATCATCAAACCAGATATTTATTGATTCGTTCACAATCAATGTTTCAATTTTGTATATTCTGTAGCATTTAGAGCATTCAGAAAAATCAAGAACGAAACATCATTGCTCTAGAAACAAACAAAACAGATGGTTCCAAGACTAATCAGCTATCTTTTCTGAACTCCTACGAACATAGTTTCTTCAACAGATTTAAGTACCAGAACTTGGAAGACAGTCTTTCTTCCCTTCAAGTGTTGAGACCAACTTGAGTCCAGGTGACATGACATGTTGAATTTTATCTTCTTTGTCGCCAAGAGAATCTGCAAAAGAAATAGTCTTTTTCTTTGGTACCCACATTTTCTTGGGTCCTTTCTTGTTAGATTTTCTCAAGTTCTGATTGAACTTGGGTTTAACATTGTAAGCAATAGGAGGAACAGCATGATAATTTTTATTGTGAGTTTCATGATATTTCCTAGGTTGTGTCACATGCTTTTTGGTGTGTGTTATGTGAAAACTTTGAGCATGTGAAGTGTGCCTAATATCATGGGAGTGGCCATACTTGAACTGATCATACAATGGCATGTATGTGAATTTCATTTCATCAACAGGTTCAAGTTTGTATGGGGTTTCACCCTCAAAACCAATGCCAACTCTTTTGTTTCCAGACACAGCATATATCATAGAAGCTAGCTGACTTCTGCCAATACTTCTAGATAAGAACTTCCTGAAGCTTAAATCATATTCTTTCAGAATATGGTTTAGACTAGGAGTGGATTTTTCTGAATCAGAAGGAGATCCAACATTATTGGATAATTTTAAAAGTTTTTCTTTTAATTCAGAATTCTCCAACTCAAGCTTCTTTGTTTCAAATTCAAATAGCTTTTTCAGCTTTTTGTATTTGAGACTGATCTGAGACTTGAGTTCCAGAAGTTCAGTTAGACCGGAAACTAACTCAACTCTAGTAAGTTCAGAAAATACCTCTTCAGAATCTGATTCTGATGTAGATTCTGATTCGTCATCTTCTGTCGCCATCAGCGCACAGTTAGCCTGCTCATCTTCAGAGTCTGAATCATCTTCTGACTCATCCCAGGTTGCCATAAGACCTTTCTTCTTATGAAACTTCTTCTTGGGATTTTCCTTCTGAAGATTTGGACATTCATTCTTGAAGTGTCCAGGCTCATTGCATTCATAGCACATGACCTTCTTCTTGTCAAATCTTCTGTCATCAGAAGATTCTCCACGTTCAAATTTCTTTGAACTTCTGAAGCCTCTGAACTTCCTTTGCTTGGTCTTCCAGAGTTGATTTAGCCTTCTGGAGATCAAGGACAGTTCATCTTCTTCTTCAGATTCTGATTCTTCAGGATCTTCTTCTCTAGCCTGAAAAGCGTTAGTGCATTTCTTGATATTGGATTTTAATGCAATAGACTTACCTTTCTTTTGAGGCTCATTTGCGTCCAGCTCTATTTCATGACTTCTCAAGGCACTGATAAGCTCTTCCAGAGAAACTTCATTCAGATTCTTTGCAATCTTGAATGCAGTCACCATAGGACCCCATCTTCTGGGTAAGCTTCTGATGATCTTCTTTACGTGATCAGCCTTGGTGTATCCTTTGTCAAGAACTCTCAATCCAGCAGTAAGAGTTTGAAATCTTGAAAACATCTTTTCAATGTCTTCATCATCCTCCATCTTGAAGGCTTCATACTTCTGGATTAAAGCTAGAGCTTTGGTCTCCTTGACTTGAGCATTTCCTTCATGAGTCATTTTCAAGGACTCATATATGTCATAGGCCGTTTCCCTGTTAGATATCTTCTCATACTCAGCATGAGAGATAGCATTCAGCAAAACAGTTCTGCATTTATGATGATTCCTGAAGAGCTTCTTCTGATCATCATTCATTTCTTGCCTTGTCAGCTTTACGCCTCTGGCATTTACTGGATGTTTGTAACCATCCATCAGAAGATCCCATAGATCACCATCTAGACCAAGAAAGTAACTTTCCAGTTTATCTTTCCAGTATTCAAAGTTTTCACCATCAAATACCGGCGGTCTAGTATAACCATTGTTACCGTTGTATTGCTCAGCAGAGCCAGATGTAGATGCAGGTGTAGACTTTTCACTTTCATCAACCATCTTTTACTGAAGCGTTTTTCTCTTCCTGAATCTTTTCTAAACACGGTTAAGTGCTTGCACCTTAGAACCGGCGCTCTGATGCCAATTGAAGGATAGAAAAACACTTAGAAAGGGGGGGTTTGAATAAGTGTAGCTTTAAAAACTTGACAGATAAAAATAAATTGCACAGTTATTTTTATCCTGGTTCGTTGTTAACTAAACTACTCCAGTCCACCCCCGCAGAGATGATTTACCTCAACTGAGGATTTAATCCACTAATCGCACGGATTACAATGGTTCTCCACTTAGTCAGCAACTAAGTCTTCCAAAGTCTTCTGATCACACACTGATCACTCCAGGAACAACTGCTTAGATACCCTCTAAGACTTTTCTAGAGTATACTGATCCACACGATCACTCTAGTTACAAGCTGCTTAGATAACCTCTAAGACTTCCTAGAGTATTCTGATCCACACGATCACTCTAGTTCCTTACAACTTAATGTAATCAATTCTAAGAGTATTACAATTGCTTCTTAAAAGCTATAATCACAAACTGTGATATTTCTCTTATCGTTTAAGCTTAATCTCACTAATATATTACAACAGCAATGTAGTGAGCTTTGATGAAGATGAAGATTCTGAGCTTTGAATTTGAACAGCGTTTCAGCAAGTTAATATGAGTTGTTTTGGTGCAGAATCGTTAACCTTGCTTCTCATCAGAACTTCATATTTATAGGCGTTTGGAGAAGATGACCGTTGAGTGCATTTAATGCTTTGCGTGTTCCGTACAGCATCGCATTTAATGTTATACGCTTTTGTCAACTACCTCGAGCCTTGTTCACGCTGTGTCTACTGACGTAGCCTTTAATAGCTTTTAACGTTCCTTTTGTCAGTCAGCGTAGCTTGCCACTTGTACTTTCTTCTGATCTGATGTTTGTGAATACAACGTTTGAATATCATCAGAGTCAAACAGCTTGGTGCATAGCATCTTCTGATCTTCTGACCTTGAAGTGCTTCTGAGCGTGATACCATCAGAACTTCAGTGCTTCTGTTCTCTTGTTCTTCTGATGCTTCCATAGACCCATGTTCTGATTCTGCTTCGACCATCTTCTGATGTCTTGCCAGACCATGTTCTGATGTTGCATGCTGAACCCTTTGAGACAAAGCTTCTGAGCGCTGAATTATGCGTACTCTTTATATATTTCCTGAAAAGGAAATTGCATTGGATTAGAGTACCATATTATCTTAAGCAAAATTCATATTATTGTTATCATCAAAACTAAGATAATTGATCAGAACAAATCTTGTTCTAACACTGGGCTCCAACAACGATTGAAAATTATTGCTGGGAACTTCAGGACATTGGATGTATGGCTGGAGAGGGTTGAAACTTGTTGGAAATCAAGTTACCTCATGCGCTAATGTTCTTGAATTTTTCAACTTCAACCCTAACCCTTGCATCCCTCTTTTTTGTCCCCCCATCCTACTGATCTTTTAGAATATATATGTAGTCTAATTTAGGGTTGAGTTTTGAAGAATAATCCACCCCAATGAGTGACATAGAAATTGAAGAAGATTTTTGTATAAAATCTTTCTATTTTGGACCTTATGTTATTCCATACATATTTTCTTTTTGGTCATGGCCATTGAATGGATTTGATTGGATTAAATATTTTGGAGAATTGATTCATAAAATGTTATCTTCATAAAACTTGATTTTATTTGAATTAATTTGAATTTAAATGAATAAAATCAAATATAAATGAAATAAAATCACGAAATCAATTTTATATGACCAATGGGCTTCCCTCAAGCATAAAATCACGTGGAAAGTCCAAGTATTAAGGCCCAATCCTCAAAAGTATGAAATAAGCAACCTAGGGTTTCAAGCCTTTCTAAAAAATCGACCAACTTGTACCAAGTGTATCTCTCTCAATTTTTAAGATATGGAAGTGTTTTAGGACTTTTTATAAAGCTTGATCAGTCCTTTAAAACCTCCTTTTGGTTTCACCTCAATTGGAGCTTCCATGCTCAAGTTATGAGCTTTGACCCGAAAGGTGTCTTTTCTTGACTTTTTTGAGGACCTATAATCTCTTGTACCATATCTCCCAAATGATGCATTTCTGGACTTGGCTTGTGAGATACAAAGTTGTAGAGAATCAAATTTCCTTCAAAATAGGCTTTGGTTGGGGATTTTTTGATGCTCCATGTGAAAGTTATGACCAGTCAAAGTTGACTTGACTTTCTCCTATAAAAAACCCTAATTGAACCTTTGCGTTTGTTCATTTCTGAGTTTTTATTGATGGATCATGATCAACCTTTGATCAAATGATGGATATAACTTCACATACTTGATGTTGACCAAAAATCTTGAAGTTTGACTGTATTTTGACTATAGTTGACTTTCAGGTCAGCATAGTCGGTTATTGATCATCTGAGCCATTGAGTGAGCAATCCTTGGAATTGAAGCTTGACTTTTGACATGGATATTCTTTGATATATATGTAACACCTTGAGATCCATTTGAGGCCTCAGAGATTCGAAATCCTTTGATAAACTGCAAACCCTAATTTTGATAGGCCCTCGATTAGGAGCATGTTGCTTGAATAAACCCTTGAGCCATTGAAGATGACCAGAGGATGGAAAATTTTGGGGTATGACAGCTGCTCCTGTTCAATCTTCTTAAACCTGAAGAGTCAGATAGGCACGTCTGCCTATCGAAATTTAAAGGTAGAAGATGATTGGACACTGCAATGCCCTGAAATTTGCATTTGTAGGGAAAAGTTCTGTGGGAGATGGGCTTAAAGATGCCACCCAAGGTAAATACCAATCTTTTTCTAAAATGTGAAGCAGATGCTTTCGAAAGGAACCCCTTGATTTGATTGTAGTATGGCCTAACAAGGCAACCTGAATTTTATGCAATGTTATGATGCATGTAACGTATGATGCAGTGAGCTTCTCAAAATAAATGAGAGCAATTTATGTATATGAATTATGTATGAATGAGGCGTGTTATTTGAATGATGCATAACTATTAATTATGTTAGTCGAAGCATGTTAGTAAGAAAAGTAAAACCTTTGCGTGTTATTGATGATGTTTTGGAGAAGATCACTGCCGAGGGACTAACGTGATAAACCCAATTGAGAACCCTTTATAAAACCATGTTGTAAAACCCTTTGTGAACCCCTTTGTAGTCTTGAAGAATATCACTGCTGAGGGCCTAACGTGATAAACCCAATTGAGAAACCCTTTGTAAAACCATGTTGTAAAACCCTTTGTGAACCCCTTTGTAGTCTTGAAGAATATCACTGCCGAGGGACTAACGTGATAAACCCAATTGAGACCCTTTGAAAAACCCTTTGATCATTGCCGAGGGACTAACGTGATAAACCCAATTGAGAAACCCTTTGTAAAACCCTTTGCTCGAGTGTGAGAGAAAAGAGTCGTCCTGATAAAGCCTGAGTCTTACATAGCGAGGACTCGCAGTTAGTTGTGTGATCAGCTTGCTATATTGCTAGTAAGCTTTCGTAGTTTGTGAACCCCACTTACTATAGTTCTAGTAAGTTTCCGTAGTTTGTGAACCCCACTTACTATAGTTCTAGTAAGTTTCTGTAGTTTGTGAAGCCCACTTACTATAGTTCTAGTAAGTTTTCGTATTTTGTGAACCCCAAAAGGATCACTTGCTATAGCTCTAGCAAGCTCACCTGCACCAATAGGATTACTTGTCATAGTTCTGACAAGTTCACCTACACCATTTGGATCATCTGCCCTTGTTCGGACAAATTTCACCTACACCATTAGGATCACCTGCCCTGGTTCGGACAAGTTTCACCTGCACCATTTGGATCATTTGCCCTGGTTCGGACAAATCTCACCTGCATGAAAAAGATTCACTTGCTATAGTGCTAGCAAGCTTATCCGCATAAAGTCCTTGACGGTACCCTGTAGATGTATGAAGATGATGTTTGAGACTCGAGAGTCGGAAAGAAAATGATATGTTTAGAAACTCACGACTCGAGGGTCGGGCATTCACGACTCGAGGGTCGGAAAACAAACCAATCACAACACGAATGTTGGAAAATCACGACTCGAGGGTCGGAAAATACACCTATCACAACACGAGGGTTGGAAACTCACGACTCGAGGGTCGGAAAACACACCTATCACAACACGAGGGTTGGAAACTCACGACTCGAGGGCCAGAAAATAGGCTTTTGTAGTATGTGAATGCACTAGATGATATGCATATGCTAATGCGTATGTATGTATGTCGATGCTGATGTCAATCCCAAGATTTTATCTCCTCATCGAACCTGTTTAAACCACATTTGCACCTACACCACGACTATGCTTATGCCGGCTTGGTAATGTTTATGCATGTAGATAATGCTTATGCTTATGTACATGCGTATTTTGAACAGCAAGGTCGCTATCATTGGTAAGGTTACCGGGATACATCAATCAGGTGATTAGGGTTAAACCAACAGTAAGGTTACTGTCATCGGTAAGGTTACCGGAAGCATCAATCAGGTGATTAGGAATAAACCAACAGTAAGGTTACTGTCATCGGTAAGGTTACCGGAAGCATCAATCAGGCGATTGGAAATAAACCAATAGTAAAGTTACTGTCATCGGTAAGGTTACCGGAAGCATCAATCAGGTGATTGGAAATAAACCAACAGTAAGGTTACTGTCATCGGTAAGGTTACCGGAAGCATGAATCAAGTGATTGGAAATAAACCAACAGTAAGGTTACTGTCATCGGTAAGGTTACCGGAAGCAGGTGGATAGTATGGTTTAGTATCAGAATGATGACTTGGATGTTGTAATGTATTAACCAATGTATGTAATGCATGACTTATGTATTTGCATGATGCTCCAATGCTAGGTTGTTGGTAACCAAAAGCGTATATAGCTTGCTAAAATTGTAAGGTTGTTGGATGCTAACGCGATTTCCCAATACCTGCTTTTGAACTTTGATGATTGTAGTTAGGAGAAAGATTTGTCGGATGTTGTAAAGTGTGAGAACGCCTATTCCTTATGTTGTGCGCCTTGCCCCGGTTTGACCCTTTGAATTACTCCACGCCTTTGAATTTTGAAGTTCTCCACACCTTTAACCTTTTGCAATTCGCACCTTTAACCTTTTGAGGTTCTTCACGCCTGTGACCTTTAGAGGTTCTCGACACCTTTAACCTTTTGCAATTCGCACCTTTAACCTTTCGAGGTTCTTCACGCCTGTGACCTTTAGAGGTTCTCCACACCTTTGACTTTTTGAATTGTTTACCTTATGGATTTGATATCCATTGCCCCAATGTTTAGTGGAAAAAGATGCCTATGATCTCCAAGCAGTGAAGGAAGTGCCCCGAGAAATAACCTTGTTAGATGCTTCGACGTTTTAGATTGAAAGGTATGCACTTGATCTCCAGGATATGGAAGGCTACCCATAGTGTTCTATCCTTTTGAATTTGAATTCTTCCCATGTTTGACATGCCCCTGTTTGTTATTGCTTCGAGGTGTGCCCCAAGTGAATAGGATGTTTGATTGCATGCCCCTGTAATCCTTGAAATTTTCCCCTGTTTAGGAGAACCCTCTAGATGTGGTTCCCCCATGCAAAGTTCTTTATTAGAAGTGATCACCCTTGATTAACCAATTTCGAGATCTCCTTGAGTGCTAAGTGTATGTTCGTATATGATGTTGTACCCTTTGAGAAGTAACTCCAATGCAATGTCTATGCAAGTTTTGGAATCGAAGTCCGTTATGAATTAGGACTGGATGCTTAGAAATGAATGCTTGAAGAAGCGCAGTGGTTAGAAATAGTTTTAGCAAACCTAGGAGTCAGTATAATAAAATCCTGCTTAATATGCTTTCGTAGTTAACCTTTCCTCAATTAGGACTTTTGTATGTTGTAACTTGGTTTGGTTCATGGTTTTAAGAAACAATGGATATAAGGCTCAAAATTTATTTAACCCACCCCTTTCTCCTTGATGTTCTCCAAATCCTAGGAATTTGCCTAATCCAATGATTGCGCTTTGTTTTCCAGAGAATCGTTTCAGTTTTGATGTTGAGCAGAAGCCTTAGTAGAGATCCAAGCACTGATGAAAAATGTTGTAGAGATCCAAGTATTGGTGAGAAGCTCCGGTGATTTAGCAGTCACAAGATTGTCCTTCACATTTCGCCTTTGTTTTATTTTCTATCCCTTATTTTTGCATGAATCAATTCCTTCGAATTTGATCCATCGGGATGCCCTAAATTTTGCCTAAGTCATGGAATTTTCAATTTGACTTAGCGGGCGTTTTCTTCCTTTTTTTGAATGCTCCTTTTGATCTTTGGATTTTGAATATTGTGACTGCCATGACTTTGATTTGCAAGCTTCGTCTTTGATACGTCCTCGATCTTGAATGATATATTGAGGAAGAATATGTTGTGAATGTTACCTCCGTTGTTTCCGCAATCTTAGATGCATGTGAGGAAGAAGATATGCTTGAACCTTTGCTTTGCTCCTTATGTTTGAACCTTTGCTTCATTGATTGATTCTCTTGACAGCCAAAATACACCATTGAATTAATCGAAATCTACCCTGCCCCTGGTTGAAATCAAGGTTTTTTCGAAAAGTAGAAACAAACTCCAACTCCTGGCTCGAGGGGGGTAACGAGGGATTAACATCCTTATATCTGCACTGTTTAGGGATTGAAACAATGTTTGTACATCGTCGGCTCGGTCTTACCTTGAAAGCATACGTTTAGCGAGACTTAGTTATTTGTATTCGTCATTCTCTCTTCAGTTTGTTAATAATCCTAAGTTTGAGATTGAAAATAGAAGTGTGCGAGTGGAAAGTCGTAGTAGTAAGCGAACGAATTGATTCCAAAACATGCGTAGTCATCCCATTAGAATTGGTAATCTGAAGGTACAACTTTTATCCTGAGTAACACTTAGCGATCATAAGGTTTGAAATTTTGACATGATAAAACCTATTGATCCTAGGGACAATCTCCTTTGTAAATCCGTTGACCTTGTTTTACCCCTTAGTTCCTAGACTTGTAGAAGTAAAGGGTAACCTCGATTTCTCCTTGGGTACGTCAAACCTATCGGGAATAAATTGTTAGCGGTGGGTTTTCGTCGTATCGGAACTTCATGAGTTTCCTTTGACTGAACCTCTTTTGCTTTTTCTAAGGATAGTATCACACCATTCGCAACCTTTCGAGTTTGTAGATTGATAAAGAAACCTATGACCCTTTTGCCCCTTGGTGTGGAGTTAACACATGTCGCTTTCCCTCCGTCGTAGCTATGCATATTTGATTAGGGTATTGCCCTAGTTGGACTGACTCTTGCCCCCAAGTTATCGTAGAGCGTCCTTGTAAGTTTTCTATGTTCGTAGATGAACCCCTTTATGACTAGATACCCCTTGAGTGTATCTATGAGGGAACTTATTTGCTGAACTAATCCTTGCTCGACGATAACCTTTGTTGTATTTATAATTCTGTTACGACAAGGCATGGGCATGCGACTGGCATGGTGAAAGACATCCTCTTTTCCTTAGTAAGGCCAAGTTCGTTTTCAATGATTTATCCTCCTTTCTCCATAGTTCAGGACCCTTTTGATTTTTTTTCATGAGTCTCGGAAAATCGGCTAGCACGAAACGGGTAGATGCGGGCGAAGATGCGAATGTAAATGTATGAATGCATGAAAATGCAAATGCATGCGTATGCGATAGACTCCTTTTTTTGTATTATAACTCCTAGTATGTAATGCAGACGTGTGACGTATAATCCTAGGAATAGCCTTAGAGGTGACATTAGACCCTAGTGGAATCCTTGCAAGATAGATGTTATAACACGCCAATGGAAATCCCTTAGATTAGGGAGTATGCAGGAAGTAGCAGCTGATGACCGTTCAAGACAGTCACCAAGTCTCATGGCCATCGAGAGGCCTTTCGACGTGTACTTACGAAGTTGTCCCTCGTGGGAAGGTTCTCTATGCGGAACATAACCTATCTAAGGACGATATTAGACGAAGTGAGATCCCCGCAGGCTAGGGATTAAAGATGGAAATCCAAAACCCTACAAGTTAGATGATGCGTGGAAGCGAGCGCGGAGTGACCGTTCAGGACAGTCACTAGATCTCATGGCCATCGAGAGGCCAATCGACGTATGCTAACGAAGATGTCCTTTGTACAAAGGATGTGATTTTAGAAATAGAATCCCTACACGCTAGGGAATGCATAGATGTAAGCACGGGGTGAGCATTCAAGACAGTCACTGGGTCTCGTGGCCATCGAGGGGCCAATCGACGTGCATTAATAAAGATGTCATTCGTGGGAAGGACGCGATTTTAAAATATAATCCCTACAGACTAGGGAATGCATAGACGTAGGCACAGGGCGACCGTTCAAGACAATCACTAGGTCTCATGGCCATCGAGAGGCCAATTGACGTGCGTAAACGAAGATGTCCTTCGTGGGAAGGACACATAGTTGTAAAAATACAAAGATATAAAAGGAAACTCCCTACAGGCTAGGGAGTGCGTAGATGTAGGCGCGGGGTGACTGTTCAAGACAGTCATTAAGTCTCATGGCCATCGAGAGGCCAATTAACGTGCATAAACGGAGGTGTCCTTCGTGGGAAGGACATGGTCTTAGAAATAGAGTCCCTGCAGGATAGGGAACACATATGAATACCTGCAAATATTAAAGCGCAAGATATTCGAAGTATATAAATTGCAAACATATGATAAGCATTTAAGCACGAAAGCCCTAGGTTCATAGGTTTGACGTAACGGCTTAGGGTGCCTACCCTTCCCATTGGTATGTTCTAGAAGGTCTCATGGGGTCGTTCGTAGCCTCCGAGACTTTTTGTATCTTTGGATTTTAGAACAACTCATTTTATCCATGAGGTTCTAATTTTAGGGGTAGGTTCTCAGAGAGATCAGCCAATTACCAAGTCCAGCTCTCAACAAGGTCAAGCCTCGAATCAAACCTTTCCAGATATTCAACCCACTCTGAGTGGAATTATAATAAGACTCGTAGGCGATGTAATTCCCCTCTGGTCTTAAATATAACTCTCACGCTTAGGTCTAACACAATTTATAATATCCCAACAGAATACAATAAAACAACAAATATACAATTAATAGAAATATTTGATTAAATTGATGTAAATGAAGAAGATTGTAAATGAATCGATAAATTGCAAATAAATAAATAGATAAATAAAAATTTAAATATTTAATATAATAAAAAAAGAAAAACTGAAATCCTAATCCAAACCCTAATTTAGGCAAATTAGTCAAACCCTAATAGCTAACCACAAACCTAAATAATTTGCCAAACCTAAACCCTACCAAAACTTATAGGAGCATAATAATTCACCATTGTAAGTTTTCCCCAGCAGAGTCGCCAGCTGTAGCAACCTACCCTAAAAATTAGACTTTAGAGTCGCCACCTATTCTACCAGGGCGAATAGGAAACCCTACGCAGTTAAGAGATTCGGGTATGATTATTATAAATCAGGTCGAGGGAAGGTGTTAAGCACCCTCATCCCATTCCTAAGGTTTTATGTTAAAAGTAAATATTAATGGCTAAATATTAAGATTTAATAGCTAAGGAAATGAATAGGGCGAAAATTGAGATTTGAAGGAATTGAGGTTTTAGGGAAGGGGACTCGCCTTGTTGCCAAGTGCCTACGTATCTCCTTAGGGAGAATCAGATTCAACGTAGTTCGGGCACAGGGTTGTACGCCTTAGAATTAGAATTTGATTTGATATGGTTTGAAGTTGTTTTAAAGGCTTTTTGAGTGGCCTATCGCAGTTTTGAATTTTGTGGTTTCCAAGGTATTTTGAGGTGCCTTGTCGAAAAAGGATGAAAATCTGTAGTTTGATTTGATGTGTTTTGAATGTTCTAGATTTGGGCGTACAACCCTGGTTTGATATGTTACCGTTAGGTGCAATGATCAATAGATTTGACCATTATAGTTAACGGATTATGTAATGTATAGCTGGTGTCATACCCCAAAATTTGCCCGAACAGATCTATATCTTTTAATTCATCAAGGGTCGAAATTAAGAGCCATGGGGTTTGACATTCTTATTGTCAAACCCGCCCTCTTATAAAATATCCTGAGAAATAAATGGGGTGCGATTAACAAGTGTTTTCGAGGGTTTCATCAATTGTTAATATTATTTTCCTTTTACTAACATTTGCGTTTTTTGGATCATTATTAGTATTTTTTATTACTTCTAACTATTAGTATTTAATATTATTAATTTTATTATTAATATTAATATTAATATTAATATTAGGTAATTTTATTATTAATATTGTCTAGGGTTATTATCATAGAATTTGTAAATATTATTATTATTAGGATTCTTTTTTTAGTTTTTTTTATTAAGTTAATTGAGCAATAGGCCCATTAGGTGTAGAAAACCCTAATTAAGACTAATATAAATGTAACTTTTTTTTGTACACATGGGGGAGGGAGATATCAACAGCGACCCCTATTTTTTCGCTGGAAAATGCAAAGGAGAAAGAAACTATTCACGCTAACCATTTTCTCACACTGTACATATTGTAAATATTGAAAATCTTGTTCATCTCTTTATACACACGGCGTAGCACAAAAAAAAGAAGCCACTGAGAAACAACTTTCTTGGTGAAACCTCTCTCTCATGCAACAGTAAGATGGCCCTCACATTTGTTTTTTTTCTTGACCACCACTAACATATGAAACAAGCTTGCTTTTAACAACAAAGGAGGAGAAGGAGGTTGATAATAAAAAGGAATTAGTTTCAAGCCTCCTGCGGAACCGTATCGCACAAAAGACCGCCACGGCAACTCAGTCGCTCAAACGGCCGTCGGGAAACTCAACCGACAACCACCGCAGATCCCAGCAGCGCGCGGCTGCCTTCGGCGTCCAGATTTGGGACCGTGTTGTCACCGACTACAACACCACAACTTCAAACAACTTGCAAGCGCCGCCGCCGTCCTTTCACCATCGGTGATAGCTTCACAACCTTCAATCATCTTCGTCTTTTCTCCAGATCCAACATAATCGGTAACCTCTTGATTCTTTTTATCTTATGTCTTTACCATTTGGTTTATGTTGTTTCAATCTTTTTGTGTGATTTATTCTTTAAAAAAAATGAAAAGGTGTATAAATAGAAGAGAAGAAGGTTCGGGTACTGTAACTAAGAAAAAGTAGAAACTTGTTTCTTAAAATATGTTCATTTGATTTATACTGAGTGTCATGTGCTTTTGATTTGTTTATACAATTAGGATTAGATCTTTGGCATATTATCATGTTATTTTTAACAAATAATGGGGCATTTGTCACTTTGTGGTTGGGTACAAGAATAGGTAAACAAAAATTTCAAGAGATATTTTCTTTAGCGATCAATTGCCATGCGTAGAGACGGAAACGTAAGTTTGGTGTTACATTTTTTAAAGTATTTTAGGCAATGTTTAAACTTAATAACTTTCTTTATTTTATTAATTAAATAATTTATTCAAATAGGTTTATATTCTAACTTATTTTAGGATAATTAATTAATTTTGTGAAATTTCAATTGTTTAATTGTTTGTTGCTTTTGATGATTTAATCTAATCTTCTCCCCGAACCGACTATACCTATTAGTCGCAGTAGGCGAGAAATAATGTTGATTAATTTAATTCAGTTGATGATAATAATTTAATTAATTCTTGAATAATTCTCTCCTCGACCCGACTAAAGCTATTAGTCGCATTAGACGAGAGATAAAAGAATAAAACATTGACCCTTAATGAATTCTCTCCTCGACCCGACTAAAGCTATTAGTCGCATTAGACGAGAGATAAAAAATATATAATTTAAAAAATACATTTAATTTGCTGCCCGCGACGATCAATCTATCGATCTGAGTAACCAGCAATGCCCCATAATCCGTTAGCTATACTGATCAAATCTATTGATCATCGCATCTAACGGTGACATATTAAACTAGGGTTGTACGCCCAAAATCTTAAAATACACTAAACCACGACACTACGGATTTTCATCCTTGTCAGTCAGGCAATTCAAAATGCCTTTCAAATCACAAACTACGACAGGCTAGTCAAAAAGCCTTCAAACAACCTCCATATTCAGTTCAAAGGCGTACAACCCTGTGCCCGAACTACGTTGACTCTGATTCTCCATAAGGAGATACGTAGGCACTTGGTAACAAGGCGAGTCTCCCCCCTTAAAATCTCAATTCAGTTAAAACCTTGTTTTTTTTTACCCTTTTCAATTCATTAGCTATCAACCTCATAATTATTGCCATAAACCCTTATCTTTGAAATGTTAGCCTTTAGGAAAGGGTTGAGGGTGTCTAATACCTTCCCTCAACCTGATTATAATAACTTACCCCGAATCTCGTATCTGCGTAGGGTTTCCTATTCGCCCTTCAGAATAGGTGGCGACTCTAAAAGTTTCAATTTTAGGGCAGGTTGCTACAGCTGGCGACTCTGCTGGGGAAATACACTATAGGTGAATTATTATGCTCCTAAGGCTTGAGAGGGTTTAGGTTTAGGTTTGTGGCAAACGGTTTAGGTTTTTTGGCAAAATTTTCAGGGTTTGGCTAATTCGCCATTTTTAGGGTTTACTTATTTTTATAAATATTTAAATTTTTATTTATTATTTATTTTTAAATTATTTCATCTATTTACATCAGTTTCAAATAAACATCTATTTATCTAAATATTTGCTGTCTTTGCTGCATTTTCGAATTATAGCCAGCCGGATTTTGAGGTTAGTTTTTAAATATTTAAATTTAATTTAATTTATTTATTTACTTACTTATAAGTTCATTTATTTACAGTAATTTAGTTAAATATTTGTTTATGTGAATATTTATTATTTTATCGCATTTCGGAATATATAAATTGCTGTTAAACCTAAGCGTGGGAATTATAATAATGACCAGAGGGGAATTACATCGCCTACGAGTCTTATTATAATTCCACTCAGATTGGGTTGAATATCCGGAAAGGTTTGATACGAGGCTTGACCTTGTTGAGGGCTGGACTTGGTATTTAGCTGATCTCTCTGGGAACCTACCCCTAAAACTCGAACCTCATGGACCAATGAGTTGTTCCAAAATCCAAAGAGACAAAAAGTCTCGGCGGCTACGAACAATCCCATGAGACCTTCTAGAACATACCAGTGGGAAGGGTAGGCACCCTAAGCCGTTACGTCGAACCTATGAACTTAGGGCTTATGTGCTTATGTGCTTATTATGTGGTTGCAATTTATATACTGCGAATGTATGGCGTTTTGATTTTTTGCAGGTATTCCTACGCGTTCCCTGGCCCACAGGGACTCTATTTCTAAGACCATATCCTTCCTACGAAGGACACCTTCATTTATGCGCGTTGATTGGCCTCACGATGGCCATGAGACCTAGTGACTGTCATGAACGGTCACTATGCGCCTGTATCTACACACTCCCTAGCATGTAGGGACTTTCCTTATATATCCTTGTATTCTTACAACTACGTGTCCTTCCCACGAAGGACATCTTCGTTTACGCACGTCAATTGGCCTCTCGATGGCCATGCGATCTAGTGACGGTCTTGAACGGCCACTCTGTGCCTACGTCTACGCATTCCCTAGCCTATAGGGATTCTAATTCTAAAATTGCATCCTTCGTACGAAGGACATCTTAACTAGCATACGTCAATTGATCTCTCGATGGCCATGCGATTCAGTGACTGTCTTGAACGGTCACCCCGTGCTTGCTTCTACACACTCCCTAGCCCGTAGGGATTTTCTTTTACATCCATGTGTTTTCACAACGACGTATCCTTCCCCGAAGGACAACTTTATTAGCATGCGTTCGATTGGCCTCTCGATGGCTGTGAGATCTAGT
This sequence comes from Vicia villosa, assembly GCF_029867415.1. Taxonomy (NCBI): domain Eukaryota; kingdom Viridiplantae; phylum Streptophyta; class Magnoliopsida; order Fabales; family Fabaceae; genus Vicia; species Vicia villosa. Next base: position 476,890 of record NW_026705391.1, on the reverse strand, counting down.
GACTGTCTCGAACGGTCACTCCATGTTTGTTTCTGCGCACCCTCTAACTTGTAGGGTTTGGATTTCCATCTATACGTCTTTCATTCCTAGCCTGTAGGGATTTCACTTCGTCCATATCGTCCTTAGATAGGTTGTGTTCCGCATAGAGAACCTTCCCACAAGGGACAACTTCATTGGTACACGTTGATTGGCCTCTCGATGGCCATGAGACTTGGTAACTGTCTTGAACGGTCACCAGCCGCTACCTTCTACATACTCCCGAATCTAAGGGATTTCCATTGGCATGTCATAACGTCTATCTCGCAAGAATTTCAATAGGGTCTAATGTCGCCTCTAAGGTTATCCCTAGGATTACATGTCACACTTCTGCATTGCATACATGGAGTTACAATACAAGGAGTCCCGCATACCCATGCTTTCGCATTTTCATGCAGTCATACATTTGCATCTACATTTGCATTTCTATCTTCACCCACATCCACACTTACCGCGCTAGCCGGTTTCCCAAAATTCCCGAAGAAAATCAAAGGATCGTAGACTATGGAGAAAGGAGGATAAATTGCTGAGAAGGATCTTAGTCTTACTAAGGAAAAAAGGTTGCCTTTCATCATGCCAGCCGCATGTCCATGCCTCGTCATAACAGGGTTGTAAATACAATAAAGGTTGTCATCGAGCAAAGATTAGTTCAACAAAGAGTTCCCTCATAGATACACTCAAGATGTATCTAGTCAAAAAGGGGTTCATCTTAGAACATATCAAACTTACAAGGATGCTTTACGATAACCTGGGGGCAAGGATTAGTCCAACTGGGGGCAAAATCCTGAACAAAGGTGCATGACTACGATGGAGGAAAGGCGACGTGTGTTAATCCCACACCAAGGGGAAAAAGGGTCATGTGTTTTCCTCATCAATCTACGAACTCTAGAGGTTACGAATGGTGTGATACAATCCTTATGAAAAGCAAAAAAGGTTCAGTCAAAGGAAACTCATGAAGTTCCGATACGACGAAAACCCACCGCTAACAATTCATCCCCGACAGGTTTGGCGTGCCCAAGGAAAATTCGAGATTACCCTTTTCTTCTACAAGTCCATGAACTAAGGAGTAACACATGGTCAACGGATTTACAAAGGAGATTGTCCCTAGGATCAATAGGCGTTTATCATGTCAGAATTTCAACCCCTATGATCGCTGAGTGTTTCTCACGATAGAAGTTGTACCTTCAGACTAGCAATTCTAATGGGATGACTACACAGGTTTTGGAATCAATTCACTCGCACGCTTCTATTCTATTCTATTTCAAATTTAGGGTTATTAACAAACTTAAGGGAGAATGACGAATACAAATAACTAAGTCTCGCTAAATGTATGCTTTCAAGGTAAGACCGAGCCGACGATGTACAGGCATTGTTTCAATTCCCAAACAGTGGAGATATAAGGATGTTAATCCCTCGTCACCCCCTCGAGCCAGGAGTTGGAGCTTGTTTCTACTTTTCAATTAAACCTTGATTTTAACCAGGGGCAGGGTAGATTTTGATTAATTCAATGGCGTACTTTGGTTGTCAAGAGAATCAATCAAGCAAAGCAAAGGTTCAAGCATAAGGATCAAGCAAAGCAAAGGTTTGAGCACATCTTCTTCCTCGCATTCATCTAAGAATGAGGAAGTAATGGAGATAACATTTACAACAATCTTCTTCCTCATTACATCATTCAAGATCGAGGAAGTATCAAAGGCGAAGCTTGCAAATCAAAATCAACATAGCAGTCACAACATTCAATATCCAAGGATCAATCTCAAAAGGAGTATTCAAAAGAAAAAGGAGAAAAGCGCCCGCTAAGTCAAAACGGAAAATTTCATAAAAGAAAACAAAAATGACTTAGGAAAAATTTAGGGCATCCCGATGGATCAAACTCAAAAGAATTGGTTCATGCATAAATAAGGGATAAAAACAAAGGCGAAATACGAAGGATAATCCGGTGACTGCTAAACCATCAAAACTTCACATCAATGTTTGGATCTTCACAACATTTTTATCAGTGCTTGGATTTCTACTAAGGCTTCTGCTCAACATCAGAACTAAAACGATTCTCTTACAAACAAAGCGCATTCATTGAATTAGGCGAATTTTAGGATCTGGAGAACATCAAGGAGAAAGGGGTGGGCTAAATAAATTTTGAGCCTTATATCCATTGTTTCTCAAAACCATGAATCAGGCCAAGTTAGAACATTCAAAAGTCCTAATTGAGGCAAGGTTAACCATGAAAGCATATTAGCGGGATTTTTGTTATACTGACTCCTATGTTTGTTAAAACTATTTCTAAACCACTGCGCTTCTTCAAGCATTCATTTCTAAATCATCCCGTCCTAATTCATAACGGACTTCGATTTCAAAACTTGCATACACATTGCATTGGAGTTACTTCTCAAAGGGTACAACGTCATCTGCGAGTATACACTTAGCATCGAGGAGATCTCGAAATGGGTTAATCAAAGGCGATCCTTTCTAATAAAGACTATGGAATGGGGGGAACCACATCTAGGGGGTTCTCCTAAACAGGGGCAAAATTTCAAGGATCACAGGGGCATGCAATCAAACATCCTATTAACTAGGGGCATTCATCCTAAAGGTTCAATCGACTTGGGGCACATCTCAAAACAATAACAAACAGGGGCATGTCAAACAAGGGAAGAATTCAAATTCAAAAGGATAGAACACTATGGATAACCCTCCATATCCTGGAGATCAAGGGCATACCCCTCCAATCCAAACGTCGAGGCATATGACAAGGTTATTTCTCGGGGCATTTCCTTCATAGCTTGGAGATCATAGGCATCTTTTTCCACTAAACACTAGGGCATTGGATATCAAATCCATAAGGCGTGAAGTAATTCAAAGGGTCAAACTGGGGCAAGACGCACAACATAAGGAAAAGGCGTTCTCGCACTTTACAACATCGGACAAATCTTTCTCCTAACTACGATCTTCAAAATGCAAAAAAAACAGGGATTGGGAAATCGCGCTAGCATCACATCCCACCTTATCAAACAAACCTACAACATTAGCAAGCTATATACGCTTTGGTTATCAACAACCTATCATTGGAGCATCATGCAAATACATACAAGTCATGCATTACATACAATGGCTGATACATTACACCACACCTTTGTAGGTAGTCTTCTTTAAGACAAATCCTATCATCATTTCCAATAACATTTCTAGGTAGTCTTCTTTAAGACAATCACCGTCATTTCCAAGAACCTTTTCAGGTAGTCTTATTCAAGACATTCTTTTCTAAGTACCTTTTCAGGTAGTCTTTTTCAAACAATTTGGCATCCTTTTCAGGAATCCCTTCAGGTAGTCTTCTTCAAGACATTCCTTTTTAGGTAGTCCCTTTTAAGACATCTTTCAGCCTTTCCAGGTGGTCTCCTTTAAAGACAAATTTCTATACTTTATAAGAACCTTTTTAGGTAGACCTTCTTAAAGACATCTTGCAGCCTTTTCAGGGAGTCTTTTCTAAAGACATTCATCATATCCTTGCTAAAAACCTTTTCAGGTAGTCTTATAGAAGACATTATTTCGTTCCACTCATTACATGCATAAGCATTGTCCCATACATCAAAACATCCAATTTAAAACTCTGGTGTTAAAGCTATACTATCCACCTGCTTCCCGGTAACCCTACCGATGACAGTAACCGTACTGTTGGTGTACTTCCAATCACCTGATTGATGTTTTCCGGTAACCTTACCGATGCCAGTAACCTTACTGAGATGTTCTTTCCAATCACCTGATTGATGTTTTCCGGTAACCTTACCGATGCCAGTAACCTTACTGAGATGTTCTTTCCAATCACCTGATTGATGTTTTCCGGTAACCTTACCGATGCCAGTAACCTTACTGAGATGTTCTTTTCAATCACCTGATTGATGTTTTCCGGTAACCTTACCGATGCCAGTAACCTTACTGAGATGTTCTTTCCAATCACCTGATTGATGTTTTCCGGTAATCTTACCGATGCCAGTAGCCTTACTGAGATGTTCTTTCCAATCACCTGATTAATGTTTTCCGGTAACCTTACCGATGCCAGTAGCCTTACTGAGATATTCTTTCCAATCACCTGATTGATGTTTCCCGGTGAAAATTGTCCGAACCAGGGCAAATGATCCAAATGGTGCAGGTGAAATTTGTCCGAACAAGGGCAAGTGATTCCTAATGGTGCAGGTGAGCTTGTCAGAACTATGACAAGTAATCCCTAATGGTGTAGGAGAAATTTGTCCGAACAAGGGAAAATGATCCAAACGGTGCAGGCGAAGTTGCTATGAGCATAGCGAATTAGCTTAAAGGGTGCGGGTGAGTTTGCTACAAGCACGGCAAATGATCCTAAATGGGGCAGGTGAGTTTGCTACAAGCACGGCAAATGATCCTAAATGGGGCAGGTAAGTTTGCTACAAGCACGGCAAATGATCCTAAATGGTGCGGGTGAGTTTGCTACAAGCATGGCAAATGATCCTAAATGGGGCAGGTGAGTTTGCTACAAGCACGGCAAATGATCCTAAATGGTGCAGGTGAGTTTGCTACAAGCACGGCAAACGATCCTAAATGGTGCGGGTGAATTTGCTACAAGCACGGCAAATGATCCTAAATGGTGCAGGTGAGTTTGCTACAAGCACGGCAAACGATCCTAAATGGGGCATGTGAGTTTGCTACAAGCACGGCAAACGATCCTAAATGGGGCAGGTGAGTTTGCTACAAGCACGGCAAACGATCCTAAATGGTGCGGGTGAGTTTGCTACAAGCACGGCAAATGATCCTAAATGGGGCAGGTGAATTTGCTACAAGCACGGCAAATGATCCTAAATGGTGCGGGTGAGTTTGCTACAAGCACGGCAAATGATCCTAAATGGGGCAGGTGAGTTTGCTACAAGCACGGCAAACGATCCTAAATGGTGCAGGTGAAGTTGCTATAAGGATAGCAAATTATCCTAAATGGTGCAGGAGCCTTTCCAGGCAGTCTTCTTTAAGACGTATTCCATCCTTTCTAGGAGCTTTTCCAAGCAAACGGGGTTTTACAAAGGATTTTACAACAAAGATTTTCAAAAGGTTTCTCAATTGGGTTTATCACGTTAGTCCCTCGGCAGTGATATTCTCCAAAACATCATCAATAACAATCAAAGGTGTTATCTTTCTTTTCAGAGCTACTAACATACTTTAACTGACAATCATGCATCATTCAACTAACACACCTCATTCATACATATTGCATATACATATACCGCTCTCATTTATTTTGAGAAGCTCACTGCATCATACATCGCATGCATCATAACATTGCATAAAATTCAGGTTGCCTTTCTAGGCCGTGCTACAATCGAAACGCAGTGAATCCTTTCGAAAGCATCTGCTTCGCATTCGAAAGAGAGGTGTATTTACCTCAGGTGGCATCTGTAAGCCCATCTCCCATGGAATTTCTTCCCAACAAAGGCAAATTTCAGGGTATTTCAGTGTTCAATCATCTTCTACCTTTAGATTACGATGGGCAGACGTGCCTATCCGACTCTTCAGGTTTAAGAAGATTGAACAGGGGCAACTGTCATACCCCAAAATTTGCCCGAACAGATCTATATCTTTTAATTCATCAAGGGTCGAAATTAAGAGCCATGGGGTTTGACATTCTTATTGTCAAACCCGCCCTCTTATAAAATATCCTGAGAAATAAATGGGGTGCGATTAACAAGTGTTTTCGAGGGTTTCATCAATTGTTAATATTATTTTCCTTTTACTAACATTTGCGTTTTTTGGATCATTATTAGTATTTTTTATTACTTCTAACTATTAGTATTTAATATTATTAATTTTATTATTAATATTAATATTAATATTAGGTAATTTTATTATTAATATTGTCTAGGGTTATTATCATAGAATTTGTAAATATTATTATTATTAGGATTCTTTTTTTAGTTTTTTTTATTAAGTTAATTGAGCAATAGGCCCATTAGGTGTAGAAAACCCTAATTAAGACTAATATAAATGTAACTTTTTTTTGTACACATGGGGGAGGGAGATATCAACAGCGACCCCATTTTTTTCGCTGGAAAATGCAAAGGAGAAAGAAACTATTCACGCTAACCATTTTCTCACACTGTACATATTGTAAATATTGAAAATCTTGTTCATCTCTTTATACACACGGCGTAGCACAAAAAAAAGAAGCCACTGAGAAACAACTTTCTTGGTGAAACCTCTCTCTCATGCAACAGTAAGATGGCCCTCACATTTGTTTTTTTTCTTGACCACCACTAACATATGAAACAAGCTTGCTTTTAACAACAAAGGAGGAGAAGGAGGTTGATAATAAAAAGGAATTAGTTTCAAGCCTCCTGCGGAACCGTATCGCACAAAAGACCGCCACGGCAACTCAGTCGCTCAAACGGCCGTCGGGAAACTCAACCGACAACCACCGCATATCCCAGCAGCGCGCGGCTGCCTTCGGCGTCCAGATTTGGGACCGTGTTGTCACCGACTACAACACCACAACTTCAAACAACTTGCAAGCGCCGCCGCCGTCCTTTCACCACCGGTGATAGCTTCACAACCTTCAATCATCTTCGTCTTTTCTCCAGATCCAACATAATCGGTAACCTCTTGATTCTTTTTATCTTATGTCTTTACCATTTGGTTTATGTTGTTTCAATCTTTTTGTGTGATTTATTCTTTAAAAAAAATGAAAAGGTGTATAAATAGAAGAGAAGAAGGTTCGGGTACTGTAACTAAGAAAAAGTAGAAACTTGTTTCTTAAAATATGTTCATTTGATTTATACTGAGTGTCATGTGCTTTTGATTTGTTTATACAATTAGGATTAGATCTTTGGCATATTATCATGTTATTTTTAACAAATAATGGGGCATTTGTCACTTTGTGGTTGGGTACAAGAATAGGTAAACAAAAATTTCAAGAGATATTTTCTTTAGCGATCAATTGCCATGCGTAGAGACGGAAACGTAAGTTTGGTGTTACATTTTTTAAAGTATTTTAGGCAATGTTTAAACTTAATAACTTTCTTTATTTTATTAATTAAATAATTTATTCAAATAGGTTTATATTCTAACTTATTTTAGGATAATTAATTAATTTTGTGAAATTTCAATTGTTTAATTGTTTGTTGCTTTTGATGATTTAATCTAATCTTCTCCCCGAACCGACTATACCTATTAGTCGCAGTAGGCGAGAAATAATGTTGATCAATTTAATTCAGTTGATGATAATAATTTAATTAATTCTTGAATAATTCTCTCCTCGACCCGACTAAAGCTATTAGTCGCATTAGACGAGAGATAAAAGAATAAAACATTGACCCTTAATGAATTCTCTCCTCGACCCGACTAAAGATATTAGTCGCATTAGACGAGAGATAAAAAATATATAATTTAAAAAATACATTTAATTTGCTGCCCGCGACGATCAATCTATCGATCTGAGTAACCAGCAATGCCCCATAATCCGTTAGCTATACTGATCAAATCTATTGATCATCGCATCTAACGGTGACATATTAAACCAGGGTTGTACGCCCAAAATCTTAAAATACACTAAACCACGACACTACGGATTTTCATCCTTGTCAGTTAGGCAATTCAAAATGCCTTTCAAATCACAGACTACGACAGGCTAGTCAAAAAGCCTTCAAACAACCTCCATATTCAATTCAAAGGCGTACAACCCTGTGCCCGAACTACGTTGACTCTGATTCTCCATAAGGAGATACGTAGGCACTTGGTAACTGTGAATACAAGATTACACTCAAAGATGTTTTTGATTTATGGCAAACTCAAATGAGCATCCAAACAACAAGGAAGAATCAGAAAAGTAAAGCATTTGATCACTCATGAAAGCACAAGATGATCTACTATGCATACAAGTCGACTCAACACAAGCTGAACATGGAAAATGCAGAAAATCAGCAGTTAGGTCGACCTACTGTCAACCTAGGTCGACCTAGAATGAAGGAGAATCCATATACCTCTGCTAGGTCGACTCACAGTCCATTTAGGTCGACTCAAAATGAAGAAATCTTCATATCAGTCTGTTAGGTCGACCTACATAGCAACTAGGTCGACCTAATCTGAGAAAATGTTCCCAGAACGCACCAGAAGAGGATTCTGGTCGACCTACTCCTTCAACAGGTCGACCTAACTGGGAGCAAAATTCAGCAAGCTCTGTTAGGTCGACCTAAGCACTACAAGTGGTCGACCTAACTGATCAAGAAAGTCCAAAATTCAGTTATTCTTGATTCCAACTGTTATGCAATCATATATATTGTGCAAGGGTAATTATTCAAAAACACACCAACGACTGAAAGATACACAAACGCTTCTCATCTTCGTTCTTCATCATCTCCAACACAATTACACATAATCATTCTTGCGTTGCGGGTTAGTGATGAGTTCGATAACGTCCATGGAACGGAATTGAAGATTCCTAGTGGGTGAAGGTTTGTGGGGTTTGTTGGTGAATAAAATCTGCGGGTTTTGTCCTCCACGACGGGTGGTTCTTGGGGGTTTTTATCAAGAGGCGTTCATTGAGGATTCGGCTGAGTGTAACGATTGAGGAACGGGGAGTTCAAGGAATCAAGACACTGCAGAAGGGAATCAAAGTGAAGCTCTTGGATAACCTTGATCTGGCTCAAGATTAAGGGGGAAGAAGATTCAAAGGATCGACATAATTGGTTTATCGTTTATCGCTTTGTTATCTTCTTTGTATATACTACTTTCAACATTAATGAAAGATTACCCAATTTCAATTTGGAATTGGGGGCAGACGTAGTCGTAGCGAGGACGATCGACGAACTGCCTAAACAAATATCGTGTTCTTGTCGCTTTTACTTTCTCTTTTATTTTCTGTTCATAATTGGTTATAAGTGTAAAATTGATCAACGATTCGAGTGTTAAAATTGTGAATTAAAGTTCTGCACAAACATCACAATTCACCACAACTTGAATCACTATCAATTTGAACCTATCACCAAGTGTTTGTGTTTTTGCTTAATCCAATCTTACTGCATTGCAAATCAAAGTTGTCAATCTAGAAGTTAATTGGATTTCAGTTGTTAAACGTATTGGTTAGCTATCATATTACTTCACCATCTATTCCACTTACTCTTTGGTTTTGAAACACATACGACCTTTGCAATAGCGGTCCAGAATAGACGCAAGTCGATTCAGAACCGCTTTCGCTCAAGTCTGTAGAAAAATCTGTAAAAACTTAGTGAGATCTATTCACCCCCCCCCCTCTAGATCTATAGGCCAGCGTCTAACAGTAACAAGGCGAGTCTCCCCCCTTAAAATCTCAATTCAGTTAAAACCTTGTTTTTTTTTACCCTTTTCAATTCATTAGCTATCAACCTCATAATTATTGCCATAAACCCTTATCTTTGAAATGTTAGCCTTTAGGAAAGGGTTGAGGGTGTCTAATACCTTCCCTCAACCTGATTATAATAACTTACCCCGAATCTCGTATCTGCGTAGGGTTTCCTATTCGCCCTTCAGAATAGGTGGCGACTCTAAAAGTTTCAATTTTAGGGCAGGTTGCTACAGCTGGTTACTCTGACTGATAGATTCGATCGTCACGAGCAGCAAATAAAATGTATTTTAAATTTTGTAATCAAATTATGGGTTTTATCATTGCCTCTCATAACCAATAGATTTGGTTATTACATGACAACGAATTCAAATTTTTACGTTTTATTATTTCATCTCTCGTCATTGCGACTAACAGATTTAGTCGAGTCGAGGAGAGAATTAAACCAGATTTAGTTAAATTAACGTTAATAAACTAATTTGATTAAATTTATTTCTCGCCAATGCGACTAATAGGTATAGTCGGATCGAGGAGAAAATTGTATTAATCCAGAATCAATTGAATAAGAATTAATGTTTTTTAAAGGGCCAGTAGGATTGGGCAAACCCTAATGCGTGGGTAACCTTCCTAGGGTTTTTTTGATCTAATAGTTAAAACTAATTAAAAGAATTAAATCGAGGAATCGAAATAATCGGAGTAATCGGGAAATATTGTAATCCTAATCATAGACTTAATCCTAATTTATTTTAATCCTAATTAAAATAAACTAATTGAATCAAATATATTAATTAGTATTAATCTAACTAAATAGATAGTAAATAAATAAATATATTAATATAGAAAACCGGGATTTTTATCGTGTGGCAGCCCTGTGGATCTATGATATGCAGCTCCTTTTCAGATGCGTTGGATCTGAGCTGAAGGAGATCTGAGGGTCAAACGGAGAGGGTACGCCATAGTCACGCGTACAAGGAATGTATTGAATCTACAGACAACTCAACACTTTAAAGTGATAAAAATATTGTGACCCTCGCAGGGATCGAGCACAAGACCTTTCACTTACAACCTATCTCCTTTCACCAGCTTGACTGCATGACCAATTCGTTAGAAAAATGCCAATCAATTAACAAATATTTTAAAACAACAGTATATTGGAATTCAAAGCGCATGACCGATGTGGGACCCAGGTGGCTTTGACCGACGAATTGGAGGCGGAGAGAAAATCGTGTTTCTTTGACTACCCAATCACATGTGGAGAGAGGTTCTGATTTGTTTGATTGGCCAATAGAATTGCTTGGAAATTCCATGCGTGTACGTTGACCGGCCAGAAGAGGAAGAGTCACCGGAGCAAGAAAGCCGGTTGTCTTCTCCGGCGAACCCAAACCCCGACCCCTGCAAAACGCAGTCAAACAGAAAAGGAAACTACCCAGTTCCACTAAACCGAGGGCTGCGGATTCAATGGACACGTTCGTTTTGGCTGAAAACACTTGCAACCATGAGAACACAGACACACGGCCTTGATGCCCTAACAATGGCACTTCTAGTTTTTGGCACCAAAGCTTCCGTGTGAACCGTCACGCCTGCTCTAAATGATCCAATGATTACGTCTGAATGAACGAGAATCGTTAACAACACAGGGATAAGTGAAACCGAATTTAACAAAGCGTTACCTCATGACTTGCTTGGTAGAACCATTCTGAAGGGCTCTGGGCTCCAACAACGATTGAAAATTATTGTTGGGAACTTCAGGATATTGGATGTATGGCTGGAGAGGGTTGAAACTTGTTGGAAATCAAGTTACCTCATGCGCTAATGTTCTTGAATTTTTCAACTTCAACCCTAACCCTTGCAGCCCTCTTTTTCGTCCCCCCATCCTACTGATCTTTTAGAATATATATGTAGTCTAATTTAGGGTTGAGTTTTGAAGAATAATCCACCCCAATGAGTGACATAGATATTTAAGAATATTTTTGTATAAAATATTTCTATTTTGGACCTTATGTTATACCATACATATTTTCTTCTTGGTCATGGACATTGAATGGATTTGATTGGATTAAATATTTTGGAGAATTGATTCATAAAATGTTATCTTCATAAAACTTGATTTGATTTGAATTAATTTGAATTTAAATGAATAAAATCAAATATAAATGAAATAAAATCATGAAATCAATTTTATATGACCAATGGGCTTCCCTCAAGCTTAAAATCACGTGGAAAGTCCAAGTATTAAGGCCCAATCCTCAAAAGTATGAAATAAGCAACTTAGGGTTTCAAGCCTTTCTAAAAAATCGACCAACTTGTACCAAGTGTATCTCTCTCAATTTTTAAGATTTGGAAGTGTTTTAGGACTTTTTATAAAGCTTGATCAGTCCTTTAAAACCTCCTTTTGGTTTCACCTCAATTGGAGCTTCCATTCTCAAGTTATGAGCTTTGACCCGAAAGGTGTCTTTTCTTGACTTTTTTGAGGACCTATAATCTCTTGTACCATATCTCCCAAATGATGCATTTCTGGACTTGGCTTGTGAGATACAAAGTTGTAGAGAATCAAATTTCCTTCAAAATAGGCTTTGGTTGGGGATTTTTTTATGCTCCATGTGAAAGTTATGACCAGTCAAAGTTGACTTGACTTTCTCCTATAAAAAACCCTAATTGAACCTTTGCGTTTGTTCATTTATGAGTTTTTATTGATGGATCATGATCAACCTTTGATCAAATGATGGATATAACTTCACATACTTGATGTTGACCAAAAATCTTGAAGTTTGACTGTATTTTGACTATAGTTGACTTTCAGGTCAGCATAGTCGGTTATTGATCATCTGAGCCATTGAGTGAGCAATCCTTGGAATTGAAGCTTGACTTTTGACATGGATATTCTTTGATATATATGTAACACCTTGAGATCCATTTGAGGCCTCAGAGATTCGAAATCCTTTGATAAACTGCAAACCCTAATTTTGATAGGCCCTCGATTAGGAGCATGTTGCTTGAATAAACCCTTGAGCCATTGAAGATGACCAGAGGATGGAAAATTTTGGGGTATGACATCTGCTCCTGTTCAATCTTCTTAAACCTAAAGAGTCAGATAGGCACGTCTGCCTATCGAAATCTAAAGGTAGAAGATGATTGGACACTGCAATGCCCTGAAATTTGCATTTGTAGGGAAAAGTTCTGTGGGAGATGGGCTTAAAGATGCCACCCAAGGTAAATACCACTCTTTTTCTAAAATGTGAAGCAGATGCTTTCGAAAGGAACCCCTTGATTTGATTGTAGTATGGCCTAACAAGGCAACCTGAATTTTATGCAATGTTATGATGCATGTAACGTATGATGCAGTGAGCTTCTCAAAATAAATGAGAGCAATTTATGTATATGAATTATGTATGAATGAGGCGTGTTATTTGAATGATGCATAACTATTAATTATGTTAGTCGAAGCATGTTAGTAAGAAAAGTAAAACCTTTACGTGTTATTGATGATGTTTTGGAGAAGATCACTGCCGAGGGACTAACGTGATAAACCCAATTGAGAACCCTTTATAAAACCATGTTGTAAAACCCTTTGTGAACCCCTTTGTAGTCTTGAAGAATATCACTGCCGAGGGACTAACGTGATAAACCCAATTGAGACCCTTTGAAAAACCCTTTGATCATTGCCGAGGGACTAACGTGATAAACCCAATTGAGAAACCCTTTGTAAAACCCTTTGCTCGAGTGTGAGAGAAAAGAGTCGTCCTGATAAAGCCTGAGTCTTACATAGCGAGGACTCGCAGTTAGTTGTGTGATCAGCTTGCTATATTGCTAGTAAGCTTTCGTAGTTTGTGAACCCCACTTACTATAGTTCTAGTAAGTTTCCGTAGTTTGTGAACCCCACTTACTATAGTTCTAGTAAGTTTCCATAGTTTGTGAAGCCCACTTACTATAGTTCTAGTAAGTTTTCGTATTTTGTGAACCCCAAAAGGATCACTTGCTATAGCTCTAGCAAGCTCACCTGCACCAATAGGATTACTTGTCAAAGTTCTGACAAGTTCACCTACACCATTTGGATCATCTGCCCTTGTTCGGACAAATTTCACCTACACCATTAGGATCACCTGCCCTGGTTCGGACAAGTTTCACCTGCACCATTTGGATCATTTGCCCTGGTTCGGACAAATCTCACCTGCATGAAAAAGATTCACTTGCTATAGTGCTAGCAAGCTTATCCGCATAAAGTCCTTGACGGTACCCTGTAGATGTATGAAGATGATGTTTGCGACTCGAGAGTCGGAAAGAAAATGATATGTTTAGAAACTCACGACTCGAGGGTCGGGCATTCACGACTCGAGGGTCGGAAAACAAACCAATCACAACACGAGTCTTGGAAAATCACGACTCGAGGGTCGGAAAACACACCTATCACAACACGAGGGTTGAAAACTCACGACTCAAGGGTCGGAAAAACACCTATCACAACACGAGGGTTGGAAACTCACGACTCGAGGGCCGGAAAATAGGCTTTTGTAATATGTGAATGCACTAGATGATATGCATATGCTAATGCGTATGTATGTATGTCGATGCTGATGTCAATCCCGAGATTTTATCTCCTCATTGAACCTGTTTAAACCACATTTGCACCTACACCACGACTATGCTTATGCCGGCTTGGTAATGTTTATGCATGTGGATAATGCTTATGCTTATGTACATGCGTATTTTGAACAGCAAGGTTGCTATCATTGGTAAGGTTACCGGGATACATCAATCAGGTGATTGGGGTTAAACCAACAGTAAGGTTACTGTCATCGGTAAGGTTACCGGAAGCATCAATCAGGTGATTGGGAATAAACCAACAGTAAGGTTACTGTCATCGGTAAGGTTACCAGAAGCATCAATCAGGCGATTGGAAATAAACCAATAGTAAAGTTATTGTCATCGGTAAGGTTACCGGAAGCATCAATCAGGTGATTGGAAATAAACCAACAGTAAGGTTACTCTCATCGGTAAGGTTATCGGAAGCATGAATCAAGTGATTGGAAATAAACCAACAGTAAGGTTACTGTCATCGGTAAGGTTACCGGAAGCAGGTGGATAGTATGGTTTAGTATCAGAATGATGACTTGGATGTTGTAATGTATTAACCAATGTATGTAATGCATGACTTATGTATTTTCTTGATGCTCCAATGCTAGGTTGTTGGTAACCAAAAGCGTATATAGCTTGCTAAAATTGTAAGGTTGTTGGATGCTAACGCGATTTCCCAATACCTGCTTTTGAACTTTGATGATCGTAGTTAGGAGAAAGATTTGTCGGATGTTGTAAAGTGTGAGAACGCCTATTCCTTATGTTGTGCGCCTTGCCCCGGTTTGACCCTTTGAATTACTCCATGCCTTTGAATTTTGAAGTTCTCCACACCTTTAACCTTTTGCAATTCGCACCTTTAACCTTTTGAGGTTCTTCACGCCTGTGACCTTTAGAGGTTCTCCACACCTTTAACCTTTTGCAATTCGCACCTTTAACCTTTCGAGGTTCTTCACGCCTGTGACCTTTAGAGGTTCTCCACACGTTTAACCTTTTGAATTGTTTACCTTATGGATTTGATATCCAAAGCCCCAATGTTTAGTGGAAAAAGATGCCTATGATCTCCAAGCAGTGAAGGAAGTGCCCCGAGAAATAACCTTGTTAGATGCTTCGACGTTTTAGATTGAAGGGTATGCACTTGATATCCAGGATATGGAAGGCTACCCATAGTGTTCTATCCTTTTGAATTTGAATTCTTCCCATGTTTGACATGCCCCTGTTTGTTATTGCTTCGAGGTGTGCCCCAAGTGAATAGGATGTTTGATTGCATGCCCCTGTAATCCTTGAAATTTGCCCCTGTTTAGGAGAACCCTCTAGATGTGGTTCCCCCATGCAAAGTTCTTTATTAGAAGTGATCACCCTAGATTAACCAATTTCGAGATCTCCTTGAGTGCTAAGTGTATGTTCGTATATGATGTTGTACCCTTTGAGAAGTAACTCCAATGCAATGTCTATGCAAGTTTTGGAATCGAAGTCCGTTATGAATTAGGACTGGATGCTTAGAAATGAATGCTTGAAGAAGCGCAGTGGTCAGAAATAGTTTTAGCAAACCTAGGAGTCAGTATAATAAAATCCTGCTTAATATGCTTTCGTAGTTAACCTTTCCTCAATTAGGACTTTTGAATGTTGTAACTTGGTTTGGTTCATGGTTTTAAGAAACAATGGATATAAGGCTCAAAATTTATTTAACCCGCCCCTTTCTCCTTGATGTTCTCCAAATCCTAGGAATTCGCCTAATCCAATGATTGTGCTTTGTTTCCAGAGAATCGTTTCAGTTTTGATATTGAGCAGAAGCCTTAGTAAAGATCCAAGCACTGATGAAAAATGTTGTAGAGATCCAAGCATTGGTGAGAAGCTTCGGTGATTTAGCAGTCACAAGATTGTCCTTCACATTTCTCCTTTGTTTTATTTTCTATCCCTTATTTTTGCATTAATCAATTCCTTCGAATTTGATCCATCGGGATGCCCTAAATTTTGCCTAAGTCATGGAATTTTCATTTTGACTTAGCGGGCGTTTTCCTCCTTTTTTTGAATGCTCCTTTTGATCTTTGGATTTTGAATATTGTGACTGCCATGACTTTGATTTGCAAGCTTCGTCTTTGATAGGCCCTCGATTAGGAGCATGTTGCTTGAGTAAACCCTTAAGCCATTGAAGATGACCAGAGGAGGGAAAATTTTGGGGTACTACAGCAGGTGATCGTTTATCGTAGGTGGCTGATGCAGGTTATTTTTCTGAAAATGGATGGCAAGGGAAATGTAATTTGCTGCTGTCTGGCAGTGACGTCCCTAAGCACCTGCTACTGGATTTTCTCATGGTTCTGCATCAGAACTGCCCGCAACTCAACAAGGTCGATTCCTTTTCTTGGAACCCGCAAACGGACAGTATTTTTTCTATTCTGTCGTGTTATGCAAGACTCAAACGCAAGCTGTCGGGGCCTCCTCTTGATCAGGTCTTGGTAAAAGCCTTAAATAACTTATGGAACAAAGTCCCATCAAAATTCTGTTTTTTGGTTGGCGTTTTATACATAACAAAATTGCTACAAAAGATTAAATGTACAAGAGGGGTATTTTGGTGGAGAATAGTGACTTGCTTTGTGTTTTGTACTTGTCGGAGAATGAATACTTACTGCATTTATTTCGGGAGTGCGAGATAACTTTGCGAGTTTGGAGGAAAGTGTTTGTTTGGTTGGGTCCAATGCCGGAGTTGTCTTTGGAGGAGTTCTTGGAGTTCTTTTATTTTCCAGAAAATGTAAGTGTTTATCTAGGAGGATTATTGTGGAGGTGATTTGGTTAGCTACGGTTTGGTGCATATGGCTTAAACATAATGCAATTATATTCAAGAATGAGCCCTTTAGCTTTACCGAATGTATGACGGAGATAGTTTTTTGTTCTTGGAATTGGCTAATTTCCTTCTACAAACTAGTGAATTATTGTAATTTTCATACTTGGAATATTCTACCGCTCACTTGTTTTGAGTAGTAGGATCTTTCCATTTTTTCTTCGGCGGGAGTATCCCTTATACTATCTTGTTAATTCCATTGCTTATTAAAAAAAAAAATACTTACTTTCTAAAATATTTTTTTTGCAATATAAGTAAATGTAAATAAACGATGATGTATGCCTTACCATTAAAACCCATAAATTTGCTTCAACTTGTTTAATTATTAATTTAATTGTATGTACTTTTTCTAATTGAATTTATATGATCCTATAACTTTTACCATACTTAAAATTATATGCCCAATTTTTGTCATATTGTTGATCTTGAAAGTGGTGTCCATAAAGAATTATATTGAAATTGGGTATAATTTCCCTCTTAAAAGTAGAGACAATCATTGAAGTGTAAAATTATAATATTTGCCAATGATGTTTAACATGGTGACAAAAATACAAACCTTATCGTCATTCGATTGTACATTGGTTGTCGTATGTGAGGATGTTATAGCAAAGGGAATCCAAAAAAGATCTTAACACTGATAAGAATCGCTTGGCAGCTTCTACCTGTTCGACAAAAAAAGCAAAATATGAGAATATAAACGATATGTTAAGAAGATCGTTAACAAACTTTATAATAAACTAGATGAAATTTTAAAAAAAAAGTTGAACTTATTGGTCAAATAGTTAACTAGCCTTTCAAAATGGTTGTTATTCAAGATACCAAACAGGAGAGTGACAACAATAATGAGGAAATAAGAGAATATGGTATAATGAAGAGATGAATTATGAGGGAACACCAGCATTACCGTGCATTCATACACCGACCTTCTCTTACCCAATTAACTTTCTCCTACAAGAGTTGCATCATAAGGACGTAAAGAAGACATTAGCTCTTTCTGTCTTGATAGTTGAGGTAGTGACGGTGACTTCACCTATTCAAAAATAAAGTTACAACAGCATATGTAATTATACTTCCATCCATGAACTTTAAATTTTAAAGAAAATAGGAAAGAAAAGGATGTATATATTATTTTCAGTAAATAAATACTATATAGTTGGGGGAGAGGAATCACTTGATTTTATTGGCATTGGAAAAATGTAGAAAAATTACAAACCTGGTTTCTGTTGGCATCAACCAGAATAATATTGCTTGACTTTGACTGAACTTCATTTGTCTTGTGTCTAACACCAACCTATGAAATTAATTTTTTAACCAAGACAGATGTCAGAAATCATACTATCAATGGAAAGGGGAAAAATAGCAACAGTTAAACCAAATTTATAACAACAATAACAGAGCTAGTTTTAAGATCCAATGTTAGGATGCTAATTCTAAACCCTAACAAAACTAGAGAAAAGCTATAAAACTAAGAAAGATAAAACTAAAAATAAACTTCATTTCTTTTCATTGATTGATTTTCAAGTGTCAAAGACAATACATATATATAATAATACTAATGGATAATAAACTAAAGGCCCAATACTAATTAAAGCCCAATAATAATAATAATACTAATACTAATAAATAATACTATAAATATCATTAGCCCTTCTATCATCCAATTTATTAAATATAATAATAAATGGGTTTTACAAGCTACAAAGCAATATATTTGATATCATTATCTAAGTAGCAATTACCTGTTTACAAAGAGCATGCATTCAGCAACTCAACATGGATTAAAGTAAACATAAATTCATAGTAGAAATAAATAATAAATAATATTAATTTCATGACTTAAAGCAGATATTGTTCTTTAATGAACAGAATACTCACTATGTAAGGGACAGGAGCGTCCAGAAAGTCAAGCATGTCATTTGGTAAAACCTGGAAAGCATGTTCTAATCAAATACTATGAAGTGGAGAAGAGATGTTTAAAATATGAAAATTAGTATTTACTTTCCTAGATCTTAAAATAATTAGCATGACTAGTACACTAAAAATTCAAGTACTATTGTTCCTAACAGTGGCATTTTAATAAACTAATAATAATGAATCTGAAGAACTAAACCATAAACACGTGTGTAAAAAGTGGCACTGACACATTTGCATCAATATGCAAGTTGAAGAGTTAGGTTCATCATCCAACACAAGATCATTACTAACATAATTTGAGGAACACATGCCAAATTAGAACAGACAACTACAATCTGCTTCTCTAATAGAGCTCCAGCAAAGAATGTTAACACCTGCAAACCAACATTATCTTTCAGCTCTAGTGGCCAACTACTACAACATACAGCCTTAAACGTGATTAAATTAATAACTAATATCACCTCTTTTAAATCAGGAAACAATTGTTATAATATATATTTTCATCTGATAGTAAGTAATATATTTTCCAGTGTGGGACTCTTAATATACACACTCACACTCAGCACTATTGGGCCTGATGCGTGAATAAAAATGGTGGGTGGTCCAATAGCAGTAACTTGATAGCAGGTGTCCTAACAGATCTTTGAACAAGGCTTTGATACTATATTAGAATTGTGGTTGGGTCTAACTCAACTTACAAAACCAGCTTATGAGGTGAGGATTGTCTCCACTTATACCATATGTTCGGGCCATATATTTTTCGATGTAGGACTCTTAATAGTGTGTTTTGTTTGTCTCTCTTATAGTTGTTTGGGTTATGGCGTTTGTAACACCCTATTTTTATTAGATTTAATTAATTAGGATTATTTGATATTTGATAATTGTTTGTGTGTTTTATTTAATTATTGTTTGAGTGATAATTATTTAATTGGGTGGTAATATATTATTTATCTAATTAATAAATGGTATAATTTTATTAGAAATTAGTTAAAAGGGCTTAGTTGAGTGAGAAAGATTATTGGGTGGGTTAAGCCCAATGAAATAATGAGAATTAGGAGAGAATGTTATGTCATAACCTAGTTAGAAAGAAAAGAGGAAAAAAGATAGAAAGAAGAGAAGAAGAACATAGAAGAGAAGGAGAAGGAATTGGTAGATTCTTGAAGAGGGTGGATTAAGAGTTAGAGATAAGGTTTTGAATACAAATTCTTGTAGAATCTATGATTGGGTAATGTATGTGTTGTGTGAATCTCTTCATTTTTGCTATTTCATGAGAAATGTATGAACCCTAATTTCTATGCTATTTCTATGGATTTACATGATTAAACATGATTTTAATGATATATTTTGTTCAATAATGATGAATACTGGTTGTATTTGATGTTTATTGATGTTTGGAAGTGATTTGGAGTGGTAGGATGTGATTTTCGCAGTTCTAAGTTTTGCTGAATTTTTTCTGAAAATCGCAGGCCCCGCAGAGCAGAGCTGGTCCGCTGAGCGGAGCTGTGAAAGTTGAAAATCTCTGCCTAGTCTCGCTAGCACTCCGTTAAGCGGAACTTATTTGGAGTTCGCTTCTGGACCCTTTCGCTGAGCGGACCCTGTTTTACAAAACATTTTCTAAACTTTGAAATATCAGAACTTTTGATCCGTAACTCCTTTTTAGGTGTCGTTTGAAGCATAATGAAGCTTAAATAATTATCTATATGATAGAATAGAATGGATTGGCACTTTTTTGATTAATTATGATGATAATTAGGAATAACATTTACCTATATGTGTATGTTAAGGATGAATTGTGCATGATCAATATTCATGAATGTATTATGTGATATGATAACCGTGGATTATGTGATTGATTGCTAAATGCTAATTGATGCTTGATATTGGTGGAATGTCATGTTGTGTAATGTTGTGCAAAGTTGGAAAGATGTGATTGTGTAGTGTAAGAGATAGAGAGATCGTCTTAAATGCATGAGTCTTGTTTTGTTGCACACGTACACAAGCATGAGTCTTTGAAAGTGGCAATGTTGGGTAATCTCGTGAAGGTTATTTACTTGTCCCAAACCTAACGAGTATGGGGTTTGAAAGCTTAACGAGTATGGGACTTTGAGGTGGTTATCTAGTCTATAGAGAATGACAATCGACATGACCGGAAATGATAACGGAGGGATCCACATGTATATCGCATAGAGTCACACTTGAGTCGCACGTGTCGGTGTGAAATGTTGTTATGTGTGATTATGTAGTATAAATGTGTGGATGTGAATTTAATTGATATTGCATATATGTGGAATGATGAATCATTTGATATGAATTAGAGAATGTGATGAGAATGAGATATATGTGATTAATACATATTTGATGTGAAATGTGAAGTGTGTATATATATATATATATATATATATATATATATATATATATATATATATATATATATATATATATATATATATCTGTGTGTGTGTGTGTGTGTGTGTGTGTCTGAGTGATATATATGTACATATGTAAATCATCAATATATGAGGTTGTGAATTAATTGTAATGCTTAATTGTATTGAACATGTTAACGTTATATTGGAGATAAATGCATGTTTCGAGAAGAGTAAAGAATTGTGAAATGTATGCTTATTTGTGTTGCATTTCCCATTATTATATTTTCTATTGAGAATTTGAATTCTCACCCTTCTGTTTGAATGTTACCCTTGGTTGGTAACGTGCAGGTTCAGAAGAGTAGTTGCTTGATTCGTGGTTTAGCCGAAGAGCTCCGAGGTTTCGTTTTGATTAGGTAGAGAGTCATATGCTCTGATCATGTAACACTTGGGGGTTTTCTTAGACTTATGTTCATGTTTGAATATTGCTATTTTCTATGTTTTATTGAATATTGGATGTATGTGATAACTTTTGGATATGTTAATTAAAGGCCGCTGTAGCCTAGAATTGTAATGTTCAAGTAACAAAGATATTGATGTTATTTGAATTTGGTAGATGAATATAGTATGTGATATATTCATTGAAATCTTTAATAGCAATTCAAATTGTTTTCCGCAAGCGTTTATGCATAATGTATGAGAACATGATATTACATTTGTGTTACAATATGATCTTTGCGTATTATGGATGTTGTATGTATGTTATTTTGGGATTTTCATTTGGTGAAAATCAACATGTGGCGCCCTTTTTCCTTTATGCATGCTTACTCTGTTTGATTGTATGATATATTTGGGGTTAGAAAATGGGTGTTACATTAGTGGTATCAGAGTATGGTCGACCAGTTGGTTAATAGTAGTTAATGTCTTTATTCCCGTTGTATTAGATTGGTGTATCTGACACGATCAATACTGTTTTGTTTGCTTTGGTTGTTGGTTGTCGTAGGACAATGGTTGCTGGGAGGAATGATGATGCCATTGTTGATGCATTAAGGATGTTGGCTGGATCTCTTGGTCAAGTTCCTCAAGCGAATGCTGGAAATCGGAATGGTGATGATGATGAGTATCGTGCGTTGGGGAAGTTCCAGAGGAACAATCCTCCTACCTTTGAAGGAGAGCATGAATCGGATAAAGCTCAAGCTTGGTTGAAGGCGATTGAGAAGATTTTTCGGGCCATGAATTGCACTGATGCTCAGAGAGTGCAATTTGGTACTCACATGCTGGAAAAGGAAGTTGAGGATTGGTGGAGCAATATGGCTCAAAGGGTTTAATGAGGAAGGTATTCAGGTTACTTGGGATCGTTTTCTAGATGCATTTTTGGAAAACTATTTTCCGGAAGATTGTCGTGGAAAGAAAGAGGTGGAATTTCTTGAATTGAAGCAAGGGAATGGTACCGTAGCGGAGTATGCTGCTAGATTTCAAGAGCTTATCAAGTATTGTCCTCACTATAATACTATGAATGCAGAGAGATCTAATTGTTTGAAGTTTGTGAATGGTTTGAGGCATGATATCAAGAAGGCGATTGGATATCAACAAATTACTCGATTTGCGGAGTTGGTTAATAAGAGTCGAATTCATGATGAGGATAGTAGGGAGAGTGCTTCTCACTACAAGGCTATAA
Source organism: Vicia villosa (assembly GCF_029867415.1). Lineage (NCBI taxonomy): Eukaryota > Viridiplantae > Streptophyta > Magnoliopsida > Fabales > Fabaceae > Vicia > Vicia villosa. The sequence continues at coordinate 454,163 of NW_026705391.1, read as the reverse complement.
ATGAGAAGAAAGGTCAATATCGTGGAAAAGCGTATGATAATAAGAAGAAAGTTGGTTTTGGCGGAAAGCCAAGTGGGGGAGGATCTAGTGCTCCGATCAAGTGTTTCAAATGTTGTGTTGAGGGTCATCGTGTTGTTGATTGTCCCAAAGTTGAAGCGACATGTTTCAAGTGTGGCAAGAGTTGTCACAAGGCAAACGAGTGTAGAGGTTGTTCGAAAGTGACTTGTTACAATTGTGGGGAGCAAGGTCACATTAGCACCAAATGTGATAAGCCAAAGAAGGAACAAGCAAAAGGGAAAGTTTTTGCATTGTTTGGAGCGGAGGCTTCTACCGATGATAGGCTAATCCAAGGTACGTGCTTTATTAATGGTACACCTTTATTGCTATTATTGATACCGGTGCGACACATTCTTTCATTTCTTTGGATTGTGCTAAGAGGTTGAATCTTGTGTTATCTGATATGCGTAGAAGTATGGTTATTAATACACCTGCTATGGGTTCTGTTTCTACTTCTTTTGTGTGTTTGAATTGTCCTTTGAGTATTTTTGGTAGAGATTTTGGGATTGATTTGGTTTGTCTTCCGTTAGAGCAACTTGATGTGATTTTGGATATGAATTGGTTGGAATTTAATCGTGTGTATATCAACTGTTTTGATAAGACTGTTATTTTTCCTGAGATTGGTGTCAAGGAAGATTTGTTTTTGTCTGCTAAGCAAGTTGGTGTATCTATTCAAGATGGGGCTGAATTGTTTATGTTATTGGCAACCTTAGATGTGCATGAGAAGAGAACCATTGAGGAATTACCAATAGTTTGTGATTTTGCGGAGGTATTTCCTGAGGATGTAAGTGATTTACCGCCGGAACGTGAGGTTGAGTTTTCGATTGATTTAGTTCCTGGAACTAGTCCTGTATCGATGGCTCCATATAGGATGTCTACTTCTGAGTTGAAGGAGTTGAAGAGCCAACTTGAGGATTTGTTGGAGAAGAAGTTTATTCTTCCTAATGTATCGCCGTAGGGTGCACCTGCTTTGTTGGTTAAGAAGAAGGAAGGTTCTATGAGGCTTTGTGTCGATTATAGGTTTTGTTCTCACTGTGTTTAGATGATCATCTCCTTATGAGTTGTAGCTTAATATTGATTCCTTCTTTAAATTGGAATTGTGACACACCTTGATACTTTATCTTGAGAAATTCTTTGATGATTTTTTGAGGGTGATTTCTTGTTACACCCCTTATCTTGACTTTGCATTGTCTTGTTTGGGTACATGACATGATCACTTGTGTGTCTTTGCTTGACCATTATTCTAGATGTTGTTTAATACTTGTTTAAATGTCCATCTTGGGTATGATTAGATAATTAGGGTTTAGATGGTTATTCCATTTAGTCAGGGTTTTGGTGTTCCTTCTTGATATTTATATAGTCCACTTTTAACTTTTTCTTTTGTTTACTTACTTGTTGATTGCTTGCTTGATTCATATGTTCCCTTAGGTACTCATTCAAACTTAATCTTTGACCTTCCCCTCGCGTAATCAACTTTCGTACCTAGATCTTTTATTAGGATTTTATTGGTATTTTCCCTTTTCCTTTGTTGGAAACAATAAAGTTCAATGGAGACTCTTTCTCATTCGAGTTAAGCTAATCAATAGCTTAATCACAAAATTTCCCGCCGCTACACACCCGTAACAGTTGTTACGAGACGTAACAACAAGACGCTCTATACTTCCCAAATTTTGATGCCCATGCTAAAATCCAGTGGCATGTTACGGTCACCTGTAATGGCTATTACGGGCCATAACAGGCAAACATGTCTCTATCTTTGTGTTTCCTTTCTTGGTTCGATTTATTGTCGATTTGGGACATCTGCACATTCCAATTAGAGCTGATTCTATATTTAAAGGCATTGAAGCTAAATACTTCATCCATGTTTTGAATAAAATTTTAAAAATCATAGGTGGTTGAGTTTTAGAGGAATCCAGTTTTATCTTAGAATTTCTTTTTCATGCACTTATACTTTCATCGCTTTGTAGATGTCTCCATTGGAGTAGCTGGTTCAAATTATATTGAAGCTTTTCTTTTATTTAGGTTTTATTTGCTGCTTTATTTCCTATTGTTATTTTCTATTGTTAATTATGTATGCATCTACAAGAATTACTTTGATCGAATCATCTCTCATCATGACTAAGTAGTTTTCTAGGGACTAAGGGTCATGAAACCTGTCAATAATTATTTGTACGAATTAACTTAAGCCAATTGTGAGAATTTCATCCTTTTTATTTTAAACCCTAAGTTTTTGATTCAAACCTCGCCACAAAAGTGGGAGTGTTTTTAGGTGTTTACCTTAATCTGAAAGGACAAGTGTAAACGCCAGAAAGTAGTTTTTAAACAGTTAAGTCCGAAGTCATGAAAGTGATCAGATGAAATTGAGAAAATGAACCATTTTAATAGTTGTATAAAAGTAACGATCACTAACGAACGCTTTTGCGCGAGCGAAAGCCAACGAACGTCCCATTCGTCAAAGATAGGACAATACGCTTGTGAAAGTAAGTATTTTCCACAATAGTCTATTTTTCTATAAATTTGTGTCAAAATTCTCGTAATAGAAGAGCTTAAGCCATACGGGATAGTCAAAGATATGAGTCATGACCCTAAATCCTTTTTACCTTTAATATAATTTCAATTAAGCTATTTTCCAAAAGTACTTTTCAAATAAGCTGTTTTGACTTATGTGCTTTTTCACTTAAGCTGATTTATTTCCCACTATTCAATTGCTCTGGCTTTACACTGATATGATAGAATTTGGTAATTAACCATTGGTTTTTGAGGTTCGATAACTTTTTAACCAAATGATGATAAATTAGTGATCAGTACTAACATTGGAAGAATCTCTATTTCTTGTCTGATACATGTATTTATCTTCATGGATTAAATTCATCAGATGTTTCATTTCAGTCAACGGACATCTCTTGCTCGCATTGTATGCCTTATAAACCTCGTTAATGCTCATTAGATTTTCTGGATCTTTATCTTTTAAAGCAGCAACTATGTATTTGGGAGCCAAGTTGTATTTGGTCATGTCATTCACAAACTTTATTTTATAATCTTTTAAAGGACCTAGTACAGCATTCCCATTTAAGTCCTTAGCTAGCATATGATTGTGAAACTCACACCTGACTATGATCTTCCATCTGCTTTCACTTGGCATAGATCTCAGTATAAATGGACATTTCACTTTCATAGTAAATGTACCTACACACATAGCTTTCCTGTTATAATTTCCTCCTCTCTCATCCCATTAGTAGTAACCGAACAAATAGTAACAACAACAATACCATCTTGTTTACCAATGAATTACGCTCATGCCAAAACGTCAGCCTGAGAGGGGAATATTTGACATAGATAACGCATATTTAATTATTCTTATGATTTTGTTTTCATATCCTCCATAAAAGTAATCAAATTTTAGCATTAATAATTATTTTGCCCATATATATATATATATATATATATATATATATATATATATATATATATATATATATATATATATATATATATATATATATATATATATATATATATATATATATATATATATATATATATATATATATATATATATATATCATAATGTTTTGCAAAATATTTAAAATGCATAATATTTAAAATGCATACTATAAAAAATAACAGAAAAAGCTCACAAGTGTTGAACCCAACAATTACACAATTTTATTTCAGGACCTATCCACTAGGCAATGCATTCCAATTATTTAAAATTTTCCTCTAAGTTTTTATCTAACAAAAAACTATTTCATATTTAATACATTTAATACAAATTTATGTCATTTTTAATATTTTTAAAATGTGACATAAGAGATTGAATACGTTTTTATTAAGAAAATATCTTTATTTCATATTTAATAATTTTAAAAAGTAATTTAATTCAAATATAATTATTTTTACTAAAATCATGTAATAGTTATTTTAAAAATATATATTTATTAAATTTTTTTTAATATTTTTAAAATGTGATTGCATTTTTTAAAATATGTTTAAATATTTTCAATTATTTGTTAAAAATATTAAATAAGAACAAATAATTTTTTTTATTAAATAAGTATTAAATGTGAAATTTTTAAAATGTTTAATTCTATTTTAAATAATTAAAAATAACATTTTTAATACTATTATTAAACAATAAGCATTAAAGTCTTTTCAATATTATTAATGAGTTAAATAAATACATGCACTATTATTAATGTGATTAACATGGTTTATATAATATTACTAATAAATAAACAAAATAATTAACAAATAATTTATGAAATAAATACATGAAGGACAATTTCAAACCGTTAATGTAATATCTATTTTGCATATTGCAAGAAGATATGTAGCAGAAGATATGTAGAAGAGTGTTTTAATATTATAATTGGTACTCATGAACACGATTATTAGTCAAGATAGGTAGAAGAGTGTTTTAATATTGTAATTGGTACTCATGAACACGATTATTAGTCTCCCGCAAGCTCTTTCGGTTCCTTAGTATGAGCGTTTTGTTGGTGATTTTAGTATCATCAATGTATTTTGGTAGTAATGTGATTTACTTTAGGCCAAAGCAATTATACGTTAAGTTTGAAACGAGTTAGGGTAGTGCGGAGTGCACGCTCGTCGAGCCAAACGTGTAATTGAATATGAATAATAGAAACCGGGTTCCAAGGGGCGTAACAATTCGTTTAAATAGTTACACCCTTTCCCAACGGACATAACAATTCGTTTGAATAGTTGCACCCGTTCCAACAGACATAACTGTTTTCCGAAAAGGTGTGTCTGTTCGTTTCTATCATTGGTCTCCTATATAAGGAGTCTTTTGGTCTCGATTTGGAACACGAAATTACATACTTCCTCTTTACATTCTGATCTGTTCTCTATTGTCAGAAACAGATTGTTCTTCAAGAATTATCCCCGCAAAGATTTCGTGAACCCAGACAAGTATAGGGTCGAAATACTTTGTTCGGAAAGTGAACGAACACGATTCTTGAAGATATCCAGGATTATCATACAAATTCTCTAACAAACGAACAAAGTATTCTTTCTGATAATCATGGCTGAAGGAGGAAGCACCGTCAAGGAGATGACTAAAAATTTCGGAAAATTGGACAAGTTTCATGGACAATAATCGACATCACAAATCCGGGTACGCTTTTATATCTCATAGAAATCAATGCGCTGAGAAAGTTTTTATAATATCGAGATTCAAATATGAAATTTAGTCTAGCAATTAGTATAAGTGCATCATTAATAATATTATGATTTTGATAATAATTAAAAAGAATGTAACTGAAGCAATATATTATATTATTAACATAGTCTGAATCTTTTGTTATGAAAAAAAAAAGTATTCTTACTGTATTATAAATTTCATATATTAATTTTAGTTAGTTTCATTCCATATTGAAACATAAGCCATAATTGATTTTTATATCAATTTAAAGTTACTTGAATGAAATTGCACACTAGTAAACAAATGCATGTCTGGTATGCATGTAATTAATACTCATCAAGTGTGTTGGTACATTGCAACGAAATAGAACCATTGTATTGGTTCGGTACAGACTCTTAAATCTTTTTCACAGTAACTTTTTTTTTAAAAGAAAATATCACAAATTATGACCCCTATGCGTATGCAGTGTACAATATAGCATTTGTTATATCTATTATTTATTGGTATTCAAATAAATTGGATTTTAAATTTTTTGAAATATTATATTAAAAATTTGCTAATTAATAAAGTCATCAAATTTATTAAAGTTCATGATTTTAAATTATGCAATTGAGTTTTGATTTGTATTCTATGTGACTAACATGTTTATGTTCAATGAGACTTTTTATTATAAGACACATGAAGATCATTTAAAGATGGTTCATGACTTCTATGAATTTGGAGTCTTATTAAATCCCCTTATATAGAATTTTGAGAACCTTATTGCGGAGGATAAAGAATTCGAGATTCTCACAAGTTAAAAACATTGTGAGGAAGGTTCTCCAAGGATTGTTGAAAACACAAATCAAAAGTTCGTCAACGATTGCTATGCATTAAATATGTTTTGGATATATATTTAAAAGGAAGTATCATAATGATGATACACTAAACATCTACAAGAATTGATTAGTAACCAAAGGCTTCAGACAAAAAGAAGGGATTGATTATTTCGATACCTATGCTCCAGTTGCCCGTATCACTACTATTAGATTGTTGATTGCCTTGGCGGCTATTCATAATCTAGTGATTCATCAAATGGATGTCAAAACAACATTTCTGAATGGTGATTTGGAAGAAGAAGTGTATATGAAGCAACCTGAAGGTTTTGTAATGCTTGGTAATGAGCATAAAGTGTGTAAGCTAGTTAAGTCATTGTATGGGCTGAAACAAGCTCCGAAGCAGTGGCATCAAAAGTTTGATGAGGTTGTTTTGTCTAATGGTTTCATTCTAAACCAAGCTGACAAATGTGTATATAGAAAATTTGATACATCCGGTAAAGGAGTTTTCATTTGTCTATATGTTGATGACATGTTGATCTTTGGCACCGACCAAAATCAAGAATGATAAAACAAAGAACTTCTTGTCGTCAAAGTTCTCCATGAAAGATATGGGAGAAGCGGACGTTATTCTTGGTATTAAGATTAAACGGGAGAATATGGGGATTGTAATTATGCAATCTCATTACATTGAGAAAATACTCAAGAAGTTCAATTATGAAAATTGTTCTCCAGTAAGTACTCCCATGGATCCAGGAGAAAAGCTTATGCCAAATACAGGTAAACCTATGGATCAACTCGAATACTCAAGAGCTATAGGCTCTTTGATGTATGCTATGATTAGCACTGAACCGGATATTGCTTATGCGGTTGGAAAGTTGAGCAGATTTACTAGTAATCCTAGTAGACATCATTGGCATGCGATAACTAGGGTATTCAAGTACTTGAAGGGTACTATGAATTATGGATTGTCATATATGGGATTTCCTTCGGTGTTAGAGGGTTATTCGGATGCTAGTTGGATAAATAATGTTGAAGATTCATCCTCTACAAGTGGATGGGCGTTCTTGCTTGGGGGAGGTGCCATCTCATGGGCTTCCAAGAAGCAAACATGTATAACTAGTTCCACAATGGAATCTGAGTTTGTAGCATTAGCTGCTGCTGGTAAAGAAGCAGAATGGCTAAGGAACTTGGTATATGAGATTCCGATATGGCCTAAACCGATATCACCAATTTCTATCCGTTATGATAGTAGTGCCACACTGGCTAAAGCATATAGTCAAATATACAATGGAAAGTCTAGACATTTGGGTATTAGACATAGTATGATTAGGAAATTAATCATGAATGGGGTGATATCTATTGAGTTTGTTCGGTCGCAACAAAACTTAGCTGACCACTTGACGAAGGGGTTAGCAAGAGACTTAGTGAAGAAGTCGGTAATTGGGATGGGATTAAAGTCCATTTAAATCTATTAGTTATGGTATACCCAATTCCCTTCTAATACAACGTTAGAAGCAGAATTCAATGTGGAAAGATCATAGTTAAAGATTGGAGCAATTGTGTTTATCTTCCCATGGTATATGCTCAGACCTGCAAGTGATGGCTAGGTTGAAGTATATCTTCTTAATGGTTCTTTTGAAAATTTGCTAATGCAGGTGCAAGATTAAAAGGATCACCTATGTGAGCATGAAGTTTTGCCGCTTCAAGAAGCTTGGACTTGGCTTCCTATATGCTTATTAATGGATAAGGACACATGGCTTGTAAAGTGTCAAGTATGAATAGTAGAGTATTGTAAGAAACATATGTGTACTATATCTTTAGATATTCAAATGGATAGACGGGTTCAATCATTGTGACACCCCGATTTTCGAATATTTGGAATGTGTATTTGTACTGAGATGAAAATATAATCGTAAGACATTTTCTTCTATGCATTTGTTTGATCGTTATACCTGAAAGTAAATCAAGGATTATACAAAAATGGGGGGAGTTTGTTGGTGATTTTAGTATCATCAATGTATTTTGGTAGTAATGTGATTTACTTTAGGCCAAAGCAATTATACGTTAAGTTTGAAACGAGTTAGGGTAGTGCGGAGTGCACGCTCGTCGAGCCAAACGTGTAATTGAATATGAATAATAGAAACCGGGTTCCAAGGGGCGTAACAATTCGTTTAAATAGTTGCACCCTTTCCCAACGGACATAACAATTCGTTTGAATAGTTGCACCCGTTCCAACAGACATAACTGTTTTCCGAAAAGGTGTGTCTGTTCGTTTCTATCATTGGTCTCCTATATAAGGAGTCTTTTGGTCTCGATTTGGAACACGAAATTACATACTTCCTCTCTACATTCTGATCTGTTCTCTATTGTCAGAAACAAATTGTTCTTCAAGAATTATCCCCGCAAAGATTTCGTGAACCCGGACAAGTATAGGGTCGAAATACTTTGTTCGGAAAGTGAACGAACACGATTCTTGAAGATATCCAGGATTATCATACAAATTCTCTAACACGTTTTAAACAATTGGTCTCTCTATAAAATCCGTTATTCTGGTCCTTAATTTTTATGACCTTTGAGTTTTGTGATCCCTTCAATTTTGCTTAGGTGACAATGATGATTAGGATTTAAAAAGTTATTTAAATTATGCGGAAATACTTACTAGATTAATTTATTAATTAATTTTTTTATAGATTAAATTAATAATTTTATAATTACGTAGAAATACTTACTAGATTAATTTACTAATATTTTTTAGATTAAATTAATAATTTTAAATTGATTATTTTATAAATTAATTAATTAAAATTTTTAATAGAAATATTTTGGACCTAAACCCATTTATTTTCAACATCAATACAATACACAGGAATTAGAGAACCCTAATTAATTCGTAAGAAAAAAGTTTCTATTTAAATAATATTTTAGTAGGTGTATTTTATAAATTAATTTTAATTGATATAAAATGGTTTTGTAAAATATTTAAATGTAATTTTAGTAGGTGTATTTTATTTAAAAATTTATTATTATAATATATTAAGTATTTCTAATAATTAAAATATAATAAAAAATGATTGATATAACTGTTATTTATAAGTTAATATATGAAAAATACATTGGTTTAATCGTAAGTCATTAGAAGTCTCTTGTTAAATAAAATTAAAATAAATAAAAAAATAGTGAATATTTGGACTCTAATTTTTGTAAGGGACTAAAATGGATTTTGACTCTAACTCTTAATATTATTATAAGTTATAAATATGTACCAACAAAATCACTTCAATTAACTACTGAATTGGCACTTTCAATCATAATAGTAGATTTTTATTTGTTTGAATTATAATTTAAATCGAATACTAGAATCCAAAAAGTGTACTTAAGCACACAAAAAATGGGAAAAGAAAGGATGATGAAGAGTTCCATAAGAAACTCAAAAAAATAAACTTGATTTTATTCATGGAACTCAAAAGATTAATTATGGAGTAGAGAGGCCTAAGGGAAAGATTCTCATTACATTGAAATGTAACTCTTTTCTCACCATCTCACTCTTTTATTTCACAAAACAAAATCAATAACAACCAAATTATATATATATATATATATATATATATATATATATATATATATATATATATATATATATATATATATATATATGGGAGCGTATCCGGTGAGAACTGATATCTATTGTGAGAAATGAGAACTAATAATATTAATCTTTTGATTTAATTAACGCTTCAGATTTCTTTATTTCATATAAAGAGCATCTCACTGAATTACTTCCATGATACTTAATATTTAAAAATTCCATAAATAGAGAATCTTATCATAGTTATTTTTTATTTATTATGCTAATATTTGGTATAAATAAAGATTAATATTTTTCTTAGGCTAATAAATAAAGACTAATATATATTTTTTAATTTCAAAAAATTAAATAAATAATAAATTTTTAGTTTGCCAATATATAATAAGCACCATAATTATTATATTATTATTAGAATAGTAAAATTTATTTAAAATGTTAGTAACTTATAAATATGTAAAAGTAAATTTTGTCAATTTGCTAATAAATAAATCAACTCAATTAAAATATAGTTGATAATTTTAAATTCTTATCAAATTAATATATATGTAATAAATCAATAACATTTATTTTAAACGGTCACAATAGTTAAAGATAAAAAATAAAATATTTATTAACTTGAAATGGTCACAATAGTAAAACATTCAAAGTAAAACATTCAAAGACATAAGTAATAAATATACGGTCCATTTTTTAATATTTAATATTAAATAAAAATATAACTAATAAATCAATAATATATTTTTATTTAAAATTGTCACAATAGTAAAACATTCAAAGATAGAAAATTACTTTTATTTATAATAGATTTGTTTATTGAAAATTATAGATCAATAAATATATATATATATATAGATTGTCGCACGCTCGCGAAAATGTGAACAGAGTCGCCACCAATATATTTATCCCATAAAGGGAAAGGAATATCAGAAAACCTAAGATGGATAAGAACGAGGTCTTTCGACCAGAGATAGGGTACGGGAGTCGGTTACGCAAGGGGAAGGTGCTAGCACCCCTCACGCCCATCGTACTCGATGGTATCCACCTATGTTTGTTGCTATCTAAAGGGTGTATAAATCTAAAGCTTAATTACTAAGGGAATGCATGCAAATGAATACAAAAGAAACACGGGGAAAATAAGGTTTATAAATAGTTGTGCTCGCTTAGGCCCCGCGACCTAATGCCTACGTATCCTTTTCAGGAATCAGAGCGCCGTAGTTTGGCTCTTTAATTTCTGTTTGTTTTTGTGTTTTTTAGTGGACGAAGTTACATTCGCACTCCGCTGCTCGACCTCTGGAGTCTTAAGCTGGGAATGGAGCGGAAATAACATGTCCGATTAAAGAATGCCTCGGAGGCGAGATAGAGAAGAGAGTCTGAGCGTTTCAAGGAAATCCCTTAAGCAAGGGAAACTCGAGTTACTCTTTGGTTTGTGTTTTTTAGAGGTTGGGAACTTACGCCTGAATGGAACCCTTAAGCAAGGGAGCTCCAAGCACTCGAACATCCCTTAAGCAAGAGAAGTTACAAGCTTCCATTCCCTTTTTATTAGTCAAAGTATTTATTAGTCATTTTTTATGAGTTTTCTTGGTATTTTTTATGGGAAATTAAGTCAAGCATTTGTTAGATGTTTTGAAGTTGAAAAGGAAAAGAACTAGCCTAGAAACTAGCCTAAGTATGAAAGGGATTTCTACCTAATGTTGTCATGGTTTCTACCTATGGTTAGGAGAAAGAGATACATGAAAATTAAGGCACAATTAGAAGTCAAGATTGAGAATGATATAATGGTGCAAAATTTACACACAAGCATGAAGCATCAAACCAAAAATATAGTACAAATTGAATTAAAAAATACTACTATTTTTTATTGGTTTTATGAAAGAGAATTGAATTACAAATCAAGTAGAAGACTAAAACAAAATAGCCTAAACTATCATTTTATGTGTTGATTTTATTGAGAAAATTGGATTAGAAATTAAAAGAAAATTAGACTAAACTAATATCTTTTTAGTGACTATTTTTATGCCAAAAAATGGATTAAAGTCTAAAAATTATTGAAAAAAATTAGTTTATTTATTAAAAATAAAATAGTAAAACTAGTTTAAAATTTGAATTTTAACATGGTGAAAATATGAGTTCAAAGGGGGTGCAGTACTGAATACATGGTGGTGCAATTAGTAATGAACGCAGGCCCACTCAGGTCAAGGCCCAGGGTGGTTTTTTGTGTTGGATTTTCAGAAAAAAAGATGGGAAACGGGCCAGATGGGGGGTGTGGCGAGCAAAACGTGAGAAAGCCCAGGATTGTTATTGTTGATCCATATTTATTCTTTCAGATTTTAATCAGTATTAATTATTCACATTAACTCCACTATACACACAATTTATATTTAAAAAACCTAATTATTTTAATTAACCATGTTCAATTTTCATATTAACAGCTAATGACCTAATCTTATATATAAATGCAAGGTTGTCATGATGGCAACCCTAGCCATGTGTCATCATGATAACAACTCTTGACAAACTTTGACACATGTCACTCTAATATCAATCCTAATTCTACTTTTTTAAAAAATTGATTTTACATTAATAATTATTAATAAAAACTCTAATTATAAGTACAAACTTTAATTATACAAATTCTATATTAAGATAAATAATAATAATTATTATAATATTTATAATAATAATATAATAATAATAATATTAAACCACCAGTATTAATAATAATAATTATATAATATCTAACTAATAATAATATTAAAAATAATAATAATAATAATAACATATTCAATTAGCACTATTATATCTTATTATTCTAATTCTCATTTTTTATATAAAAAGTCTTTAATTCTCCAACAATAAAAATAATAATAATAATAATTATTATTATAAATATTTATTTAATTTAAATATAAATATCAAATAAGTTTTGTTTAAAAAAACTGTCAAATAAATATCTTATAAATTTTTTATAATTTATATCCCATTTAACATTCTTTAATGTATTAAATCCCATTGCAATATTAACAAATTATGTTTTTTTAATTATTCTCTTTTATTTATTTTGTTTAATAATAGAATTATAATTTTTATATAATTATGAATTACTTAGTTTTTCTAAATAATAAATACAAATCAAAAATATTAAAAGATTAATAAAATTGATATAATATTATAATTATATAATATCCAAATATCTAAAAACAAATATTAAAAAATGTATATAACTAATTTATTATAGATAATAAATAAAAAATATAAATACAATTTATTAATGTTTTTTCTATTATTATTTTTCAATAATTCATTTTACCATTTAGTTTTTCTTTTTCAGTGATTACATTATTATTAAAAAATATAATTATTTATCACGGACTAATATGTACTATATATAATTAATCAATAATCATGTAATTTTTTTTAACGTCCCACTATTATCCCACCTCTGCTATATATATTTCTTCATGCTAGCATAAGAATTAAACTTTTGAATGTTAGGTTGAGACTATTTTAAGGTCATATCTTCATCTTCATCTTCATCTTCTCTTATATTTTATTTTCATTTTATTAAAAAAATCATATTATATCATAATAAAATTACGGTAATATTCTTTTCATCTTACTCGCACGCTTTTCCCTTTTTCAATCTATGTTTTACTTATTTTCTTACAATTAATATTTTTTTATATTAAAAATATGATTAACAAATTATTAAGAGCAAATTATACAAACTTACCCGTGCATCGCACGGGCAAACTACTAGTTAACATTAACAAAATAAAAGGGGGGAAAATTAGGGCTTACAATTATGACGCATCAGCTTCCTCTCAACTCATCTTCTTCTCTCTCACGAATGAAACGGCGCCGGGGAGTCCTCTTTCTTCTCAGATTCGCGGTGGCAGGCGGCGATGGTGGCGACAACAAGCTCTCTCCCCGATCAGAACTCTTTGCTCGTTTTCAACCTTGATTCTCGCCGACGAACCTCCTCCGCCTTTCTCGATCTTGATCGATTGCAAAAACACTCGAGGAACTGAAGGTGAAGGTTAACGAAGATATGCGAGGACGATTGGCATCGAGATGATCGGTGGAGATGAAGATGTTCGATGCAAGATTGATACAGATGCGTTTTTGTTAACCTTCCTTCTCTGATCTTTTATTCAATGTCAGCTTTGGTTTCTCCTTCTTCTTCTTCCTTATTGTTGCGTTTTTGCTTTCTGAATCTTGCTTTGTATTGCACTGTGGTTGATGTGGTTGCAGATGAGAAGCTGAAGGCGGTCGGCGGTGGTTGCAGAGATGAAGATGGCTGAAGGCGATTTGGCGGTGGTGACTTGGTGATGTTGTGAAGAAGGTGAGAAATGATCGTGGTTATGGTTGATGAATGAAGAGAGAAAGAGCAATGGTCGAGAAATGACTCTGGATTGTGGAAGAAGGTTGAGGATTCGAGAGATTGGTGAAGATTGATGCTGAAGGTTGATTAGGGATGATGGAGAATGGAAGTGAAGTGGTTTGAAGATGATTTATGGAGCATGAAGATTGGTGAAGAAAAAGAATGGAGAAATGGAAGATTGTGTGGTGAAGTGAAGATGATGATTGAAGAAATTGGAAGATAGAAATGGTTGAAGATTCTGAGTTCTAAAGAAAAAGAGGAGAGTTGAAGAAGGTGAAGATGGAGGTGAATGAAGATGAAGATGGTGAATTGTGGAAAATGGTGTGTGAAGATTTTGAGGCTCTACCCTTCTTCCTTCAAAGTCTGCAAGCGAGACAATGATGAAGACTGATAGTGCTTTTTTTTTCTGGTCGATTGTAGGTGGGTGGAGCTGACTATTTATAGGAGCAATCATTGGGTGATCATTAGGAATCCTTAGATGTGGGACTCAGCATTATAGCTTGCAAGGTATTTTTTCAGTTTCTTGAATGTGGGACTCTGTTTTAAATTCGATTTTTTTGTATTGTGCAGGAGGAATATGGCAAGGTCTTGAAGAATGGATAGGAGGCAAAGCAAGAACATCGTTTTGGATCAGTTTGGTAAGTGATTGTTTGGTTAGATTGTAGTTGATAGGAAAGGTTATGTCAGTTATTTCGGTTATATGTTAGGAATTTAGGAGTTGAAATGGGACTGTTTTCTTTTGAAAGTTAGTTATGGAATGTAATAGGTTGTGAAGCTTCAGTTAGAAATTAGTTTGTTAGGGCTGAATGCTAGTAAGGGCAAGTTTGAAAGTTGGTTAGAAGCCAGAGAACAGATTAACTCATAACTGAAATATTAGTTACACAAGGTGGTTAGAAAATAGATACAGTTAGAATTAGTTATGTGTATGAGGTGCTGTTAGAAACTGTTTTTATTTTGAACTTTTGGATGTTGTTTTTAGGATGTGTGAATACAGGGGCTGATTTTGGTTTGAATGTGCAGGGCTGCAGATTTTGCGAATGGTTTTTGAGCCTATCACTGAGTTCTTGGAGGAATCGCTTCTGGTCCTCATGGAATGTCTGTAATGTCACCGCCGTGAACTTCTTCAGCTGTATCAAAAGCCTTTCCAGTTTCAGCACTTAGCCAGTCCATATTCTTAAAGAGCCATCCTTGGATGCTGTAATTATCGGCTCAGAATTTAGGGACAAGCATGACCAAGTTACTGCATTCTTGTGCCTTTTAAAGCTGTATAACATTTGGAATTTCCTTGACAGATCCATCTTTTGCATATGCAATTTCCCTGGCCTTAACATCTGAAGTAAAGCTGCAGCCGCAATGGAGCGCCCATATAGTAGCCATGTTATCTTTAAGTTGATTTGTATCTTTTTTCTAGTTTCCCATGAACATAGATTATGTGATGGACACACAATGGTAATGCATAAGGTGTTTTTTTCCCTTTTTTTGAATTCTTGTGGAACGAAGCTTATAGAGGCAATGTAATCTTGATAACTTTGTATGCATTTGTGACTTTGAATGAAGACTTGGATATGCTTGGTCTTAATTAGGATTTTGGCATTTTTATAATCGGACTTTGCAATGAAATTTTGACTTTGTAAGCTTATAGTGAATCATGAGGTAATTTGTGACTCAAGTAGGTAAAATACCACTTATCTTATATTCAACGAGAACAAAGCGACCACCTTTTCATTTGATCGATTCCAAATCAAATTGTATTACGAGCAAGCGAAGGGATAGTGCCTTGCAGAACCTTTTGAAAACGAATTTGTCTTGAAGCATAGAGGAAATGAAAACTAATCCCACTATTAATAAACTTCAATAATCTTAAGCAAAGAACCAAAACTTCAATCCTCCATAAAATACAAAATTGATGGCTAGAGATGTGGGGAGAATCAATACGTAGAACCAAGTAACTTTATTTGAATCCGTGATGAGACCATATGCACTTGACATTCTTTGAGAGATTTTGATAAGGATACCGTTTGTAGCTTGGTAATTTTGAACGAAGGAGAGAGCCTTAAAAATCAAGGAGAACGATAATTACCAATGTCCTCGATCCCAATAATAGTTATTGATTAAATGAATGTATGAGTTGTTTATGACCTAAGATGTAGATGAAATGAGAAGACATAAGCCAATTAGATGGTAAAATGGATGGGCAAATTTTGGGGTGCAACAGCTGCCCCTATTTAATCGTCTTAGACCTGAAGGTGAGATTGGCGCTAGCCTTTCGAGCATTCAAGGTAGAAGAAGATTAAATATCAAGTGAACCTGAAAATTTGCCTAAGAAAGATGAGATCCACTAGGGAAGAAATGGTGTCAAATCCACTGAGGAAGAATGCATTAATTATGGATTGAACATATTAACTCTGGGTTAGAAATGAAATAAACATCAACTCTGGGTTGAAAAAGTAAAGTGGGTCAACTCTGGGTCGAAGAATGGAGGGAAGTCAACTCTGGGTTGAAGAATGGAAAGGGAAATCGGTATTAATGGGACAAGATATAGGCATCAACTCTGGGTTGAGATAGAAAGTAAGAACATAAACTCTGGGTTGAAAAACAAGAGATAGACATCAACTCTGGGTTGAGAGAAGGTAATTCAACTCTGGGTTGAAAATGGTGAGGTGAACAGTTAGGAATGATCGTCAACTCTGGGTTGAGAAAAAATAAAGAAAGAAAACCGTCAACTCTGGGTTGAGTGGGAAGAAGATAAGCATCAACTCTGGGTTGAATAAAAGTCAAACGTCAACTCTGGGTTGAATAAAAGGTGACCGTCAACTCTGAGTGAGTGGGGAAAAGGTAAGGGTCAACTCTGGGTTGAATAAAGGAAGACCGTCAACTCTGGGTGAGTGGGGAAGGATAAAGGATGACCGTCAACTCTGGGTTGAGTGGGAATAGGATCAACTCTGGGTTGAATAAAAGATAACCATCAACTCTGGGTTGAGTGGGAAAAACAAAAGAAAACCGTCAACTCTGGGTTGAGTGGGAGAGAGAAATAATCAATAAGAAGTATCCTTCAACTCTGGGTGAGAGGGAAAAGAAGAGATCAATTCTGGATTGGACAAATGATAACCGTCAACTCTGGGTTGAGTGGGAAAAGGAAAGGATCAACTCTGGGTTGAATAACCATCAACTCTGGGTTGAGTGGAAAGAACAAACAATAAGAAATATCCGTCAACTCTGGGTGAGAGGGGAAGAGAAAAGATAACCGTCAACTCTGGGTTGAGTGGGAAAATGAGGAAAGGTAATCATCAACTCTGGGTTGAGTGGGAAAAGACAAAAGATAACCGTCAACTCTGGGTTGAGTGGGAGAGGACAAAATATAACCGTCAACTCTGGGTTGAGTGGGAGAGGATAATTAACTCGGGGTTAAAAGATGAAAGGAAAATCAACTCTGGGTTGAACACAAAAACATCAACTCTGGGTTGAAGAAAGATGAACGTGATTGACTTTGGGAGATGACACCACAATGTTAACTCTGAGTGATCCAGTGGATTATCAATTGAATGCTTATAGAGATCCCATCTGATGAGTAACTTGGCTTATGCTTCACATGCAAATGTTTGATTTGTTTTATGCACTTCTGGAGATGCAATGCAATGGATTCTATATGCAGTGTACTGATGGATTGTTCAGGGTTTCTGCTTTGATGTGGAATAGATTAAGTGGAGTTCTGAACTCTGCTCGATTCATGATAGGGTGGATGCCCCTGATTTGTTGATGATTGGATCATGCGGGTGAAATGATAATGAGAATGCAATGATATGCATGATGATTGTATGATTATGAATGGGATGATAGTCTCCAAGATACCAGGAGTGGATGGAGTATGCCTTTGTAGAAGATTATTGCTTGAAGGATAAAACTTGTGAAGGTGAGGTGTTTGACTTGACTCCTCGGCACTTGTCTTGATATCTGACATTTGCTTGGGGATGAAAAAATGAATTGTCACTAGCTTGCCCCAGCTTGTATGACCTTTTGAGATAGAATTTTGACATGCTTGAATCATGGGGATGTGCAATGGTCTGCCCCAGTGTGGATGAAGGGATGAATGCTCCAGATTGAAGGGAACTCTTCCACCAGATGGGTGCTTCAGAGATTTGCTTTGTGGATGACCAACCTTTGTAAGATTACTTGACTGACTTTCGATGTTAAACTTTCCTTGGTATCAAGTACTTAATTTCTGATTAGAGACAATTCTGTTTTGAAAAAGATAATGTGAATGCAATGCACATGTTAATCTCAAAGAAAAAGTTTTATTTGTCAAAATGTTGTACTGATACTAACACAAATGACACAGCAACATTAGGAGTCAGTTTGACATGATTTTA
Source organism: Vicia villosa (assembly GCF_029867415.1). Lineage (NCBI taxonomy): Eukaryota > Viridiplantae > Streptophyta > Magnoliopsida > Fabales > Fabaceae > Vicia > Vicia villosa. Next base: position 435,793 of record NW_026705391.1, on the reverse strand, counting down.
CAGTTTGTATGCTTTTGGAACGAACCCTGCTTCAATTAGGACTTTTGAGGGTTGTAACATGGTCGGGTTCACGGTTTAAGAAACAAAGGATAAAGGCTCAAGTTCTACTTAACCCACCCCTCTTCGTGATGTTCTCCAGTCCTACGTTCAGTTAGCTTGACACGAGTGTTCGCCTTTCAGGAAGGAATGTGATGGATGAGGATCCTTTATGGCTTTGATGGAGGTGGCAGCCACCCTTTGGTGTTTTCGTTGATGATCATAACAACTTGCCCCTTGGAGGATTTTTCTTTTGCTTTGCCCTTTTTTTTTCCCTAATTTTTGCCTGGACAAAAAGTTTCTTTTGAATCTTGGTGTTCGTTGTCCAGCGGGATATGCCCTAATTTTTGCCTAAGTCATTTGCTTTAAAGCTTTTATTTTTTTTTGACTTAGCAGGCTATTGCTTCTCTTTTTTTTTTTATCATGATTCATAACTTTCTTTTTTCATTCTTTTTGTCTCGTTCGGGAACAAGTTGTATGACTTTGATGATTGACTTGTTGAAAAAGTTGTGACTGCCTTTTCTCAATGAATGAGAGACATCCATTGTGGATTGTGCTCTTCTTCTTTGTTGTGAGATATAAGATATGATTGATCCTCTGATGGAATATCTGAAAGTTGAGCGCTCGGTCGCACTAACTGAAGACTACCCTGCCCCTGGTTAAGACGAAGGGTTTCATTATGTATTATTTTTTTTTTTTTTTTTTTTTTTTTTTTTGAAAAGAAACTACTACTCCTTAGGCTCAAAGGGGTTTACGAAGGTTTCACTCCCTTATAGCTCCAGTGTTTAGGAATTGAAACAATGCCTGTACATCGTCAGCAGGATCTTGTTCCAAAAGCATACAATTAGTGATTCATGTGTTTTTGATTCATCATTCTCCTTTTTTAGTTGCTTAAGACAAATGAGTGAAGTATCAATGAACATAATGACAAAGATGAAATGATTTGAGAAAAACATGTATATTACATTTTTATTTATTCAAACAGAATGAGTTTCTTACAATGGATAGTTCTTGATAACAACAAAAGTAGTACAATTGAAAATACTAGAGAAATCTATACAATGGCAAGTTTGGCCTTATTCTAATGCAAATGACAAACATAAAAGTCTTCATGTTCCACTGGTGGAAGCTCCATTGTGAGGTGGCATGGGATTGTTGACCACATTAGGTGCCACAGGTGCGAATGTAATCTCTTTTGCATCAATCAGATCCTGAACCCTGTCCTTGAGAACTCTGCATTCTTCAGTAGTGTGACCAGATCCTCCAGAGTGGAATTCACACTTGGCATTAATCTTGTAATTAGGAGGGAGAGGATCAGGAGGAGGCCTCGCTTCAGCTAATTGAATCAGTTTTTGATCAAGCAAGGCGGCGAGAAGTTGGCTATAGGTCATTGGTACACGATCATACACCCTTTTAGGCCTATTCTGCCTCTGTTGACCTTGTCTCTGTTGATAACCTTGTTGTTGAACATATTGCTGATAGGGGACCCAAGGTTTTTGGCCAGCAGGTGCCACATAAGCTTGAGGAGCGGCGGCGGCCACTTGATAGCGAGGAGCTTGATCTTGAGCATAGGTAGCACTAGTCTCACCTTCCTTCTTTTTGACAAAGTTACCTTGAGGCTTCTTGTACCCATATTGGTTTGCAGCAGCAGTATTGGCGGGATTCTGGATCTTACCAATCTTCAAACCGTTCTCAATTCTTTCACCAATCCTGACCAGATCGGAGAAACCAGAAGAAACACTTCCAACCATTCTCTCATAGTAATGCCCTTGAAGAGTGTTCATGAACATGTCAACCAATTCAGATTCAGAAAGTGGTGGATTAACTTGAGCAGCCATTTCTCTCCACCTTTGAGCATATTCTTTGAATGTCTCATTGGTTCTTTGCACTTGATTCTGCAGTTGCAACCTAGTCGGTGCCATGTCGATGTTGTATTGGTATTGCTTGAGAAAGGCATCATACAAATCCTTCCAAGATCGGATCCTATTACGCTCCAGATTCATATACCAGTTCAGAGATGCCCCAGACAAGCTATCTTGAAAGCAATGGATGAGCAATGGTTCATTGTGAATGTGAGAAGCCATCTTACGACAGTACATGATAATGTGGCTCTTCGGACAGCTCAAACCCTTGTACTTCTGGAAGTCGGGAGTCTTGAACTTAGGAGGGACAACCAGATTAGGAACTAGGCACATCTCTTCAGCATCCATTCCATAGGCACTAAAACCTTCAATAGCTCGAATCCTTTCCTCAAGAATTTTGTACTTCTCAGCAGATCTCTCAACGGGTCGAGCTCTTTCAGCAGTTGGTATTGTTTGCATTTCTGGATTAGCAGACTGAGGACCACAGAAAGCAGGATAAGGGATCTCTGTATGAGGAGGTGGAGTAGGAAATGGGAAACCCGTCCCAGTCATAGTTGGCACTCCAGAAGTCACGGGTATAGTCCCACCTTGGTTTGGAGCTCCAAGGGTATCAACAGTCATGAAGTTGAATGGCATCCCAAGAGTAGCATTAGTCCTTGCTTGGAACTCAAATGGAGTAGAAGAAGGTGGAATGACCTCATGTTGGCTAGAAGCAGCTTGGTTACCAACAACAGGAATCTCTTGTGTAACAGGAACCCTTTCAGTTCTCAAGGCTTGGATAGCTTCCAGGATAGCATCGACCTTAGTTTTCATTTGATCCATCTCTTCCCTAATGGCAGCTTGATCTTGTTCATAATTCTCCATGATTCTTCTTCTATGAGCTCTTGTCAGATATCGGTGTGGAGGAATCGTCTTGACTGATCTGATGGAGAGGAAGAGTGGTAAGAGTCTTGGTAACCATGGATGCAAATGCATGAATGCAAAAATGTTAATGAAGATGCAAATGCAGCATAAATCAGGATCAAGGATTCTTGGATAACAACTTCTCATGGCAATAAGATATGGTCGAACCCTCCAGATTCAGAGGTTCGACGTTGCTTTCTGGATAAATAGCTTGTGCATAAGTCAAAGATGGTCGAATCCTCCAGATTCAGAGGTTCGACGTTGATTCTGATAGATAACTGATGTAGAACTTCTGTATAAGTCAAATGTCCCAGGATCAAAGGTTCGGCGCCTTTTATTGAATGGCAGAAATCCGGGTATGATGAAGGTTAAGTTTCCTGTCCCACCCCAATCTCACAGGTATGTAGTCTAGACACGGACAAGTGGTCCCTAATGGTCACCAGGGTCTACAGTTCCCATGGGGTACAAAGTGTTTGAGGCAACAAGCGTGCCAGACACAGTGTTCCATGAAAGAACCTCGCCCAGTTGTGGTACCTCATATTGAACTCATCCATAGCAAGCGCTACGGTAGTCAACATGAGCATCCACGCTAATCCTATGTGTCACTTGGCCTGGGTAGTGGGCCTTTTACCTCATACAAACCCCCACCTGCAAAACAGAACAGAAGACCCCAAGGAACACAGAATATAATCCATATGCATGATGTGCAAACAGAAATAAACATGATATGCAGGCAAAGAATAAGCATGCAAACATATATACAAGGTATAGACATAAAACAAGTAAACACCCAGTAAATAAACAAACAAACGTAGGCTAGGATCGACTTGCTTAGGTGTCCCCAGCAGAGTCGCCAGCTGTCGCACGCTCGCGAAAATGTGAACAGAGTCGCCACCAATATATTTATCCCATAAAGGGAAAGGAATATCAGAAAACCTAAGATGGATAAGAACGAGGTCTTTCGACCAGAGATAGGGTACGGGAGTCGGTTACGCAAGGGGAAGGTGCTAGCACCCCTCACGCCCATCGTACTCGATGGTATCCACCTATGTTTGTTGCTATCTAAAGGGTGTATAAATCTAAAGCTTAATTACTAAGGGAATGCATGCAAATGAATACAAAAGAAACACGGGGAAAATAAGGTTTATAAATAGTTGTGCTCGCTTAGGCCCCGCGACCTAATGCCTACGTATCCTTTTCAGGAATCAGAGCGCCGTAGTTCGGCTCTTTAATTTCTGTTTGTTTTTGTGTTTTTTAGTGGACGAAGTTACATTCGCACTCCGCTGCTCGACCTCTGGAGTCTTAAGCTGGGAATGGAGCGGAAATAACATGTCCGATTAAAGAATGCCTCGGAGGCGAGATAGAGAAGAGAGTCTGAGCGTTTCAAGGAAATCCCTTAAGCAAGGGAAACTCGAGTTACTCTTTGGTTTGTGTTTTTTAGAGGTTGGGAACTTACGCCTGAATGGAACCCTTAAGCAAGGGAGCTCCAAGCACTCGAACATCCCTTAAGCAAGAGAAGTTACAAGCTTCCATTCCCTTTTTATTAGTCAAAGTATTTATTAGTCATTTTTTATGAGTTTTCTTGGTATTTTTTATGGGAAATTAAGTCAAGCATTTGTTAGATGTTTTGAAGTTGAAAAGGAAAAGAACTAGCCTAGAAACTAGCCTAAGTATGAAAGGGATTTCTACCTAATGTTGTCATGGTTTCTACCTATGGTTAGGAGAAAGAGATACATGAAAATTAAGGCACAATTAGAAGTCAAGATTGAGAATGATATAATGGTGCAAAATTTACACACAAGCATGAAGCATCAAACCAAAAATATAGTACAAATTGAATTAAAAAATACTACTATTTTTTATTGGTTTTATGAAAGAGAATTGAATTACAAATCAAGTAGAAGACTAAAACAAAATAGCCTAAACTATCATTTTATGTGTTGATTTTATTGAGAAAATTGGATTAGAAATTAAAAGAAAATTAGACTAAACTAATATCTTTTTAGTGACTATTTTTATGCCAAAAAATGGATTAAAGTCTAAAAATTATTGAAAAAAATTAGTTTATTTATTAAAAAGAAAATAGTAAAACTAGTTTAAAATTTGAATTTTAACATGGTGAAAATATGAGTTCAAAGGGGGTGCAGTACTGAATACATGGTGGTGCAATTAGTAATGAACGCAGGCCCACTCAGGTCAAGGCCCAGGGTGGTTTTTTGTGTTGGATTTTCAGAAAAAAAGATGGGAAACGGGCCAGATGGGGGGTGTGGCGAGCAAAACGTGAGAAAGCCCAGGATTGTTATTGTTGATCCATATTTATTCTTTCAGATTTTAATCAGTATTAATTATTCACATTAACTCCACTATACACACAATTTATATTTAAAAAACCTAATTATTTTAATTAACCATGTTCAATTTTCATATTAACAGCTAATGACCTAATTAACATTAACAAAATAAAAGGGGGGAAAATTAGGGCTTACAATTATGACGCATCAGCTTCCTCTCAACTCATCTTCTTCTCTCTCACGAATGAAACGGCGCCGGGGAGTCCTCTTTCTTCTCAGATTCGCGGTGGCAGGCGGCGATGGTGGCGACAACAAGCTCTCTCCCCGATCAGAACTCTTTGCTCGTTTTCAACCTTGATTCTCGCCGACGAACCTCCTCCGCCTTTCTCGATCTTGATCGATTGCAAAAACACTCGAGGAACTGAAGGTGAAGGTTAACGAAGATATGCGAGGACGATTGGCATCGAGATGATCGGTGGAGATGAAGATGTTCGATGCAAGATTGATACAGATGCGTTTTTGTTAACCTTCCTTCTCTGATCTTTTATTCAATGTCAGCTTTGGTTTCTCCTTCTTCTTCTTCCTTATTGTTGCGTTTTTGCTTTCTGAATCTTGCTTTGTATTGCACTGTGGTTGATGTGGTTGCAGATGAGAAGCTGAAGGCGGTCGGCGGTGGTTGCAGAGATGAAGATGGCTGAAGGCGATTTGGCGGTGGTGACTTGGTGATGTTGTGAAGAAGGTGAGAAATGATCGTGGTTATGGTTGATGAATGAAGAGAGAAAGAGCAATGGTCGAGAAATGACTCTGGATTGTGGAAGAAGGTTGAGGATTCGAGAGATTGGTGAAGATTGATGCTGAAGGTTGATTAGGGATGATGGAGAATGGAAGTGAAGTGGTTTGAAGATGATTTATGGAGCATGAAGATTGGTGAAGAAAAAGAATGGAGAAATGGAAGATTGTGTGGTGAAGTGAAGATGATGATTGAAGAAATTGGAAGATAGAAATGGTTGAAGATTCTGAGTTCTAAAGAAAAAGAGGAGAGTTGAAGAAGGTGAAGATGGAGGTGAATGAAGATGAAGATGGTGAATTGTGGAAAATGGTGTGTGAAGATTTTGAGGCTCTACCCTTCTTCCTTCAAAGTCTGCAAGCGAGACAATGATGAAGACTGATAGTGCTTTTTTTTTCTGGTCGATTGTAGGTGGGTGGAGCTGACTATTTATAGGAGCAATCATTGGGTGATCATTAGGAATCCTTAGATGTGGGACTCAGCATTATAGCTTGCAAGGTATTTTTTCAGTTTCTTGAATGTGGGACTCTGTTTTAAATTCGATTTTTTTGTATTGTGCAGGAGGAATATGGCAAGGTCTTGAAGAATGGATAGGAGGCAAAGCAAGAACATCGTTTTGGATCAGTTTGGTAAGTGATTGTTTGGTTAGATTGTAGTTGATAGGAAAGGTTATGTCAGTTATTTCGGTTATATGTTAGGAATTTAGGAGTTGAAATGGGACTGTTTTCTTTTGAAAGTTAGTTATGGAATGTAATAGGTTGTGAAGCTTCAGTTAGAAATTAGTTTGTTAGGGCTGAATGCTAGTAAGGGCAAGTTTGAAAGTTGGTTAGAAGCCAGAGAACAGATTAACTCATAACTGAAATATTAGTTACACAAGGTGGTTAGAAAATAGATACAGTTAGAATTAGTTATGTGTATGAGGTGCTGTTAGAAACTGTTTTTATTTTGAACTTTTGGATGTTGTTTTTAGGATGTGTGAATACAGGGGCTGATTTTGGTTTGAATGTGCAGGGCTGCAGATTTTGCGAATGGTTTTTGAGCCTATCACTGAGTTCTTGGAGGAATCGCTTCTGGTCCTCATGGAATGTCTGTAATGTCACCGCCGTGAACTTCTTCAGCTGTATCAAAAGCCTTTCCAGTTTCAGCACTTAGCCAGTCCATATTCTTAAAGAGCCATCCTTGGATGCTGTAATTATCGGCTCAGAATTTAGGGACAAGCATGACCAAGTTACTGCATTCTTGTGCCTTTTAAAGCTGTATAACATTTGGAATTTCCTTGACAGATCCATCTTTTGCATATGCAATTTCCCTGGCCTTAACATCTGAAGTAAAGCTGCAGCCGCAATGGAGCGCCCATATAGTAGCCATGTTATCTTTAAGTTGATTTGTATCTTTTTTCTAGTTTCCCATGAACATAGATTATGTGATGGACACACAATGGTAATGCATAAGGTGTTTTTTTCCCTTTTTTTGAATTCTTGTGGAACGAAGCTTATAGAGGCAATGTAATCTTGATAACTTTGTATGCATTTGTGACTTTGAATGAAGACTTGGATATGCTTGGTCTTAATTAGGATTTTGGCATTTTTATAATCGGACTTTGCAATGAAATTTTGACTTTGTAAGCTTATAGTGAATCATGAGGTAATTTGTGACTCAAGTAGGTAAAATACCACTTATCTTATATTCAACGAGAACAAAGCGACCACCTTTTCATTTGATCGATTCCAAATCAAATTGTATTACGAGCAAGCGAAGGGATAGTGCCTTGCAGAACCTTTTGAAAACGAATTTGTCTTGAAGCATAGAGGAAATGAAAACTAATCCCACTATTAATAAACTTCAATAATCTTAAGCAAAGAACCAAAACTTCAATCCTCCATAAAATACAAAATTGATGGCTAGAGATGTGGGGAGAATCAATACGTAGAACCAAGTAACTTTATTTGAATCCGTGATGAGACCATATGCACTTGACATTCTTTGAGAGATTTTGATAAGGATACCGTTTGTAGCTTGGTAATTTTGAACGAAGGAGAGAGCCTTAAAAATCAAGGAGAACGATAATTACCAATGTCCTCGATCCCAATAATAGTTATTGATTAAATGAATGTATGAGTTGTTTATGACCTAAGATGTAGATGAAATGAGAAGACATAAGCCAATTAGATGGTAAAATGGATGGGCAAATTTTGGGGTGCAACATAGATCAATAAAGATAGAAAATTCTCACTTGAGTCGTCCCATATATATATATATATATATATATATATATATATATATATATATATATATATATATATATATATATGGGAGCGTATTCGGTGAGAACTGATATCTATTGTGAGAAATGAGAACTAATAATATTAACCTTCTGATTTAATTAATATATATATATATATATATATATATATATATATATATATATATATATATATATATATATATATATATATATATATATATATATATATATATATATATATATATATATATATATATATATAGGGGACGACTCAGGTGAGAACACTTGGTTATTATGAGAAATGAGAACAATGAATCACAACCATTAAATTTTGATTTTGTTGATTTTAATGGACTGGATTGGTTTCTCTTTCTATGTTGATTTAAAATAAATATTATTAAAGATTAAAGATTCTAGAAAGTGAAACATATTATTAGTTCTCATTTCTCACAATAGATATCAGTTCTCACCGAATACGCTCCCATATATATTTATTACTTATGTCTTTGAATGTTTTACTTTGAATGTTTTACTATTGTGACCATATCAAAATTTAATGGTCGTGATTCATTGTTCTCATTTCTCATAATAAAAGGTAACAAAAACCTATTAATCTATTAAAAAAATGAAAAAAATATATAAATAAAAATAGGTGGGCAAGCCCGCCGCCTGCCAACCCGCCATCTTGGCGGGGAAGGCATGAATTTTATACCCATTTCACTTGACGGGGCATGCCCGCCCCACTCGTTTTTTGGCGGGCTTAAGGCGGGGCGGGTGGCGGGCGGAGCGGGCGGCCCGTTTTGCCACCCCTAATTATCATAGGGTTGAAGTGATTCCATTATTATTGAGTTATTTGTACAAATAATTTTATTTTATTTTTAACGTATCTATCTATTATCAACAGATCTACTGTGTAGGTTAGAAACCGATTTGAAAGCCTAAAAAAGAAATATATCTCTTACTAATATATTATGTTTAATTATTTTTTAATTGTTTTTACGATTTATTTAATTAATTTTATTTATTCATTATCACTAAAAATATAAATTAACTTATTTTTAACTTTAATAAAATGGAAAATTTATTTTTTTAAATTGGATAAATTTAATAATCGTGCAAGCTATTACTCTTTTAGTTCACGTGGGTCATTATTAGTGTAATACCTATTTTATTTTTATTTAAAAAACAATTATTATTTACAAGTGTCGATTTTTTTTCTTTCTTTTTCTATCTTACTAATAATTAATTTTTTTTTGAAAAACAATTTTTATTTTCGAGTGTCAATTATTTTTCTCTCTTTTTCTATTTTACGTGTTCTTTTTTATAGTTAATTAATACAATTGAATTTATATTGATGATTTCATTTATTATTAACTCATTTTAAATCTATGTGCATTTATATATATATATATATATATATATATATATATATATATTATACCATATCAAATAAATTTATCCGTGCAGATACACGGGTATTGTACTAGTATATAACCAGCAATTACACAATTTTATTTCAGTACCTATCCACTAGGTAATGCGTTCCAATTATTTAAAATTTTCCTCTAAGTTTTTATAAAACAAAAAACTAGTTCATATTTAATACTTGTAATACTATTTTATGTCATTTTTAATATTTTTAAAATGTGATATAAGAGATTGAGTACTTATTTATTTATTTCATATGTAATATTTTTTAAAAGTAATTAAATTCAAATATAATTATTTTTACTAAAATCATGTAATTGTTATTTTCAAAATATATATTTATTAAAATTTTTAAATATTTTTAAATTGTGATTGAATTTTTTAAAATATGTTTAAATATTTTCAATTATTTGTTAAAAATATTAAATAAGAAACAAATAATTATTTTTATTAAATAACTATTAAATGTGAAATTTTAAAAATGTTTAATTATATTTTAAATAATTATAATTAACATTTTTAATACTATTATTAAACAATAAGTATTAGCGTCTTTCAAGTATTATTAATAAACTAAATAAATACATCCAGTATTATTAATGTAATTAATATGGTTTATTTAATATTATTAATAAACAAACAAAATAATGAACAAAATAATTTATGAAATAAATACATAAGCACAATTTCAAATGGTTAACGTAATATCCATATTGCAATTTATACTATATTGCAAGAAGATATATTGCAGAACTTATGGTCATTAGATGGAGTCTCACGGTAGTTAAGAAGTTGAGGATAAGGCAAGTCATTTTTCAATCGGATGCCAAAGTTATCTAAAAAGTTCAGTATGAGGCGAGTCATTTTTCAGTCAGATGATAAGGTAAGATTGGATTGTATCAACGGTATAAATAATATGGCTAATCTGGATCTTATAACAGAAGATTGCAGAATGTTAATGAAGAATTTCCAGCTAGTTTCTATTTTATTTTTAGGTAGAGATTGTAATACTTATGCTCATAATGTTGTTGAGATAGAAAAACTATATGGTTCAAAGATTGGATTGATGGCTACCCTTTGATGGAGCCCAATTCTCTTGTATCTGCTGTTGTTTCTTGAATGAAATGTTTTAACGTAAAAAAAATAGCACAGTTATTAAATCACGCATATTTTTCGGCAAGCACTCTTTTTATGATGTTTGAGTTTTGTGGTCCCTCCAATTTTGCTTATGTGACAATGATGATTAGAATTTAAAAAATTATTTTAATTATGTGGAAATACTGACTAGATTAATTTATTAATTAATAATTTTATAGATTAAATTAATAATTTTAAATTGGTTATTTTATAAATTAATTAATTAAATTTTTTAAAAGAAATATTTTGGACCTAAACCCATTTATTTTCAACATCAATATAAGAAATAGAGCCCAAATTAATCCTAAGAAAAAAATTCGTTTAGTAGGTGTATTTTATAAATTAATTTTAATTTGTATAAAATGGTTTTGAAAAATATTTAAATGTTATTTTAGTAGGTGTATTTTATTTGAAGATTTATTATCAAAATATATTAAATATTGCTAATAATTAAAAAGTAATAAGAAAATGATTGATATAACTGTGTAAGTTAATATATAAAAAATACATTAGTTTAGTGGTAAGTCATGTTACCTAATGACAAAGAAGTCTCAAGTTAAATAAAATTAAAACAAATAAAACAATAGTAAATATTTAGAGTCTCTAATTTTTGTGAGGGACTAAAATATATTTTCACACTAACTCATTATTATTATTATTATAAGTTATAAATATGTACCAACAAAATCAATTAACTATTCAATTATAATTTAATTTGGATCCTGGAATCCAAAAAGTGTCACTTAAACACACACAAAAAATGGAAAAGAAAGGATGATGAAGAGTTACATAATAAACTAAAAAAAAATATTGATTTCATTCCATTTCTTGGAACTCAGAAGATTAATTATGCAGTAGAGAGGCCTAAGTGAAAGATTGTAATTAATAACATTGAAATGTAACTATAAATACATACACTCCACTTTTAAATTGAATGACCAACCTAATAAAACATTTGAAAATGTGTGAATTTGTAATTTTCGTACTATATAATAACTATAATTGCAATCCCCTCTTTTAAATTGAATGACCTACCTAATAAAACATCTGAAAATGTGAAAATTTTTAATTTTTAATGACTTTTCCCACCAAGCCTACTAAAACTCGGCAGTAGAGCCTACATCATATTTTCATTATTAGTTAATAATTATCCACCAATAAAGAAACACTAAACACAACTATGACAAAAACTCATATCTCTGTGGTGTTTTTTCTCTTTCGTGATTGGACACAACTCAGATAAATCCATGACATTTTCTTTCTTAGTAAAACCTCTGCAACACCATAGCCACAATTCAATAACATGGGCCATATCCTGTAAAGCACTGATTTTACGTGTATGAAAAAAAATGTCATTTACATTAAATAAAAGCGCCTATAATTCTAATGAAGATTAACTTAACTATGTACAGGTTCTACTAAAAGCCTAGGGGAGAAAATTTTACCTCATAATTTAGAGAAAGAGAAATTATAAAGCACTGAACTTGTATGCAATGCTTTACAAAGAAAGTAATATTTCCCAAAATTATTTTTATTTTATCCCTATTCCTTTTGGAAGAAAGAGAGCACAACATCGGTGTGTACAGAAAATAGTTGTGTATCCACGAAAAGCTGTTTAGATAAAGCAACAAAAGAACAATCAGCATTAATAACCATGAGAACATTACATATGAACATACTAAATAAGATATGCATGAGTTTGATTTTGTTTATTCTCTTATTTGGAAAGTGGAAAGTGCTTTTAAAGATTAAGGCATTTGGTTGGAGGAGTTTTATTAATAGATTACCAACAAAGGATCTTCTTGTTTTTAGAGGAATTCTCCTTTCTTCATGATTTGATTGTGCTCTTTGTGGGTTCGAGAGGGAGTCTTTGAACAATATTTTGTTTTCTTGTTGCATTTCATCTTTGATATGGAAGAATATGGCTTGTATTTGGAGTAGTTTTTGGGTTGGTTTGATTTTTGTAAATCTAGAAAAGTGAAGTCCGGCAGGGAAGGGACATTATGGTTGGAAATTTGTTGGTCTATTTGAAGGCTTAGGAATGAGATTATTTTCCTGAATATCTCTTGGAGTGCTTCCGATACCGTTTGGAGCATCTAAAGATCAAAATGGTAAAACACACAATATGATTTAGAGATGAAACATATTAAGAGGATATGTGATTATATTTATCATTTATGAGTTCACATGCTCTATTAAAAAAATACATATGAAGTAGATTATTGAACCCTAATCATGACGTGCTTTTACCAATCGTTTTAAAACCAAAACTCTCTTTTATGGATACTTGATACTTTTATGAGTTCAAACATTTTCGTTACTAAAATCAAAACCAAAACCTTTCATGAGACTTAAGCTTAAAACAATTGTAAACTGTAGAACGACGGTAATATCTCACCAATCCCTGTGGAAACAATAATTAAAAAAATACTCCAATATACTTTTAACAGCAACCACACGCTGCTTTATCACAACCAAAGAATTTTATCCTTTCCCGCTCTTTTCCAATATGTTTTTTACATTGTCTTGGAACGAAATCATTTAATTTAGAGTAGAATAGTGTGTTATACTGATGCTCAATGTTGCATATACTTTTCTAAAATGACACTATAAACATTATCTCAATAGCATCCTAACTTCTACATAAATCTCCCTTGCTACTAGTCAACATATTTTTAGTCTCCAAAAAGCAGACCCAACCCTAAAATCACAAAAAAAAAACAGAATGTCAGAACATGAAGCTATATTAACATAAATCTCTCCTAATAATCACCGATGTAATTATATTCATATTAACATCAACGACCTGTTGGTTGTTGTGTTCCATATATAAGCAACTCTATTAGTCCAAGCAGTAACAAATCTTTCTTTATAGGGTGTCAGCCAAATTTCATGCACATACTTAATAAATTTTGGAATATCTGGTCATACAACATTAAAATGTTTTAGGTGTGATGCAAAATCAGTCTCCATATTCAAATATATGATGTTGTTCCACGTATCAATAACATGCTCATGCCTATATGATTTGACATACTCCTTACACTTCATACTAACATATTTTAAAATATGGAACATACATATACAATGATTTGAGTTTGGAAACACAACTTCCACCACATTCATCAAAGCCAGTTCACGATCAGTAACCAAAACATTTGGTAGCAATATCTCAAAAGCGAATAACTCTTTTGGATTTTCAAGCGTCCACGTGAAGTTTTCCTGTATTTCGTGTTCAGATATGCATAACTAACCCAAAATGTCAACTTTGTGGATGTAACACCAACAATCTCAAGTAGTGGTAATTGGTACTTTTTTTTAAGTACAATAAATCATCAACATACCGCAATAACTTTTGAATCAAATAAATTATTTAGAAGCATTTGGAATAAGAAGTACATGTTTGTTTTTGTATGTATAATAAAAAATCAACACAAGATGAAACATGTTCAACAAATTCACTGAATCAGGGTGCGTCCAAAATATATCTGCAATAACATTAGAAGAATATATGTTTCTTGTCCAAAACATGTATTTATCTTCATGGATTAAACTCGTCAGATGTTTCATTTCAGTCAAAGGACCTCTATTTCTCACATTGTATGTAAACCTAGCTTTATAGACATGGGTAATGTTATTTAAGTTTCTTGGATCTCTATCTTTCAAAGCAGCAACTATGTATCTAGGAGCCAAGTAAATCACAAACTTTATTTTATAATCTATTAAATGACCTAGTACATTATTCCCATTTAAGTCCTTAGCTAGCATATGATTGTGAAACCCACAATTGACCGTGACCTTCCTGTCGCTTTCACTTGGTATAAATCTCAGCATAAATGGGCATTTCACTTTCATAGTAAATGTACCTACACACATAGCTTTCTTATTAAAATTTCCTTCTCTATCTCAACCCATAATTAGTTTATCTTTCCTCCCTCTCATCCCATTTACAGTATCATAACGAATAGTAACTACAACAATATTATGTTGTTTACCAACAGATTGCGCCCATGTCAAAACGTTAGCCTGAGAGGGCAATATCTGACATAGATAACATATAACAAAAAAATTATCAATATATAAGATATCATTAATAAGGAATGCAAAATTATGTACAAAGTAAACATTTAAGTAAAACATACCGCACCAGTGGTAATAAATTGAGTAAATTCAACACCGGAACCATAAAAAACAGAACCGTACAATTGGAGCATTTTGAACTACTGTATTTTTAGGTATACCCAAAAAAAATTGGTACCTGCAGCGGGGAAATTCTGAGATCGAAGCCATGAGATTGACTCGACTCAATATTTCGTTTGAAATCGCCACCGCGCTTTATTGTTTCCAAAGGAAAAGGGAAAAGAACGTAAAACCCAAAGTTGTTTTTAAAACAAAAGAGAACTCAGGTTCGGGTGTTGATTATACAAGGGGAAGGTTTTAAGAACCCCTCATATCTGTTGTATTCCACAGGAACCTTTTTGAAAAATCTGTGTCGTGTGTGCTAAAAAAAGGGGTTTGTTTTATTTTAAAATAAGCTCGGCAAAGCGTTAAGATTTGTGCCTACATACCTCCTCGGTGCAATGGAGAAGTCAGAGCTAATGTAGTTCCGGTTAAAAGGGAAAACATTTTTTAAAAACGAATAAACACTTTATCGTCGTCGGAGAGAAATACTCAGCCATTGATCTTGAGCATGAGAACAAATGAGTTCTTTGCATCACAAAATGAAAGAAGGGCTCCAACTCGGATAAAATCAACGAGTATGCCACTAGCTCTCTCACGCGGAAAAGATCCCATTATATCAATCAATTTCAAAATCGTGGGGTATAATCACTCGTTTCAACAATTAACCGTGTCTAAACTTTTTTGAAGAAAAGCCACTAAGGGCAAAAGATATTTTTAAGAAAAGGTTTTGAAAAGATTGCAAACATAAGAAGATTTTTGAAAAAGGGAGAAGATTTTGAAAATCTAAGAAGTGGGAGGAGATGAAGAGGCTAACCTAGTGCATAAAATAAAAGCTAAGGAAAGAAACGGTCTAACCGAAATAAGAAGTCAACACTTGACATTAAGAGTCAAGGTAGATTTCCCATCCTTTGGACTTATCAATACCAACACATTACCACTTGGGGATCCAGATGAACTTATTATCTTTAGCACCACTTTGCATTGAGCATATTAAAATTCTGACGAAAATCGGGCAGAGTAACGGCTGTTTTCGGGTAAAATCCTTATCTCAATGCCTTGGAATTAACCATCAAGGACTTTCAAGGAAATACCTGCATACACAAACAGACAACAATCCAATGCCAGACAGACAGAATAACAGTAGAGTAATAACATAGTAAAGGTCCAGAGACACTAAGTCCATAAGTTCGAATCTCCAAAATGCTCAGGATAGTAACCGATAGTCCGAAAGAGAGCCTTATGTGTTTTTTAGATTTTTGTTGATTAATAGTGTTTTTGCATAAAATTAAAGTATGGTCCAAGTGGACAAAGAAAAAATAGCGGAAACATAAACATAGTGTCCAAGTGGACAAAGAGAAAATAACGGAATGTAAATATGATGAAATGATAAAGTAAAGCATAAAGCAAAATATAAAGAGCAATATAATAAATTGCGGAAATTAAAGTCAATTGTTAGATGTTAAATATAACCATCTCGAAACTTGTCAAGTATGTTATCAAAGTTAGTAAGAAAGATCGATGGTGAGTGAAGGATGTTCTCGGATTTAAATTCAATGGACATTTATCAGAAGCTTGATAAAATCATAGCGACTACATGATAAACCTCCATAAGTCTTAAATCAACCGCATACAATTGTCTTCCATATTTGATCCTTTTTATGATTCGGGACACAAAATATTGCGCTATGTTAAGCAGATCGCCAAGTGATTTATGTAGAAATCACCCTACAACGAGGCCGGTCAAAACTTTATGTGCTAATGCATGCGAGAGAAGCGATATATAGATCACTCTCCGAAAGCAATACCGCACGAAAAGAAAAATGGTGAGTGATCTAGTCTTTACCAAGAATCCATAAGAATTCTCAAGGTATTAAGACTTTCATCGATCAAAATAAAGAGAAACAAAAGATGGAACCACATTAAAAGCTCCTTTCATCCATAATTTCAATCACTTAATTTTGCGGATTTGAATTCTCATCCTATCGACGCCCTAAGTCCATTGAAATTAGAGAGAAATTAGGCCTCTAATTTGTGATTCAAAGAAAATATCAAAAGAATGGAGTAGAAGAAGAGTTAAAACCAAAACAAGTCAAAAATATCAAAAACAAGCATTCTGCCTCACTGGAAATCGATTCCCCTCTGTAGGAAATTGATTTCCTGAGTGCAGAGTTCAAAATTGGCATAAAAACAAGGTGGAAATCGATTTCCTACAAAGGGAAATCGATTTCCTGCACACAACTTTCAAAAAATCAGCATTAGGAAGCATAAAACTTGACTTAAGCAAACATACAAACACCTTATGATCACATATCAATTGGAGCACGAATTTTCCATCAATTCACCATCAAATAGGACCAATATAACATCAAAGATGCATTGAACACAAGCAACAAAGATCTACATCTTAGAATTTAGGAATCTACCAATTCTTGAATCAAATGTTGAAATAGCTTCAAGAACAAGCACAAAGTGTGTAGATCCTTCGAAATTGAGATGAACAAACAAAGCAAAGAGAGAAATGTAGGAGGTTTAGTTCAAAACTAGTAAGATTCAATGTGAATCTCACTAATTCTATGAGAATGAACTTTGGGTGAGGGTTTTGGAAAGGGTGAAAAATGAATTTGCAAGCAATTCTTTGGCTCTCCAAACTTGAGAAATGAGAGAGTAGAGACCTCTATTTATAGGATGAGAGCAAGAGTAGTGGCAATTTGGTCATTTGCTCTTGGTTAATTAACTTGTGTTTAATTGGTACTTAAATGGTATTTAAATGGTAAAAATGGTAAAATGAGGTTTAAGTGGGTTTAATGAAGGGATTAATTTTGGTGAGGTGGTAAATTGGTAAAATGATCAAATAAAAAAAGGTGCCAAAATGATGTCAAGCTTCCCTCCTTATATTTTTTTGAATTTTGCGCACAGGAAATCGATTTACCTCTGTAGGAAATCGATTTCCACCTTCAAATTTCCAAAAATTGTTTTCTTGCACTGTTTTAATTTTTGCCCGATCTTTTACCTGTAAAATATAAACAAAAGAGACAAAATACATATTTTTGGATTTTGGTTAGTATAAAACAAATAAAAAGCTAAAAGTGCTTGATGATTCTCCTCAAAGGAAAAATGATACCTCAAGATTGTGATATTGATTGATGATTGAAATGCAAATGATGTATGATCTTAGGGTCAAAAATTGGGGTATGACAGTACCGTATTTTTAAAATATTCGATATTAAATAATATTTCGGATATTTCAAAATCTATGGTAATAAATATGCTTAAGACAAAGGTATTTCAAGACTTCTATAAAAAGATGGTAAAACTTTAAAGATAATGATTAATTGGGTTGATTTTAATGATAAAACAATTATCATTTACTAAAATACCCTTATTAATAATGATAGTGAAGTAATTATATGATTAAAATGGTATAAATAAGATTAAGTAAGTGGAAAGAAATAATAAATATCACATTTTTATTCTAAAATGACAAATAATTTAAGACAAATAAAAATAGGAAACAAGACATCTCTTGTGAGACGGAGGGAGTAGTTATTAACGGATATGGATACTCATGGATACGAATATCATTAAATCCAGTGTTTTAAAAACCGGACCGGTCATTGAACATGTGAGGGTACTGGGTCACTGGTTTATCGGTCGAACCACTGGGTCACTGGTCGAACCGCACGACTAAACCGGATTAAACCGGATAACTCGGTTGAATAGACCTGTCATTATATAGGTATAAAACCGGTCGAGCCAGATGATTCAGTCTCTAAAAATATATAACTAGCTCTTAAATTTTTTAAAAATATCATATCATAAATTCACAATTTCATAACTTAAATTCAAATTTTAAACAAAGGTATCATACATAACAAAATAGTACAAAATTACAAAGTCTAATTGCAAACAAAGTTTAATTACAACATAATCTAATTGAATAGTTTACAACAAAATAACTCCAATGTGTACCAAATTTAATTCAAAACAGGATCCTCCTAAAAAGAAAATCAAATAAAATTCAATATGTTTATGCTATTTAAGAAAATTTATTAGCAAAGATAACAAATAGACAATAAAGTTTTTAATTTGTCACTAACGAAAAAACTATGTGAGAATGCTATTTAAGTAATACACTACTAAATATATTTAAAAAAAAGTTTTAAAAAAAAAAAGTTTAAAAGAATTGCTAAAAAAAAGGTTTAAAAAAAAGTTTAAATAAAGTAAAAAAAAAGTAAAAAAGAAAAAAAAAGCAACTAAACCACCGGTTTTCCTGTCTTTCCGGTTTTTCCGATTTTCCCAGTTTTCATCGGTTCCCACCGGTTTGATGGCATGCCCGATCTGACTATTAAACCAGACCGATTACCTGACCGGTCCGATCCGGTTCTTAAAACACTGATTAAATCTATAGTTGTACTCGTTAACTAGCAGATAATTAAATATCTATCGATACTCAATCATCATCTATCTATTAAAAGAATCAATAATATCCTTCACTTTAAAGTTTGTTATACTTGAAAAAAGTTAAAATAATAAAAATTTAATCTTCTAATTAATTCATCTTACTTCAACCAAATGCTACCAAGTATCAAGTTCTTATTTGATACTTTTTTTAACTTTTACTTTTCCCTCCACTTGTCACTCTTTCACTCACCATCTCATTCATTTTTCTTTTTTCTTTTTTGCTTTTCTAGCTAATTATTTTATCTTCTCCTAATTATTTTTAGGATAATGCTAACTTATGTCCTAAGAGCACAAGTTAAGAACTAAATGAAAAAATGTTATCTTGGAAATTATGCATTGATATTAATAAAAATATATATAATTAATTTTCTAATTGTTTTTTCAATACAATCTTTTTATAAGTGGGTTTCTTTACTTCAGGGGCACAAGTTAGCATTATTTTTTTTAATATATTTAAATGTTTAATTATAGTATGTGATTATCATATTAGATATTTATTAGTGTATGAATGTATACAATATTGACATTCAGTTTTGTTTTTACGATAAATTTAATTAATATTATTTACTATTATTAAAAATATTAACTAATTTATTTTTAAAATTAAGAATTTATTGTATGAAATTGAATAATACTTAATATCCATACACATAATTAACTTTCCATCGAATAGATCACTATAATTAACTATTATCATTATTTGAGACACAAACTTTTTATTTTTAAATGTTAAAATTTCTTTTCTTTTCTTATGGGTCACTATCATAAAAATATTTGTTTTATTTTAATTAATATTATCTTTATTTGACACACAAAATTTTTATTTTCATATGTCAAAAAATTTATTTTTCTCACATAGCACTATCAACAAAGTACCTATTTTATTTTATAATTAAATTATAGTTTTGGTCCCCTTATTTTTATGTTTTCACGATTTTAGTCCCCCTATTTTATTTTTAAACACTTTTGGTCTCTCATCCCCACTTTGACTACAAAAAACGCTTATGTGTCACATTTTAAAATACGTTTTTTGGTCCCCATCATCACTTTTGGTCCCCCATACCCTTTTGAGGATGAGCTACATATTTTAAAAAGTGGCACATAAGTGTTTTTTATAGCCAAAATGGGGATGAAGGACGAAAAGTGTTTAAAAAAAATAGGGGGACAAAAATCGTGAAAACACTAAAATAGGGGGACAAAAACTGGAATTTAGCCTTATTTTAATTAACAATTGTCTTTATTTGAGACACAAATTTCTCTTTTTCTCACGGGACACTATTAGTAAAATACATATTTTATTTTAACTAACAGTTATTTTTATTTGAGGCACAAAATTCTTATTTTCAAATGTCAAAATATTTACTTTTTTCCTTTCTCCATTTCACGAGCTTCTTTTTCTTTATTTTTGTAAGATAATTCAACACAATTGAGTTTATATTATCATTATTCATTTTATAATAAATAACTCATTTCAGATTTACATGTATATCCAAATAAAATTTATATCGTATAAAATAAATTTACTCGTGCGGACACATGTATATTTTGCTAGCTAGTAAGTCATCAAACATATATATGTGATGGGTTTTACTCGTACCCAAGGACGCAGATTTTTTTGTCATCCTAATTTTAGTGTAAATTATATAAAGAAAACAGTTTTAAAAAGTTATAATTTTTTTTTGAAGTAATCTACTAATGTAATGATTGTTTAAGCTTTTAGTGACTAACCCCACCCCACCCAAACATACACACCCCCCGACTTAATTTATTATTGATTAATTTATTGAATCAATTAAATAAAATGTTAAAAAGAATAAATTCTTTAAATATGAAATCGCTTACTCTCTAAAATGGATAAGTTGACAAGCAAGAAAGGGTATTTTGTTATTAAAGTGGATTTGCCCAAAGCATGTGACATTCTTTAAAATTGAAATCGCTTACTCTCTCAAATGGATATCACTATTAGAAAATTCATTTTTAGTGATCGAATTAAGATCGAAAAAGCTTTGAAATCACTCAACAAAACATTTAGCGGCCGATTTAGCGACCATTACTTTCGGATGAAAAAGTGCTAGTCGCTAAGCAAGAAAGAGTATATCTTTTATTAAAGTGGATTTACTCAAAGCATGTGACAAGCTAAGTCGGAAACTTATCACATTTTTAACGAGATAAAGTTGTCATAAGGCACGAAGAATGTCATTATTGTTGGGTCATCATGAGAAGCATCCACGTTGGATCAACAATAACACACAAGTGAGATAGAGAGACCATATATTCATCCAAAACCTTAAGATAATTGGTGTATGACTCCTCTTACTTATAAAGTGATCATCTCAAGAGATCATATTTCCACTATATTATTGATCGGATCAAATCTAAACTCGCGATCTAGAGAACTAAGAAGTTATCATTTGCAAGAAGAGTTGTATTGGAAAAGAGTGTTTTAGAGGTTATTCATATATATTTGGTGATGACTAATGTGATTACTAAATCATGCATAGATGGATCCATAGAATACAAATAAACTATATATGGGGAGACACGATATATAATAGAAAATATCATGTTGTGAAATGTGGAACTGTAGCTAAACCCAAGAACTTGGGAGAGTTTGGTTTGAGAAGGCTATGTATAAATGAATAAACTCTGTAGTCTTAATCTGAGTTAGAAGATACATAACAGAGCAGGCGAGTTATGTTGTAATGTGATGTCAAACAAGTATGATTGTTATAATTTGGAGGAACCTGATAGAATTCGCAGTTCATATTCTAGTCTCTTAAGGCGGTTGTCAAGCTGGATCTGCATCTTTTTGAACGTGGTAGCTGGTGTGTTGGCGATAGGAAATATATTGAATGGAACCTGAGTTGGTTGGCTCTAGGACTTCGTGTTAGGGAGAATGTTTGGGACATTCTGGAGGAGTTAAGAGGTCCAGACTTGTGTGAGTTAGTCGGGAATAAGGGTGACTAGAACTGGATTTTGCTTAAGAAGTGGATGTTGCTTGCACAGATCCAAAAAGTGGCTGCTTGTCTGCCCCCAAATGTGGCCGCTAAGAAAGACACGGACAATACCACATAAATGGGAAAGGAAGGGTTCAGAATGTTTAGCATGTACAAGGTTTTATGTAGCTGAGAGGAGAATGAAAACGAGGTAATATGGAGTAATATTTGGAATTTTTGTGTCCTTAAGAGAGTAAAACATTTTGTAGATCTAGGCTCATGACAGGCTCCTTACAAACTACAAAAAGAGTGTGATGGGTATTGGACATGCTATGTGTCATTTTTGTGAAAATTTTATAGATACTACTTTGGATGCTTTAAGGGAATTCCTTATTGCCATTCAAATATGGGTTAATGTAGTGCTAATTTCCTTTAGAAGTATTTTCTTTCAAGGAGATTTGGAGTACTAGATTAAATCAAATTTAAAATATAAGCAGAATAAGACCAATGATGTGAAGTGGAAAGATTTGTGGGCAAATGTTGGCCATCAATTATGGATGTGTTAAAATATATAAGTTCATGAGAATCTTTTTTTATAGACCGCATAGTCCATGGAAGCATGTTATGCAGGTTTTTTTTTATGATTATTATATTGCTAAATGGGCGAATAATAATATAATGGAAAGAACTAGATTTCTTGTCTGAACAGGTTGGAAGCCTCCAATGGAGGGAAAATTTAAATTAAATATGTATGGGGCGTGTAAAGATAATAATATAGATGGGTGTGGAGAAGGCATAATAGATTGGAATGGTCAATGGATTGGTGGTTTCTCCGAATTTATAGGAGCTTGTAGTGTTTTTGTTGCTGAATTATGAGACGTTTTGGAAGGGTTGAGTTATGCTTCGAGGTTAGGTTTGGAGGGAGTGAAATTGAATGTTGATTCTATGGTGGTTGTGAATGCCATCAAGAATGGAGCCTCTAGTAGTACTGTTGGATAATACTTAGTCAACAATATTCGTCGGTTATTAAACCTTCACTAGGAGGTAATTGTGGTACATTTGTATAGAGAAGTTAATCATTGTTTTGACGCCTTGGCAAATTTTCCGATGTATGTATTTTTTTCAATTTTGCTCCTAGTCATATTAAGCATTTATTAGACGTAGATGCTTTGAGACTTGCCCCTCTCTTTTATAAAAAAAAATTCTACTAAAAAATTGATGTGTTTCCAATATATATATTATTAGCCAAAAATCAAAATTTAAATAAATTTATAAAAAAATTTAACTCAAAATTTTAAAAAATTAATTTAATGATCAATAACATCAAACTCAACCTAAACTCCATAATAATAGTACAGATTAACTTTTTTTAAGTTTACTTTTATGATCAGAGCTACTTATATGACCATGTGTCACTTCAACCCATGAGATTAATCTTTTTTTAAGTTTACTTTTATGATAAGAGCTATTTATATGACCATGTGTCACTTCAACCCATAAGGTAGAGAATATCAGTGACAACAAAATGAAAGATTTAAGCTCTCTAAACTTATGGAGCTCTAAGTATGTGGTTCATGTTGATAACATTTATAAAATAATAAATCACCTAAAATTTGTCTTTAAGGTTGGACAAATTCAACCGAAAACAAAAAAAAATTATACAAATACTTTTAACAATAAACAACATATTAATATATAACTTAACTTAAAAATTCATGTGACATACTACACAAATAAGATCAAGGAAGTGATTTGGGAGTCTTCATTATCACTTTTCATGTTCTCATGCCCATGTGATTAAATGATTTGAAAGCTCTTTATTATCGACGGGATTAAATGCAGCTATGAAGAAGGTCCTTCACTATGCATCCTTGATTGGATTAAATGCAACTTTGAACACCTCTTGACTCTGAATCCTTTGTAGCTTGTTATGCAGATTTTTCACTCTTTCCTTCATTGTTGAGAATATTGTCATCTTTCACCCTGCTGTCATCACTGAATTCTCAACCATGTTAATAAGATTAGCTCTCAAATGGAAATTCTAGCTTCTTTTTTTTCCAATTTCTTTGATTCCTTAGCAGCTTAGAAACCGCAACCTCTATGAATTTTTTTATTACAAGTGCGCAAATTATTTGGCAATTATAGATAACACATCGCTATTTCTCACACTTATTGGTTTCATCTTTTTAAGAATTAGGGATAATTTTATAAAGATCATAGGTTAGAATTACTATTTTTTAAATTTATTTTCTCTAGAAGATTTTGGCCTACTACCCCTTCTCTTATTGTGTTTTTCTCGATCAAACTAAAAGAGCTTAGTTAAAAAGTAACAATTATGTGAGAAAAAACACCGTAAATAATGCATATTTCTTTATTTTTTAATTCATAAAGTATAGGTTTAAAATAGCTTATGTTAATTTAAAATAGCTTTTATAGAATCTTCTTTTAAAATTAGAGTCAAATAAAAAACACACATGTTTATAACAAATGGCCTCGTAACATCCAATAAAAATCAACTATAGTATAAAAAATTCATATGGGGCAAAAGCCTTCTTGATTTTTTTTCATAAATTTTTTAATTGACAAAAATTCTCCAAATTCTAAAATTTATATATTTATACACTATAGATCTAGAATTCAAATACTTATGTCATTATTACTATAGATTATTATTATTATAATTTATAAATTTAACCATTAATTCAGTTATTCAACAATGTACCAACAAAATCACTTCTATTAACTACTCAATTGGTAATTTCACTCTTAATAGTAGATTTTATTTGTTTAAATAATAATTTAATTTGGATCCTAGAATCCAAAAGGTGTCACTTAAGCACACGAAAATTAGGAAAAGAAAGGATGATGAAGAGTGACATAACAAACTAAAAAAAAATCAGTAGAAAGAGGCCTAATGAGTGACATAACAAACTCAAAAAAAGTCAGTAGACAGACCTAAGTGAAAGATTGTAATTACATTGAAATGTAACTATAAATACATACCCTCCTCTTTTAAATTGAATGACCTACCTAATAAAACATTTTAAAATGTGTGAATTTGTAACTTTCATGCTATATAGTAACTATAAATGCATACACTCCTCTTTTAAATTGAATGACCTGCAGTCCCCTTTTATTAATTGAATGATCTACCTAATAAAACATTTGAAAATGTGAATTTTTTTTTTTATTTTTGATGACTTTTCTTAATTATATCTTTAATTAATATTATTTATATAATTTTTAATTTTGTAGAAAAAATGGTATATTCCCACCAAGCCTACTAAAACTCGGCAATGAGGCATACATCATATTTTTCGTTATTAGTTAATAATTATCACCAATAAACAAACATTAAACACAACTTTGACAAAAACACAGATCAAATATAGGTTTTGAAATACACATGAACATAAGGGATAATACACATGAACATACTAAATAACATATACATACTAAATATAGGTTTTGAAATTAAGTTAAACTCCTAGAAAATCAAATATATATTTACAATTCAAATCAGTTAAAACCATCAAGTATATATGAAAAAATTTATTTGCATAATTAACATAAGGGTTGATTTAAGATGCACAAATTGTACATTCATGAAAGAATGGTTGCGATAATGAAACCCTTCCTCAAAAACAAGGATACCTGAATAACAAGCCGCACCATACTTCAAAATACTTTCTAAAATATTTTATTTCCAGTACATGTAAATGTTAAGAAATGATGATGTTGTTATGAATTACAATTACAACTCATAAATTTAATTATTAATTTAATTGTATGTATTTTTTCTTATTGAAATAAATATGATCCTATATCTTTTACCATATTTAGAGTTCGTTTGGCCCGACTTATTTAGGTCTTAAAAGTTATTTGAAAGCTAAAGTTAAAAATAATAGCTTTTAAAGTAAAGCTAAAGTTGTTTGGCTATGATTATTTTTCTAAGCTCCAAAGTTAATTTTAAGCTAAAAGTTGTTTGATAAAATAATTTTTAACAAATTAAATTTGTAGGACAACATAAGATATAAATAAATGAATATATATTTAAAAGAAATACAAATATGAATAAAATTCATAAATTATCATATAAAATATTTTTTCAATATATTTAATTAAAAATAAGTGATCTAAAAAAAGTTTAATAATATTCAATATATAATTCACGACTAGAAACACAAACAATCATAAACTCAAATGATTTCTATTTTCAATCAATTCAATGGCTATTTGATTTCGAACTTTATCCATATAGCCTCCATCTTGTACTCTTCTTGGGTTATATGAACCTAAATCTTCATGAATATTTCTTTCTTCTATGTTGCCAGTCATATATTCAGAAATGTTATCGTATTTGTTAAAATCTTCATCTACGAAGCCACAAATCCGAAAAAAGTTATGAAGTGCCGTTGTTGCAACTATAATTTTTTGTTATTTTATTAGCGGAAATGGTCTCATATCACATAAAATATGCCACTTTTTCTTCCAGACACCGATTGTTCGTTCTATTACATTTCTTACTGAAGAATGTGCATGATTAAATACTTCCTATATGCCTTCTGCTTGACCACCGGCTCTAAAGTCAGGAATATGATATCTTTCACCTTTGTATGGTGATAGATACCCTTTCATATTTGGATAACCAGCATCAACTACATAGTACTTGCCTAACAAATTAAACATTTTTTTAGTTCATATGCAAAATTTAAATCAATAAATATATTAATTTGATTATAAAATGATATTATGATTACCTTCTGGTGGATGAGGAAACACATTTTTCATTTCTTCAATCGTAGATGAAAGGATACATGTATCATGTGCAGTACCAGGCCATCCAACAACAACAAAAGTAAATAACATATCGAATTTGCACACCAACATGACATTTTGTGTTGTAAATCCCTTTCTACCAATATAACGTATTTGATCCTTAGTAGGAACAATGGCAGGAATATGTGTTCCATCTATAGCACCTATGCATCCTTGAAAATGAGGCCAATACCTATTATCGTCTCTGATTTTTGATGGAATTTCTTCAAAGTTAAAATCAGGAGGCTTGACAATTTCCTTTGCTAATAAACATACACTTTCTAGAACTTCACTGAACTTCCTACTTACAGTTTCTCCTAATTTTCCAAATTTATTTTGGATATTTCGATTAGTTTCACTATGTGCACAACTCCAAAGAAACATGGTCAAAGCCTCCAATGATGTCATTTCTTTGGATGGATGTAGCCATCCCTTACTAACTAATAATTTTTCAAGTTTCAATACAACGCAAGTTTCCATCCTAACTTTCATCCGGGGTGTTAAGAGTTTCTCTAACCCAAGTCCATCCATGAGAATAAAGAAATCTATTACCTTGTTTGAGTAAGTACCTCATATGATAGTCAAATGCAATTGCTATTGCACTGTAATATATTTTATAGAACTTGCATCGCCTTTTTTTAACCTTTTTTTATCGTTCATTGATTTGTTTAGAATGCATCTGTTAAATAAATTGAAAACAAGAACATTACAAATTGCAAATACATATTCATTGAAGTAGTTAAAATGCATAAATGTCTTAAGCAAAAACATAGAAGTTAAAAACTAAAATAATACAATACTTTAGGATACATCTAGAGACTCAAGTTTCAACTTAAAGCATAAAAGTCAATAAAAACATAAAACATAAAATTAAATCTTAAACATCATACTAAAGGATTTCACTCATACTTGTATATAATCCACTCTATCAAATCGCTAATAGAATTTTTTAAAGATATTATTAGGACTCTATTTTGTTCATCCTTAAGCATCTCTAAAACATAACTAAATTGTTGACCATTCAAAAGTCCTTTTTCCTTTGCACTCTTTAATATTTCAACACAAGTTGGAATAGAATATTGTCCATTAATATGAGATGTTGCAGCAATTTCAGCCTTTTCAACTTCATTATGACCTTCCGCTGCTTGAACTAATCTTTCTAATGTTTTCCTCATTGTTGGCGCAGTTCCAACCTTTGCCTTACCCTTTGTTGATCTTTCACCCATGTTTGGTGAAATTTTTCTTTTATTTTTTGATTGGGTGTTTCTCACAGGGCTTAATTCATCAATATTAAATTCATCATCAGAATCAATAATTTCGTGTGCCACATCTGTAGTAGTATTTTGGTTTGAAGATTCTAATGGTACGCCCATAGCTGGCGTCCAAGCACATTGACTAGTTGCCACTATCTCCCCAAATATAAATTCCAATTCATCACGAAATTCCAAACCTTGATAACGAAACTTAGCATATTTCACATTCTCATGTGTAACCAATAACAAGAGATAAAATTTAGACAATCTAAATTCATCTACTTAACTTTAAATAATTAAAAAATAAAATATTTACAACACTAACCCTTACCTTAGCATCCCACCATGTAGGATCAGTATCAATTTTTCATGTATGAGGATTCCATCCTAAACCAGTTTCTTTACCCAATAATTGTTTCCATGTAGTGCAATCAGTTCTCAAACTATCCAACCTATTCTTCAACTGTTTTTGGGTATAGTTTTTATTAGTACGTTTATTGTATTCTTCACGTATTTCTTCCCATTTTTTATTTCTAAAAGCAATTCCTGGTTTTCCACATTTACGAATCTCATTTATACAATTTTCAAGTAACACTTTGGTACTAAAATCATCCCACTTTGCTTTTCCTACATTTTCGGAACTATTTGGAAGACTTTCTTTAGTAGTCATTAACTGCAATAGTTAAAAAAAATTATAAATATATGAATCAGAAAAATATTTGAAAAACTTTATTTAATAGTACTAAATTTTCAGAATTATTTAGAAAATTTTCTACTTAATGATAAATCGTTCAAAAAAATGAACTAAAATCTTAGGTAGAACAATTATATATATATATATATATATATATATATATATATATATATATATATATATATATATATATATATATTGAGTTAGAAAAATAATTTAAAAAGGATAGTATAAAAATATTAGAAGTAATCTTTAAAAAAAATTAATAATATGGTTGGATAGTAACGTGTATTTTGTCGTTTGCTAATATTTTATTTTGAAAAAACAAATAAACACCATGACAATTCTTTTGAAATTTAAGAGTTGATTATTATGTACATGTACATGCACATGTTTGCATTTTTTTCCATAAAAGTTTGTACACACTAACACATATAAGCAATAGATAGTACCACATATATTAATAATATTATTATTGTATATACAGTAAAGCAATAGATTATATTACTTTTTGGTATTGATTGAGTTGAGTTCTTGAACTGATATTCATCGGGTATTGCATATACAGTAAACTGTAAAGCCATAGATTATATTATTATAATAATAGTATTATATATAAGGCATCACATCAAAATAAAAAATAAAAAGCAGTCAATAGTAGAACAAGAACTATCTAATCATCTAGCATAGAATAAGAGAAAAAAGAATTGAACTACACCTGCAAAATAATGCAATCTGCCCTGCTGTGCTGACCTAAAAACTGCAACTGCTCTGGCGCCGTTTTGCGGGAACAGTGAAATAAAGTAGGGCACAAATTTGACGAGAAATTTATATATAATTTTTTTTAAAAAGTGTCCACATTGGGATTCGAGTCACGGCCCAATTAGATAAAGCTCTGAAAAAGTCTTTCAAAAGTTGGTTTTAACACCTTTTTTATAAGCTCTTTTTATTCATATTTTTATTTTAAAAAAAGTTATTTTTTTAAATAAGTACTTTATTAAAAATGTGTTTGGCCCTCCATCTCCTTATAAGTAGAAGAGAAGTAGATAAAAAGTTTGGCCAAACAAGCTGTTAGAGTAGCTATTTCTTGTAATGAAAGCCTTCACTAGTTAATGATGAATGAATAATAACATTTAAACCTTATAAAATATATAGACCACATATTTTAGACTCTTTAACAATATTCACTTCATGCGAAATCCTTAACACTCCACGTTCAACTTTAGTTCAATAGCCTATATCATTAAACATGCTTAGAGATAACAAATTTCGCTTGAGTTCTAGAACATACCTCACATTGTGAAGAAGAAATTCACGATTATCAAACATTCTAAGTCTGACCCTACCAATACCATGAACCTTGCAAGCCTTATTATCACCAAGGTGAATTACTCCCCCTTACACCAGCTTCAAAGTTTCAAAGTATTATATTCTTGGACACGTGTGACAAGAGCAACGTGAGTCTATGACCAAACTATCTTCAATCTCCAAACTCGATAACACTAATGCACCAGTATCGTCATAATCATCCTCATCCATGGAAACCGGCAACTTGAATAGAATCATCATTGACATTTCTCTCAGAACAATCTTTCTTGACGTGATTGATTTTTTGATAATTAAAACATTTTACCTTTGATTTGGACATTCTCTTACGCTCATCCCCTCCTATTTGCACACTTAAGCCTTCACCACTATCTTCAATATTCAAAGCTTTTGCCATTGAAGATTCTTTGGATTTTACTGCCGTTTAGACTTCATCCAAAGAGATAGTACCTTCCTTACCATAAAGAAGGGCGTCCTTAAAGGGCTCAAAGGATCTGTGTAATGAACTTAAAAAGAGTGAATTCTTCTACTCATCATCAATCTTCACTTCAATATTCTTAAGATCATCAATAATCTTGTGAAGTTGTGTAAGCTGCTCAACTATGGATTTGTTTTCCACCATTCAGAATGAATAGAGTTGTTGTTTCAGACACAACCTGTGAGCCAAAGAATTTGTCATATACAGTGATTTAGTTTTTCCCACATAGCAACCGCAGTTTAATCTCTAGGGACTTCTCTTAGAACTTTATCCCTGAGGCATAAGATAATTGCACTCTTGGCCTTATCCACCATCTCGGTCTTCTATACTTATGTAAGCCCTGCAAGCATCAATGCTTCACTCTTCAAAGCATCGATATACTTCTCTTGAATTAAAATTGCTTGCATCTTAATTTTCCACAATCCAAATTCGTTGTTTCCGAAAAATTCTCGATCTCCCATTTGCCCATAGTGCTCACTCGCAAACAATACCCCTTTGCTCCATGGTGGGTGACACTTGTTGTGAATAACGATAAGGTTCAATTCAATCAATATTTTATTATGTGATGCAAAGAACATTAGAAACCAAAATAGTAGCCTTCGACAGTAATAACCAATATAACAGAATAAAGACAAAAAAGACGAAAAAGTTTATTTACCCAATTCGATCACAAGATCTACTCTAGAGGAGAGAGCAACTCTCCAATTCACTATACTCAGAAAGTTGTTACAATAGATTACAGATGAGTTACAAAAAAATAGTCTTCTCCTTCAAACTTTCCAAGAACAACCCTCAAGGTCCCCAAGAACAAACCCTTATTTTGTATCCAAGTGTTTTTCAACCTCTCCTATGAATAATTCAATCCCAAAGTTTAGAAGTAATTTATAATCTCTTTAGATAACTCCAAAGGATTCACAAAACCTTTTTCCTTTCTAAGTTTTCTCCTTGATAATATCATAAACCCTAAGATTGTCACACTTTCAAACAACAAAGAGATACATATATATAATAGCTAAAACTCAAGCCCAAAAAACACAACCCATTAATTATTAAAATAAAATATTATAAATATCTTAAAACATATTTTATATTAATTTAGATAATTTCTAAATTCATATATATATATATATATATTCAATATTCTAACATTAAATAACAGATCCGCAAAGCGAATCAGTCAAACATGAAATCTGCAGACCGTCCAAACCGGACACTCTTGCTGCTTTTTGACTTCCTGAATTTTGGCAATTTTGAAATATGTTTTCTTTCTCTTCGTCAAAAAATTTTTTAAGGCATACTTCAACAAAATTTATGAATGTATTCTCACCCTCTGTTTGTTTCTGTTTTGTTCTTTACCCTGGTGGTACAGATACTCGAGTAGAGAAGCCTTAGCTGTTGTTGAGTTGGAGGATGATGTAATGGTCTTCTTCGTGACTTATCGCTTTGAGTTTATTTTATTTTCGCGTGTCACTCTAATAGTGTAACACTAGAATGAACTACCTTTCGATGTTGCATTTCTGAGGATTTGAACTATTATTTAAATAAAGTTGTTTTGACTTATGAGACAATTAAGTTGAATAAATGTTTTGTGTTGAGAAAATGTAACACCATTTTTGCGAAAATTATTTTGCAATTTTCATCAAATAAAGAGTTTGGGGATTATAATGATACACGATCCATGCTTCATATTAATCGGAAACCTTGCCTTCGGCTTGATCTTGCACCATTTTTAGCTTTTGAGGAAAGCGAGGATTGGCCACTATTTTCTGTACTCTCTGAGGAAGTATGACACCCTCAACTTATTGATTCCATAACAAATAGTTGTTTTCTTGTAGTTTGATTGAAAATTTTGGATCGAAATGATGCAAAGATGTTGAATTCGATGTGATGATTGCATGATACTGAGATTGTTGCGCCATTGTTGTCGGCGACGTTGCTTGAGATGATTTTGTGTTAAGTTGCATATCTCCAGAGGAGATTATTGCATGTCCCTAACATATTTAGGGGGACACCCCCAATACGGTTATTTTATTACTTTCTCTCTCTTTTACTTTTGCATTTAATTTTCATAGTATATTGCATGCTTAAGTTTTCAATTCTTAGAGTAGTTTATCGTTTATTCAATTGGTAGCGATTTATTATTTAATAATAGATTTTATTGGAATTGGCACCTAATCGAGCTTTAGTGGTGATTAAAATTTGAGAAACTTGTTGAGTTTAGAATTCGCGAATTGAACCGTTGTATAAACACACCTCATGAAGTATACAACAAAATCAGTCATATACCTTGTGTAACATCATTAAAAAAATCTATGATATTTGTGAAGTAACTAAGTGCTTATGCGAGACAATTTCTATACAAGTATAATTCTCATATTTTCACTCTAAACATTTCAGCATGCATACTCTGAAAACCTCTTTTAATTCATTTCTGAATAATCGGTTGAATTTGTTTTAAAAGTCTATTCACCCCCTCTCTAAATTGTTATCTTGCTACATATTCTCACCTAATACCGTGAGCACGGTCATGGCTGCTTGGGGAAGAAGAAAACAGTTACACTATTAGAATGTAACAGAATTCAGTAAGAGATCGACAGGGGGAATGATATTATAATGGAAAAGGATTTTGTGAACTTCATTTCATAAACATGATCAATGATTTACACATACATATTATACACAGTGTTTACTATACACTGTGTAACACTCTTCTAAAACCCCGCACAATTAAATAGATTAATTCAGAGTACATGAAAATAAGGGTGCCATAATTCAATAATTAATAAAACATCATACGTCATGTCATGCATTCACTGAGGAAACCATCATAAAATTATAACATTTCATGTTAACACGGCAGAAATTAGGTCACACGGATAAGTTTAACATCTCTAAAACTTTATCCTTCAAACATCAAATAACAACTAGAGTATAAAACATAAAACTCAGAAACGTCGCGTCCCCAGTGTTACAATTTCAGAGCATGACACCCGACGCTAAACTAAACGCACTGAATCATGAGCTAATCCTCACCAAGTCGAAAAGCCGCTATCCTCAATCTGAAAAATGACAACATGTAAGGGTGACTCTCGTCATAATTAACAAATGTTATAAAGTTCCGAACAATAACACATCATAGTCGCATCATTCACCCAATTGTATCATAAACAGATATTCAGACAAGTTTCATCGTCACAACCAACCAACACATCATTAATATTCACAACACTGGAAAACATCCAATCATGTTATAAAATAATGCATATGAATGAATTGACACTATGCATGTGGTACCAACAACTCACCGACCGATCCAACATCGTCAAGATACGGCCCTGCCAGCACAGATTCTGCATAGTGGGAATCATGCCCTTCACTGATCCAACATATCGTCATGGATACAGCCTCACAATGATTATGAATGCATGCAAACACATGAAACATACTTATACCATCGTCAAGTCTACGAGTAACATCGTCTATACTCAATTCATCATCATCATCATCATCAAGCATGTTTATATATATATATATATATATATATATATATATATATATATATATATGCATCATTTAAATACAATCACATCATCTATCATCATAAGGATCATTTCACAAGGTTCGCTCTACTCGAAACGGCACACAAAACAGGGCAACCGTTCAAAAGTTATGAGTTTTATAAGATTTTCATTTTTCAAAAACCAGCAGTGGTAATCGGTTACCCAAAGGCCAGTAACCAGTTACCGTATTTCACGAAACTCATAATTCTGTTTTTTGTATGGGTAATCGGTTACCCCTCTTTCAGTAACCAATTATTGCATCCCAGGCAACAATCCCTACCTTTTCACACAGTGGTAATCGGTTACCCCACCCTCGGTAACCGATTACTGCGTACCTGCAACCCCAAAAATGCATATTTACAGCAATTCAAACATTTCAATTCCACTCTAATCATACCAGAACGATCCAAGGAGACCAGAATTCACATACAACACACGATACACATTATAATACACATATCAAGCATCAATTAACATCATAACAATACTAACATATTAGGTTTCATGAAAATGAACAATTATCATCCAAACATTCCAAATCCCTAAATCTATTGTATGACCCAATTGATACGAATTATACACCTATTCTGTACTATCATCCTATAACTCGATAATAGAAGTTAACCAGATAAGCCCCCCCTTACCTTAGCCAAGTTCATGATTTTGTCCTCTTCCTCTTTGGTTCCTGTCATACCCAAAAAATTTGCCCATCATATTTCAAAAAATATTTTGGCTCAAGCACTGAAAAGTAAGTCTGATTACCACTCTCCTAAGCAATAAGCCTCTGAACTAGGGTTTTTGCCTTTCTCAAAGGAAACTCAAGTTCTAATACCTCAAATGGACTTCATGGCTTCCCACATGTCCCAGAGAATCCCTATGGCAATTTTCAAGCCCTAATTCCCAAGATTGCTCATTCAACTGCTCAAATGACCAACAGTCGACTAGTTTGACCTAGAAGTCAATTGTGGTCAAACCACGGTCAAAATTCCTGATTTTTGGTCAACATCGACATATTGAAGTTGCATTCACCATTTGATAAAGGGTTGATCATGATTCATCAAGGAAAGTTCAGAAATCAACAAAATGCATAGTAAAGGACATCTTGGGATTTCCAAAAAGTCCTAGATCATACTCATATGATCAAAATTGAATGAGTTATGGCTTGCACAAGTTGATCGATTTTGCAAAATCGCACTTAATACAAAATGGAGAATTTTGGTATTTTGAATCCTTGGGCCTAATTTTTGGATCTCAAACATATTCATGGACCATATCAAGACTTATAAATCCATTTATTTTATTTTTATCATATTTATGTCATTTAATTGAATTTTATTCATTTAAATGTTAAATAAATTAAGTAAAATATGAAATAAATGGATTTAATCAAAAGATTAATTTTCCAATCAAATCTAATCATCAATTATACTTCAAAATTGATCTAAATTCGTGCAAAATAAAATCATGAGGATTGGATTGAAATTGAGACCAAAAATAGAAAGAAACAATCATTTTTTTCCAAAATTCCAAGTGATCCAAAAACTCAATATTCAAGCCCATGTATAAACCTAATTTGGTCCTCTATATATCGTCAACATGTTCAGCATCAAGGAGGACAAAAATTGGGAAGGTAGGACTAGGTTTTCAAACTTCTAAAAACTCATAAAAACTAGGGCATAATGGATCTTGCTGCTCAGCTTCTTTCGATCACTTCCAAGGATACAGAACAATTGCTTAACGTCTCAGGAACATAACCATGCTATTCGTGAAGCTCTAGGCATGATCAGCACCTTTGTGGTTACCATGGTTTGCGTTTTTTCTTTTTAAGATCCAAACCTTTAATTAACGCAATATAAATAATTTCTATGCATACTGTTGTGTTTGTTATGGTGTTTAGAGTGTAATAAAGTCATCGTTTGGAAGCTTTGAAGCCGGAACAAGGAGATGCCATTGTTAGGGCATAGAGCATATGCTCTTCGTATCTATGCGTACAGGCATTTTCAGACAAAACCAGTGCCACCATTGAGTCCGTGAGGTTCCGTTTAGGTGACCTGGGCAAATTCCTTTCTTCATTAACGTTGATTTTGCAGGATTTATGGAAGAAGAAGGACTTGCGGAAAAACCCGCAGGTAAGTCCGCGGCTACGTCCTGTCATACCCCTAAATTTATCCATCATATTTCAATATATATTGACTCATATGATCTTCAGTTAATCTAGCATATGCAAGAATTGGGCACACTTACTTATCTCCTAAGCAATCAACCCACAACTAGGGTTTTACTTCTCTCGAGATCAAATCAAGTTCTAAGACCTCAAATGGATCGTATGGCCTCTCATATGCTTCAAAGGATCCTCATGCCAAGTTTCAAGCTCTGATTCATAAGATTGCTCAGTCAACTGCTCAGATGGTGAACAGTCGATCTATTTGACCTAAAAGTCAACTATGGTCAAAATACAGTCAAAACTCCTGATTTTTGGTCAACATCCTTAATTTGAAGTAAGATTCATCATTTGATCAAGAGTTGATAATGATTCATCAAGAAAAGCTCTAAAATCATCAAAAGTCCAAGTTTCTAAATTAGGGTTTCGAGGAGAAAGTCAACCCAACTTTGACTGATCATATCTCTCTCATACGTTATTAGAAATTCCCCAACCAAAGCCTATTCTCAAGGAAATTTCATTCTCTACAACTTTGATGTTGGGCTCAAGGTCAAGAAATGCTTCCGCATAAGAGAGATATGAGCCAATACATTACAGGTCCTTCTAGGAGCTCGCAAAAAGCAGTTTTTTCTCAGAAGCCATATCATCAAGATAAAATTTCCAAATCGAAAAAGGGTTTGGAAGGGGCTTGTTGAGGACATCTTGGGATTTCCAAAAAGTCCTAGATCATCTCCATATGACAAAAATTGAATGATTTATGGCTTGCATAAGTTGGTCGATTTTGAGAAATTGCACTTAATGCAAAATGGAGAATTTTGGTATTTTGAATTCTCGGGCCTAACTCTTGGACCTAAAACATATCCATGGACCATACCAAGACTTATAAACCTATTTATTTTATTTTTATGATATTTATTTCATTTATTTGAATTTTATTCATTTAAATGTTAAATAAATTAAGTAAAATATGAAATAATTAGATTTTATCAAAAGATGGATTTCCCAATCAAATCCAATCATCCAAACATGATTAATATGGATTAAATTTCGTGCAAAAGGGATTGGAAAAGATTGAAAATAATAAAATCCAAAATTAGTAAGTTTTCACATTATTTTTCAAATCAAAATATTTTCTCTTTAAACATGAGGTCCAAGCCCATCCTTTAAACCTACTTTTTCTTATAAATATGCAAGAATGTGGCAAGGAATAGGGGACGAAAATTGGTGAGAGAACTAGGGTTTACAAAGAACAAAAACTCAATAGACATTGAAGTTGGCGTGCTCTTAATCCAGGGGCTTCTTAATGCTTCTCAACCATCTAATCTTGTTAATAAGGTATCAAAAGGTAAGAATGGATAACTGACCAAGTCGCATGCCATCCATATTGTGTAATACGCATTCATGTTATTCTTGGTGCATGAGTTTTCGTTTCCAACTGTTCACTATGATTTAATAAAATCTAATGCCTCTAACGTGTTTCTGGTGATGTTTAGAAAAGGATAGGACCATTAGTTCTAAGCTTGATCGTGTGGAACGAGTTATGCCATGCTTAGGGTTTCCAAGAAGAGAGTTTTCGTTCTCCCACATACCAGGGGTTACAAGCCAAAACGAAGGCATCATTACACTTGTATCTTGATATGGATATGATCTGGGTGCTTAGGTTGAGTGTTTAACGTCGCTTCTTTGAGTTTTTAATTTTACAAGAACGGCCACGAAAATTTGATGCAGAATCCATAGCTAAATCGCAACAAAATCGTAGCAAATCCTGGTGCCCAAACAAAGAAGAAGATGGAATAGTGATGGGGACTTTTCGTCCACGCGTGGAACTGCCCAGATGGCTGATCAACCATTAGCGACCTTCTCTCTTCACGTGATTGGTGGTTCAAAGTCTACCTGGGCCCAGTTTGACTATTCTTAGAATTCGCAATTGTTTTTTTATATATTTATTGGTGACGGAACCATTAAACGAATGAAAAGTTGGCTCGGTTGGCAATAGCACAGGTTCACAATCATCAAGACGTTGGTTCGATCCCCAGCGGTCACCCCGTTATTTTTAATATGGTTTTGTTTACAATTATTCTCAGGTTACATGCAGCGCCCTTACGCAAGTTCGTGGTAGTCTCTCAGCCTTCAGCCATTGGATCTCATCGAGTCTGAAACCAACAGACCAAGACGCGCGCCCATGGTACTCACTCCGGAGGTTGTTACGCTGGAATATACACCCTGGCTTCTTTTCAGAATTGGGCCAGACATTGCTGTTCAAACCCCATTATTCCAGATTGTACCCCATGCCCTGGACTCATCTTCCATTGGGCTTGATTGTTGGGCTTCACCTCTCCTTCCAGACTACACCCCCAGGTTCTTTAACTCTTTTATTTTTATTTTTATTTTTGTATTTCTTTTTGAGTTTGTTTTTTTAAACTAAAATGCAATTAAAATTAATTCACTAATAGACCACTAATTTAGAAATTAGGATTAACATAATTAACTTTAATTTTATTTTAATCAATTTAATTAGTTAGGTTAGTTATTTTAGTTAAATAACTTAATTGGTTAACCTATAATTAGGATTAATTAGCTTTTTTATTATTTGAATAGTTAACAACTAGTAAACTTAAGATAAATAAGTAGAATTAGGATTAATAATTGAATTAACTTAGGTTTTCAATCAATCTCCTTTAACCCTGATTTTTCCAACTTTGATTTTCTCGCGACTCTCTTCTCATCTCAAAATCCATTGAATGTCGCATGTATGAATATTTGCTATTTAATTTCCGTCATTATTTAAATTATGCTTTTATTTAATTATGCTATTTATTTAATAATTTAATTTCCGTCTTTTTAATTCTATAAGGTGTATAGGTCGCTCATTCAATTTTGATGTAATAGTAATTAGGACTTTTTACTTTCCGCATTTTACTTTCCGCACCCATAAACTATTTTAAATTTCTGTGTACTATTAACTGCATGGTTAGTAAAATAGGGAGTGACAACTAATAATTCAACGTAGCTCATAAACTGCAAAGATGAATATTTGAACTGAACTCACGTGATTGGTGCACACACACACACACCTTTAGGGTGACTCCTCTTCTGCTGCCTTTCGATCAAATAGGCGAGTCCCTTCGAGCGTAAGGACTCCTTAGCCTGTTGCCTTAGATAAAATCATCATAGTCCCTCGGAATAAAAGATCATAGTCCCTTCAAGTTGCCTCCGAATAAAATGATCTCGTCCCTCGATGTTGCCTCGATAAATGATGATAGTCCCTTCGAATGCTAAGGTATCCTTACTGTTGCCTAAAATGACTATTATATCCTTCCCTTAGACTACCTTCCCTCTGTATGGTAGGGACAGTCTTGTGGAGAACGATGACTCCGATGACCCTTAAACATCCAATTGAAAGACTTTCTGCCCTCTCATGGTATGGATAGACCCTTTTGCCTGAAAGACTTAAAGAACATGAAAGACAATCTTAGGGTAGGTGTTCTTAAATGCTTGCTCACATTCAATTCAAAATCCAAAATGCTTTTCACACCTCCTTTTCAAAATGATTTCCAAAAGGCTACGCTTATTTACAAGCTAAAGTCCTTATTCAAATCTTTTCTAAACACACTACATTTCTTTTCAAATAATTCAAACAAACAAGTGAGCTAAGCAATTAAGAGCCTATGGATAACCATGGATACAAAGGCTGCTTATACCTTCCCTTTGTATAACCTACCCCCCGAACTCAAAATCTTTCAAAGGTCTTTCTTGTTATTTTCGCCTTTCCAATTGGATAAAATAAAAGTCGGTGGCGACTCTAACTATCCGCAACATTTCTAAAAGTCAGTTCTCCCATCGTATTACAGAACTGGCGACTCTGTTGGGGATAAATAAAAAGAGGGGTTACCTTAAAGTTTAGTATCACTTAATGTTTGCTTTGCTTGCTTTATTTTAAAGGTTGCTTGGGAATTAAATGAAGAACGAATCCTACACCCGGATTCAAGTACACTTAAGATAGGAGTGGCATAGTCATGGCGACCTCTTTCACATATGTGGGAGATGAGTCAATATGAAGTTCACACTTAAGTTAGGACTCCATAGATATATACACACCTTTCTCAAATGAGGGAGGTCTATTTATGTACCTTTGGGTGCGCCAGAGCTTAAGGACCTTTAGTTACCCTTTAACCCATCTTGGCCTTTAGGACGTAGTGGGGGGGCTACTCTTGACAAATGTTGAGGGCCTAGTCGCTACCCGATACTACAATTCAGATAGGATCTTTCTTAAAGTATCATTGCATGATGCGAATGCATCATGTCCGAGGGTGCTTTAGAGGGGCTGACAATTCTGAGTAATTGGCAGAACCCTGTTACTAAATTCACTCTTATCCATAGAAGTACCTATTGGGGAAGGTAGTTACCTAGTCAAACTCCATGCAAGCCTTTAAACCTAAGGACATTTGTGTGACTTGCTTGTATGTGCTACTAACCCTTATATTTCCTTGCAGGATTTGCTTGTAGGACATTTCGTCCTTATTACCTTATGCTTTACCTATTGTATTACATTCGCATGACATCATGACATCATAACATTGCATGTTTACTAACCTTTTCAAGGATCTCAGGGATTTAGGGCGCACGATTTCAGGTACTGTTATCAAGGACTGAATTCCTACCTAGGGGCAAGAGGATTTATTTTCCTTTGGCCGTATGCCTTCCAATTTAAAGACACAGTACCTATCAAGGGGCAAGAGGATTTATTTTCCTCTAGCCATATACTTTCAAATTCATAGGTATCCCGAATTAGAGGTTATGACCCACTAGATATGGTGAGCTTGACTACCATAGAAGAATATTCAAGAATCAGAATTCTGCAAACGAAGACGCGACTAGATCATTTTCTAACGTTGCTAACTAAATTCCTAAATATCCTTGAAAACATTGCATATGCATTCATAAACATTGCATCACAGGTTTCTATAACAGGTCTCTCATCTTTCCTCGCTGTTTATTTCAGCACAAATGGATCTCGAGCAATCAGTCAAAGACCTTCAGGCTCAGAACACCCAGTTCCAGGCTTTGATTCTGAATTTGTCCAGGGGATAATACGAGCTGAAAACTCTTCTGACCAAGAAAGAGAAAAAAACTAGAAGATCTGTGGGTGTCCTTAACATAGGAAGAAGATTCCGAGGACCACTCAACAAAGCTGAAGAAGTCAAGGTTTCCGAAGAGGATGACGATGAACAAAAGGACGATGCTAGTGTCAAAACAGATGCGAAAAGCAACCATGATTCTGTCAAGCCCTCTGAGGAAGAAGAGGACTACTGCTATGAGAACGAACATCCTGATGACAAGTAAAAGCTGCTTGAAGAACGTATGAAAGCCATGGAAGTTCAAAAGGTACCTGGGCTAGTGTCATACCCTAAAATTTGCCCATCATTTTTTAAAAATATCTTGACTCATATGATCTTCAATTGCGCAAGACGATACAGGGATTGGGCACACATACCTGGCTCCTAAGCAATTAACCCACATATAGGGTTTTCCTTCTCTCAAGATCAAATCAAGTTCTAAGACCTCAAATGGATCCCATGGCCTCTCATATGCCTCAAAGGATCCTCAAGCCAAGTTGCAAGCTCTGATTCATAAGATTGCTCAGTCTACAGTTCAAATGGTCAACAGTCGACTTGTTTGATCTAAAAGTCAACTGTGGTCAAAGTACAGTCAAAATTCCTGATTTTTGGTCAACATCCTCATTTTGAAGTATCATTCATCATTTGATCAAGGGTTGATCATGATTCATCAAGGGAAGCTCAAAAATCAACAAAACCTATAGTTTCTAAACTAGGGTTTTCTAGGAGAAAGTCAACTAAACTTTGACCAGCCCTAACTTTCACATGGAACATCAGAAATTTCCCATCCAAAGCTCATTTTGAAGGAAATTGAATTATTTACAACTTTGGCTCTCTAAAGCCAAGGCCAAAAATGCTTCATTTAAGAGATATGAGCCAAAACATTATAGGTCCTTCTAGAAGATCGCAAAAAGCAGTTTTTTGTCAAGAGCAATATCATCAAGATA
This sequence comes from Vicia villosa, assembly GCF_029867415.1. Classification (NCBI taxonomy): domain Eukaryota; kingdom Viridiplantae; phylum Streptophyta; class Magnoliopsida; order Fabales; family Fabaceae; genus Vicia; species Vicia villosa. The sequence continues at coordinate 393,171 of NW_026705391.1, read as the reverse complement.
AAATCTCCAAATGAAAAATATGTTCCAAAGTAGCTTGTAGAGGAAATCTTGAGCTTTCCAAAAAGTCCTAAAAAGCTTCCATACCATAAAAATTGAAGGAGTTATGCATTGAAGAAGTTGACCAAATTTCAAGAAATCTATAAAACCCTAATTGAGCAATTTGGCCTTTTTTGACTAATGGGCCAAGGTTTTGGACTTTAAACATGTTTGTGACCTAATAAGGGGCCTATAAATTTATTCTCACATCTTTGTGACCTTTATTTAGTTTATTTAGATTTTTATTCATTTAAAAGCTAAATTAATTAAGTAAAATAACTAAAATCATGAAATAAATTATGTGGGTTCACTTTCAATCATCCAAAGGCCCAAATAACATCATAAAAGAGTCCAAATTCGTGGAGCACCTATTTTGAGAGGTTTTGGTCAAAATTAGAAAGATTTGGTATAAAATCTTTCTTAATTTCCATGTCACCAAAGATCTGATTCTTTTCAAAACTCTTGACCTAATTCTTTCTCATATATATGCATAAAATTATTGGCATGAGGAGGACGAAAAAATAGAAAGAAAAACTAGGGTTTTCATAGTTACAAAAGTGAGGAAAACAAGGATACTATCAAAAACTCCTTCCGGCCACTGTCCATCAATTCCATCAATTCCAATTCATTCCTGGCGCACTAAAGGGAAGGTATGGAGCATTAGTTAAGTCGTGTAAGGCCTGGAAGGTATAGGTTGTGTTCTTCACATTCATACATGTTTTGATTGTTGCATATCGCATTTTATTATGTTTTAACGTAAACTAATCGCATATTTGAGTTCATACTAATGTTTAGAGCAGGTTTGAATCATTGTTCATGAGGTTTGACGCATAAATCATAGTATTCCATTGTTAGGGCATAAGGTTCGGATTGCCTTATATGCGCCGTTTTAGACATTTTCAGGCCAAGCCGCTGCCACCATCGGATTCAGGAGGTTGGAATAAGTGGATCTGCGCCATCACATGCAAGCTTTCACGTAAGAATCGACCCCTTCCATTGTTGCCCGTGATTTATTATCTTCTTCGTATCTCCATATACAGGAACTTACAGGTTAAAAGGACTACACTAATGAAATCGCAGACCCCAAATTAGGGGGGTAGGGTATTCCTTTCGCGTTTTATCATGGCTATTTGCAGGTTTTGGATTTGTGTGGCAACCGAAGAAGAAGGTTGTTTTTGGCGCCGGCGGTGGTTGACCTTGGCTCAGGTGTGCATGGCAGTTTCGTGTTCTTCTATTGGCTGGTCAATAATTCCAATCCTTCTTCCTTCATGTCATTGGGCAGTCAACGGAAGGACACTCTCTCCCCTTTCCTCATTGGCTGAACGCGCCACCATGTGGGCCCCAGTTTGATTCCTCTTGACTTTCTCAAATAAACACATAATTTTATATTTGTTTTTTTTTGTTTGGTATATTAAACAGTTAACAGCGCAGCACAACTGGACATACAAGGAGACTCTTCATCTTCAAGACAGGGGTTCAAACCCTACTCCCTTACAAATATTTTTGTGCATTTGTGTGTTCTTAGGTGTTCCTAGATCCAATGCTCTCGCCCTACGCACGACCATGATGCAGCTTCACCTGTGAACCATCAGATTTCCAAAGCGCTTGATCCAATGGCTCGAAAAGCGCAGTCTATCATGAATCCTCACAGATCATCCACACCGGATTCAAATCCTGGTTTGTTTATTTATTTATTTTGTTTTTTTTCCTTTCTTTCTTTTGGCTTTTTCTTTTCTTTTTTATTTTAATTTCTTTTTTTTTTTAACATTAAACTCCTTTTTAGATTAGTTTTTCTAGGGTATTAAATTAATTAAAAATTTTAAGGTAGTTAGTTGTTTAATTAATAGAATAATTAGGACAGTTAGATTAATTAATCAATTAATTAGAAAATTAGGGTTTCGATTAAATTAATTAGGTTTTATAACATATATTTAATTTTAGGTTTTTTGGCCTCACGAACCCTAGGTAACCCCATGTAGGTGTTGCCCATTAACACGATTTCCAAACCTCACAAACCTTTTTAGGTCACAGTAAGTTTTCTTAAATAAACCTTGTAGGTTTATGGTTAGGTTTTTTTACAGTAATAATTAATTTAATATCATTAGGTTTTTTAGCCATCAACCTTAAAGGTTTAGGTGTGCCATTAGGTTTGTTAACCCTGATTTTTCTAACTTAATTTGCGAATTTCTCCTCTCATCTCACACTCTATCATTGTCGTGTGCCTTTATTTTAATTTTTCTTTATTAATTTTGGTTTTATTATTTATCCTCCTATTTGCCTCAATACTATTGCTTGCTATTATAAATCATGTAACTGCTCACTGGCTGTATTGCTTGCTTAGAATATTCTCCTTTATTTTTCCCCGCAATTTTTTACCAATTATGTAACTGCATTCAGGTTGTATTGCTGTGGCCATAAGGCTTTATTTTCCGCCTTTATTTTTCTGCCTTTAATTTTCCCGCATACAGGTGTTTATTGTAATAGCGTAGGACCATTAAACTGTTTTATTTTTCTGCTATGGTTAGTAATCCTAGGGAGTGGCAAGATTATTAAAATGGACATAGCTCACTAAATTACAAGATAATATATCTGAATTTAATCACGCGATTATGCCACACACACACCTTTAGGGTAATCCCTCTTGTTGCCTTATTACTGTTGCTTGTTGCCTCTAATTATACTAAAAATAGTCAAGTCCCTCGGTTCCGAGGATACCTAAACCAAATGTTGCCCTCAGTTCATTCATCATCAATTTTGTCCCTCGAGGTTGCCTTATAAACGATGATTGTCCCCATTGCTAAGGTATCCTCGCCTGTTGCCTAAAAGATTAAATGACTTTTATATCCTTCCCTTAGACTACCTGCCCTCTTTATGGCAGGGGCAGTCTTATGGCGAACGATAACTCGATGACCCTTCAAAATCCAATGAAATGACTACCTACCCTCTTTATGGTATGGATAGCCCTTTCCTCTGAAAAGCTAAAAGAACATTTCTATAATTTTAGGGTAATTGCTTTTAATTGTTTGCTCTTTTTCAAATTCAAATTCAAATCAAAAATATTTTCCCACTTATTTTCAAAATCAAATTCAAAAAGACTACGCTTATTTACAAGCTAAAGTTCTTATTCAAATTTCTATTCACACCCCACTTTTCAAACAATTCAAACATTTTGAAAACAAAGTGAGCTAAGCAATTAAGAGCCCATGGATACAAAGGGTGCTTTACACCTTCCTTTTGTATAACCTACCCCCCGAACTCAAAATCTCTTAAAAGGTCTTTTTCTGTTCTTTTAGCCTTTCTATAAATTGGATAAAATAAAAGTCGGTGGCGACTCTTGCTTACCGCGACATTTCTATAAAGTCAGTTCACCGTATTACAGAACTGGCGACTCTGCTGGGGATTTTTCGAATAAAAGAGGGGTTACCTTAAAAGTTTAGGATCACTTAAATGTTTTCTATTGTTTGCTTTGCTTGCTTTATTTTTCAGGGCTGTTTCGGGAAATAAATGAAGGACAAATCCTATACCCGGATTCAAGTACACTTGAGATAGGAGTGGCATAGTCATGGCGACCTCTTTCACATATGTGGGAGATGAGTCAATATGAAGTTCACGCTTGAGTTAGGACTCCATAGCTATATGCACACCTTTCTCAAATGAGGGAGGTCTATGTATGTGCATGTGGGTGCGCCGGAGCTCAAGGACCTTTAGTCACCTTTAACCCATCTTGGCCTTTAGGAAGTAGTAGGGGGACTACTCTTGACAAATGTTGAGAACCTAGTCGCTACCCGATACTACAATTCAGATAGTTTCTTTCCCAAAGTATCATTGCATGATGCGAATGTATCATGTCCGAGGGTGCTTTAGAAGGGCTGACAATTCTGGGTAACTTGGTAGAACCCGTTGCTGATATCATCCTTATCCTTAGAAGTATCTTTGGGCAAGGGTAGTTACCTAGTCAAACTCCATGCAAGCCTTTAAACCTAAGGACATTTGTGTGACTTGTTTGTGTGTGCTACTAACCCTTCTATTTCCTTGCAGGATCTGCTTGTAGGACATTTCGACCTTATTACCTTATGCTTTACCTATCGTATTGCATTTCGCATGACATCATGACATCATAACATCACATGTTAACTAACCCTTTCAAGGATCTTAGGAATTTAGGGCGCCCATTTTCAGGTGCTAATTATCAAGGACTAAATTCCTATCAAGGGGTAAGAGGATTTATTTTCCTCTGGCTACATACCTTCCAATTCAGAGACTCGGTACCTATCAAGGGGCAAGAAGATTTATTTTCCTCTAGCCATGTACCTTCAAATTCAGAAGTATCCCGAATCAGAGGCGATGACCCACTCGATATGGTGAGCTTGATTCCCAAAGAAGAACATCCCAAAATCAGATTTCTTCGAACGAAGATGCGACCAAATCATTTTCTAAAACGTGCTAACTATATTCCTAAAGATCCTTGAAAACATTGCATCTGCATTCATAACATCGCATAGCAGGTTTCTTACAATAGGTCTCTCATCCTTCCTCGCTGTTTATTTCAGCATCATGGATCTCGAGCAATCAGTCAAAAATCTTCAGGCTCAGAACAACCAGTTCCAAGAGATGATCCTTAACTTGGCCAAGGGGCAAGAAGAATTAAGGACACTTCTGATCAAGAAGGATAAGAGTCAACATAAGCAGCAAGGTAGTTCAGATAATCGGATATTCAAACCTAAGCGATCATTTACTCTGTTACACATGCCGCTGTCTCAAGTTCTGTAACAACTGCTCAATCAGAACTTGATAACTCTATTACCTCCATATTCATTTCCTACTAATCCCACTCCTGGGTATAAGTACCATGCGAGATGTGCATATCATTCAAATAGTCCTGGTCATGATACCGAGGATTGTTGGCAATTGAAGCACAAGATTCAAGACCTCATTGATGACAAGATCATTGACTTCAACTCACTTGAGAAGCCTTATATGGCTAATGCTGTGTACAATCGGAAAGGTCGTAATGTACGCAACCAATCTGTGGGGACAATTCTGATCTCTACACTAGTTCCACAACAACGACACAAGCTAGACGCACCTAAGCGTCAGTTCACAAATATCAATATGTCACTAGCTCAGGCATTACCATACTTGATGAAGTTAGAGTTGATTACTTTAAAGGATCCCTCCAAGAATCCTAGTACTTCTGCTCGCGGCTATAATCCCAATGCGAGGTGTGCATATCACTCCGATAGTCCCGGGCACGATACCAATAGCTGATGGGCATTAAAGATCAAGATCCAAGACATGATTGATGCTAGTAAAATTGAGTTCAATCCTCCTAAGACCCCTATGGTGATCACTGCTCCCATGCCTAACCATGACAAGGCTGATTAATGTCTAGAATGATGGACTATTGGCTCATTAGCTTTACTTTCATTTGCAACTTCTATTCTGTTTGTTTATACATTCGACTTATGATAGACATTATCCATTTTAATAATCATCATCAATGCATTGCATATGTTTGTCTTGAATAAATTATTTCCCTATCACTCATTTAAACTGTGTTTTCACTTTGTTTTATTTTGTGATATTCAACTCCTGCTAAACTGTAAGCCTTTTGAGGGAGGATGACGAAGACGATACCGCAACCTCATACAATATACTTTCAAACAGACTATGCTGACGATGTACAGGCATTGTTTCAATTCCTAAATAGTGGAGATATAAGGATGTTAATCCCTCGTCAACCCCTTTTGAGCCTAAGGAGTAGAAGTTTTCTTTCATATGCAATTTAAAACCCTTGATCATAACCTTGGGCAGGGTAGTTATTCAGTTAACTCGATTATACTAGCCATTGTTTACACAAATAATGATGGATCCCCGTAACCACTAAAGCCAGGCAATCAAGATCCACCAGAAAGAAAAAAACTATTAAGTCAAAACCTATGAAGGAGACTTATCGAAAATCGAAATATCCCGCTGATTGTAATCTCAAAATAAACAGTTCAAGCAAAAGTTAGGGACAACAAAGTCAAAAAGAGGTCGCTAAAAATCCTCGACAAAAGAAAACGTTTCAAAAGAGGCCACTACAAATCCTCGACAAAAAGAAAGTATTACAACAAAGGATGACTGCCTGTCTAAAATAAACCTCTGATACTTTAACCATCATCAAACATCAATGTTACAACTTCATGTTTTGCTAAAGGCTTAAACACAGAGTTAACTGAGCATAGGATTGAAGAACATCATGAAGATTGGGATGGGTATAAATAAATTTTTGAGCCAGTATCCTTTGTTTCTTAAACCGCAAACCAAGCCACGTTACAACCCTTGAAAGTCCTAACTGAAGCATGGTTAGTTCGAAAGCATATTGTCACCAAAAAGGTATCCTGACTCCTTAAGGATTGCCATAAAAGCTGAGTTGATATCTCCTTTTACAAACATCACGTTTTATAAACATCGCGCTTTTTACATCTTCTGTTTTAATGCTTTCAAAAAATCAAGACAGACATATGCATTACATCTCATGAATTCATTATTAAACATATTATGTTACATAATTTCAAATGTTTGCAACAGGAAGAATCTGCACAGGGTACGACTAATGACTAACAATTATCCCGACAGACAAAAACACTTCAGCAGCAACATCTCTTATAACTGACTCAGTTGATTAGAAGTCAATAAATACAAGGGGCATGACAAGCTTCGACCAGTCAATCTGAGGCAATCAGGTCAGGATTCAGAGAATCACTTAGAAACGTCAAACAATCAAGGGCATGCACCCAAGTGGGTCTGAAGCTACTTCCCGATCAGTCAGGGGCATCATACTAAGTACTAGGGGCATGTCACCCATAGTACACATCTCATAAGGTCCTCGCGAGGCGAATCTCTTCAAATTCCCTAATAGCTGGGGCAAAGCTATGCAAGGCATGTTCAATACTTCGATCAATACTCATTGGTGTGTTCCAATCAATACGAGTCCAGGAATGGCAAGTGATATAATCACTGGGGGCAACGTTCAAGACATCCATATCTTCCCACAAAGCCGGTTTCACAGGGATCATATCCCCACAGAGCAATCATTAAGAAGATACCTTCAAATGTTCTCGTCCCAATAAAGACTTAGTTCCTCAACGGAGTTTTACATCTTCGACACTGCCGATTCCCAAACTCTTTTCTCTTCTCCAAACAAGGTTATTCATCTCTCTTAGCCCCAGTCAGGGTACATCAAGATCAATCATTCAAATGGCTCTCATCCCCAAGCAGAAATCATAAATCCCCAACTGAGCATCTTCAAAACAAGATCAGACATCAAAATCACAATGATATAGAGATTTATTTTCTCAATCAAGAAAAATACTAATATACTCCAGGAAGGACAAATCATGTTCATGCATTCATACATCATGTACCCCATGGCATATGAATAACACTCTCATTCATTTCAAAAAAAAATTACAATACATGCACTACGACATTGCATAAAACTAGTGTTTCTTTTTCAGTCTATTTCTACAATCAAATAAACATTATCTTCTAGATATAAGGCAGAGATAATCAAGTCAGAGATTTAATTTTGACACTCATTCTAGATGGAGATTTAGTTCTGATACTTAATTTTGGATGTCTTCAAGAGATGGTTCAGAAATAATCAAGACAAAGATTTAGTTCTGAGACTTAATTTTGGATATCTTCCAGAGATAGTTCAGAGATAATCAAGACAGAGATTTAGTTCTGTTACTTAATTTTGGATATCTTTCAGAGATAGTTTAGAAATAATCAAGGTAGAGATTTAGTTCTGACACTTAATTTTGGATATCTTCCAGAGATAGTTCAGAGATAATCAAGATAGAGATTTAGTTCTGATACTTAATTTTGGATATCTTCCAGAGATAGTTCAGAGATGATCAAGGCAGAGATTTAGTTCTGATACTTAATTTTGGATATCTTTCAGAGATATTTCAGAGATAATCAAGACAGAGATTTAGTCCTGATACTTAATTTTGGATATCTTCCAGAGATAGTTCAGAGATGATCAAGGCAGAGATTTAGTTCTGACACTTAATTTTGGATATCTTCCAGAGATAGTTCAGAGATAATCAAGACAGAGATTTAGTTCTTATACTTAGTTCCGGGTATTCTCCAGAGAAAGTTCAGAGATAATCAAGACAATGATTTAGTTCTGATACTTAGTTCCGGGTATTCTCCAGAGATAGTTCAGAGATAATCAAGATACATTCAAAGATATAATTCTATCATCACAAACGGTGTAGACACGATCATCTTTCCAAGATATAATTCTATCATCACGAACGGTGTAGACACGATCATTCTTCAAAGATCTAATTCTATCATCACGAGCGGTGTAGACATGATCATCTTTCCAAGATCTAATTCAGTTACTACGAACGGTGCTGACACGGTCAATATTCCAAGATCTAATTCTATCATCACGAACGGTGTAGACACGATCATCTTTCCAAGATCTAATTCAGTTACTACGAACGGTGCTGACACGATCAATCTCCAACAAACACCTCCCAATACATCGAGCTCAGATACAGCCTAACGTACGGCTCATTCTGGTACTTCTCAATACAAAGGATCCAGTCTAGCGTATGACTCATCCTAGGATACAACCTGACGTACGGTGTATTCTGACAACTATCAACACAAGGGACCTGGTCTAACGTACGACCTATCCTACAGCCTAACGTACAGCTTATCCAGACATTTATCAATGCAATCGAACCCAGTCTAACGTATGACTCGTCCTAAAGTATAGCCTAACGTACGGCTTACTTATCCAGACATTTATCAATGCAAATTGGATCCGGTCTAACGTACGACCAATCCTACAGCCTAACGTACGGCTTTCCAGACATCTATTGATGCAAACTGGACCCAGTCTAGTGTATGACTCGTCCTAAAAATATAGCCTAACGTACGGCTTACCTCGACACTTATCAATACAGTGGGTTCAATCTAACATACGACTCATCTTAAGTATATCCTTCAGATACGGTCTAACGTACGACGTATTCTGACTCTTAAGTCTATCGAGCTGGATGGCATCTTTAAGCCCATCTCAATCAAGTCTCTCAATATCCTGGCCCAAACTGCTGATAAGAAGCTCTGGATCCATTTCTTTCAAGAAAGTCAATCAGGAACACAACTGGAATGGTACTATCAACTCGAGGGTGCCAATATTCGTTCTTGGGAAGACTTGGCTGTTGCTTTCTACCAGCAATACCAATACAACGCTGATCTTGCACCGACTCGCATGCAATTACAAGGCATGTCTATGGAGCCGAAAGAAAGTTTCAAGGAGTATGCTCAAAAATGGAGAGACTTGGCAGGCATAGTTCAACCCCCTTTAGGGGACAGAGAATTGGTGGATATGTTCATGAGTACACTAACTGGTCCTTTCTATAGCCATCTAATTGGAAGCTCTTCTTCTGGTTTTACCGACCTCATACTGACTAGGGAACGTGTTGAAAGTGGAATCCGAAGTGGTAAGATTCAAGTGACTTCAACTTCTAGTGTCACAAAAAAGTTGTACAATGGGAGGAATGAATCTGACACTGTTGGGGCAATCTTGGTCTCTAATCAAGCATCGATACATCAACAAGACAACCAACGTAAACAAGGCGCATCCAAAAGACAATTCACAAAGATCAACATGTCTTTGACTAAAGCGCTGCAACACTTGTTGAAAGCAGAGCTACTTACACAGATAGCTCCTCATCCAAATCCCAACACTTCCTCCCCTCGCTATAATCCCAACGCGAGGTGTGCATATCACCCCAATAGTCCTGGACATGACACTGACAATTTCTGGACATTTAAAAATAAGATTCAAGACATGATCGATGTTGGGGAAATCAAGTTCGACCCTCCTGCAAACCCTAACGTGATCATTGCTCCCATGCCTAATCACAACAAAATTGCTAATGCTGTGGATGGCTAGATGACAAACTTTTGGATCATTAAATTTACTTTCATTTGCAATTTCTATTCTGTTTGTTTAAACCTTCGACGTATGATAGACATTATCTGTTTTAATAATCATCATTAGTGCATTGCATATGTTGGTCTTGAATAAATTGTTTCTCTATCACTCATTTAAACTATGTCTTTACTTTGTTTATGTTTTGTGATACTCAACTCCTACTAAGCTGTAAGCTTTTTGAGGGAGGATGACGAAAATGATACCGCAACCTCATACAATATGCTTTCGAACAGACTATGCTTACGATGTACAGGCATTGTTTCAATTCCTAAAAAGTGGAGATATAAGGATGTTAATCCCTCGTCAACCCCTTTGAGCCTAAGGTGTAGGAGTTTTCTTTCACGTGCAAATTGAAACCCTTTAATCATAACCTGGGGCAGGGTAGTTATTCAGTTAACTCAATTATACCAGTTGTTTTTACACAAGTAATGATGGGTTTCTGTAATCATCCAGTCAGGCAGACAATATTCACAAAAAAGAAAAGGAGATAAAAATGTTAAGTCAAAACCTATGAAGGAGACTTATCAAAAATTGAGACATCTCGCTGACTGTAATCTCAAAATAAACATTTCAGGCAAAAGTTAGGGATAACAAAATCAAAGTCAAAAAAGGGTTACTGCAAATCCTCGACAAAAGAAAAAAAGAAAATATTACAAGAAGGATGACTTCCTGTCCAAATTAAACTTCCTTACTTTAACCATCATCAAATACCAATGTTATGACTTCAAGCTCTGCTAGGACTTAAACGAATGGTTAACTGAGCATAGGATCGAAGAACATCACGAAGATTGGGATGGGTACAAATAAACTTTGAGCCATTATCCTTCGTTTCTTAAACTGTGAACCAAGCCACGTTACACTCCTTGAAAGTCCTAACTGAAGCATGGTTAGTTCGAAAGCATACTGTCACCAAAAGGGTATCCTAACTCCTTAAGGTTTGCCATAAATGTTGAGTTGATATCACGTTTTTTACAAACATCACGTTTTCACAAATATCACGCTTTTACATCGTTTTTATTGTTTTTCAAAAACTCAAGACAGACATATGCATTGCATCTCATGAATCCATTATTATACATATTCTGCTACATAATTTCAAATGTTAGCATCAGAAAGAATTTGCACAAGGGTACAACTAATGACTAAAAGTTATCCCGACAGACGAAATCACTTCAGCAACATTTACTACGTCTGACTCAATGAATACAAGGAGAAGGACATGCTTTGTCCAATCAATCAGGGGCATGCACCCAAGTGGATCTGAAGCTACCTCTCGATCAGTCAGGGGCATCATCCTAATTTTATGATTACTAGGGGCAGGTCACCCACAGTATATATCTCAGAAAGTCCTCACAATGGAAAATCTCTTCAAATTCCCTACCAGCAGGGGCAAAGTTATGCAAGGCATGTTCGACACTTCGGCTGATACCCATTGGTATATCCCAATCAATACGAGTCCAGGAATGGCAGTTACTATAGCCACTAGGGGCAATGTTCAAGGTATCCATGTCTTCCGACAGAGCCAATTTCACCGGATCATATCCCAACAGAGTAATCTTCAAAAAGCTATCTTTGAATAATCTCTTCTCCAACAAGGGTTGGCATTCATAGTCGAGCTTGGTCAGATGGAACATCGGAGATTCTATTCACCTCTCTTATCCCCAGTCGGGGTACATCAAGATCAACCATTCAAATTACTTCTTTCCCCAATCAGAAGTCAAAGATCCCCAGCTGAGTATCCTCGAGCATGGAGCGGGAGTTCCTACTAAAACAGAAGACTTATACTCTGTATTCTTCACAACAGTTAGGGATTTATTTTCCCCGCCAGACTATTCTACGATCTACTGTCATCATTGACAACATGTTGCATACATACGTCATTCATAATCAATCATTACATAAATACATACCATGCATCATGGCATTGCATGTTGCTAACTTTGTTTTTCAGGCAAGTTTCCAAGCAGATGAATATCATCAACAAATCAATCTCTGTCAGATATACATTCTGGAAAGAATATCCCTTCAGACATTCTGAAGACACCTACATCAGATATACATTCCGGAAGCTCGAATCCCGGATATTCTGAAATTTCCAATCAGATGAACATTCTGGAAACTTGACCCCCAGACTTCTGAAACATTCTTATCAGATATACATTTCGGAAGCTCGAACCCCGGACATTCTGAAAGTTCCAATCAGATGAACATTCTAGAAGCATGACCCCCAGACTTCTGAAACATTCCAATCAGATATACATTCCGGAAGCTCGAACCCCGGACATTCTGAAAGTTCCAATCAGATGAACATTCTGGAAGCGTGACCCCTAGACTTCTGAAATATTCTTATCAGATATACATTCCGGAAGCTCGAACCCCGGACATTCTGAAAGTTCCAATCAGATGAACATTCTGGAAGCGTGACCCCCAGACTTCTGAAATATCCTTATCAGATATACATTCCAGAAGCTCGAATCTTGGACATTCTAAAACTTCCTATCAGGGGCATATTTTGACTTGTGACAATTATCTCTTTCAGATGGCATCTTTAAGCCCATCTCACAAATCCTTCTCATCATGTTAGTCCCCTGGCAATGATATCTACATCAGTCCCCTGGCAGTAATCGAAAACATTCAAAGATCTAATTCTATCATCACGAACGGTGTAGACACGATCATACTTCCAAGATCCAATTCAGTTACTACGAACGGTGCTGACACGATCAAAATTCGAAGATCTAATTCTATCATCACGAACGGTGTAGACACGATCATCCTTCCAACATCTAATTCAGTTACTACGAACGGTGCTGACACGATCAATCTCCAACAAATACTTCTCAATACAGTGGATTCAGTCTAACGTACGACTCATCTTAATTATATCCTTCAGATACAGTCTAACGTACGACGTATTCTGACTCTCAAGTCTATCAAGATGGATGGCATCTTTAAGCCCATCTCCGAAAAGTACCTTCACCATCAGCAAGGGAAAATTTCTTGGTATTCTAGTGTTCAATCCTCTTCCACCTTCAGATTCTGATAGGCACACAAGCCAATCTACATCCTCAAGTGTAATAAGATTGAATAGGGGCAGCTATCATACTCCAAAATTTTCCCATCATATTTCAATATATCTTGACTCATATGATCTTCAGTTAATCTAGCATATGCAAGAATTGGGCACACTTACTTATCTCCTAAGCAATCAACCCACAACTAGGGTTTTACTTCTCTCGAGATCAAATCAAGTTCTAAGACCTCAAATGGATCGCATGGTCTCTCATATGCTTCAAAGGATACTCATGCCAAGTTTCAAGCTCTGATTCATAAGATGCTCAGTCAACTGCTCAGATGGTCAACAGTCGATCTATTTAACCTAAAAGTCAACTATGGTCAAAATACATTCAAAATTCCTGATTTTTGGTCAACATCCTTCATTTGAAGTAAGATTCATCATTTGATCAACAATTGATCATGATTCATCAAGAAAAGCTCTAAAATCATCAAAAGTCCAAGTTTCTAAATTAGGGTTTCGAGGAGAAAGTCAACCCAACTTTGACTGATCATATCTCTCATAGTTTATCAGAAATTCCCCATCCAAAGCCTTTTCTTAAGGAAATTTCATTCTCTACAACTTTAATTTTGGGCTCAAGGTCAAGAAATGCTTCCGCATAAGAGAGATATGAGCCAATGCATTACAGGTCCTTCTAGGAGCTTGCAAAAAGCAGATTTTTCTCAGAAGCCATATCATCAAGATAAAATTTCCAAATGGAAAAAGGGTTTGAAAGGGGCTTGTAAAGGACATCTTGGGATTTCCAAAAAGTCCTAGATCATCTCCATATGACAAAAATTGAATGATTTATGGAGTGCATAAGTTGGTCGATTTTGAGAAATTGCACTTAATGCAAAATAGAGAGTTTTGGTATTTTGAATTCTTGGGCCTAACTCTTGTACCTAAAACATATCCATGGACCATACCAAGACATATAAACCTATTTATTTTATTTTTATGATATTTATTTCATTTATTTGAATTTTATTCATTTAAATGTTAAATAAATTAAGTAAAGTATGAAATAATTAGATTTTATCAAAAGATGGATTCCACAATCAAATCCAATCATCCAAACATGATTAATATGGATTAAATTTCCTACAAAAGGGATTGGAAAAGATTGAAAATAATAAAATCCAAAATTAGCAAGTTTTCACATTATTTTTCAAATCAAAATATTTTCTCTTTAAACATGAGGTCCAAGCCCATCCTTTAAACCTAATTCTTCTTATAAATATGCAAGAATGTGGCAAGGAATAGGGGACGAAAATCGGTGAGAGAACTAGGGTTTACAAAAAACAAAAACTCAATAGACATTGAAGTTGGCGTGCTCTTAATCCAAGGGCTTCTTAATGCTTCTCAACCATCTAATCTTGTTAATAAGGTATCAAAAGGTAAGAATGGATAACTGACCAAGTCGCATGCCATCCATATTGTGTAATACGCATTCATGTTATTCTTGGTGCATGAGTTTTCGTTTCCAATTGTTCACTATGATTTAATAAAATCTAATGCCTCTAACGTGTTTCTAGTGATGTTTAGAAAAGGATAGGACCATTAGTTCTAAGCTTGATCGTGTGGAACGAGTTATGCCATGCTTAGGGTTTCCAAGAAGAGAGTTTTCGTTCTCCCACATACCAGGGGTTACAAGCCAAAACGAAGGCATCATTACACTTGTATCTTGATATGGATATTATTTGGGTGCTTAGGTTGAGTGTTTAACGTCGCTTCTTTGAGTTTTTAATTTTACAAGAACGGCCACGAAAATTTGATGCAGAATCCATAGCTAAATCGCAACAAAATCGTAGCAAATCCTAGTGCCCAAACGAAGAAGAAGATGGAATAGTGATGGGGACTTTTCGTCCACGCGTGTGTCATACCCTAATTTTTGACCCCCCTGAGATGACATATCTTCAGGATTTTCATCAGGTCAAAGCAAGTACCCAGAGCAGTCACTTCTTCATCTGGCATTTAATCGAGGATGTTCAAAGACAAGAAAACTCAGGCAAAGGATCAATCAGTAGAAGGATTAGTCTCTAACATAATCATAGGACTCGAGAGCTTCATTTTCTCACCTATGATTGATTAGACACCCAGTCCTCTGAATACAGATTTACTCAGGTCACCAGACTAGGATTTTTGAGCCTATCAAGGACTGAAATCAGGGATCACCTTTGGGAAACCCTAAAAAGATCCAGGGGATCATTCAAAGACATCAATCATCTTCAAATAGCTCATATGACAAGATCCACTGGACATCACACCTCAATTCAAAGTCTACAGTCATTATTTTCATATGGTCGACAATTAGGGTTTTTGACCTAATTCACCAGGATAGTTGACTTTTAATCAGAGGCATGGATCCAAAACTCAAGACTTGATTCAAGAACCTCTAATACCTCAATATAACCCATTTACATCACTCATTTGAGGAGAAGATCTTAATTCCCCACAAAAGTCCAAATTTTCACTTTATCAAGAAAAAGTCAACTGTATGGGATCACCTTTGACTTTTAAGATTTTTGGTCAAACCATGACTTTCAAAGATCAATATCATCAATATATGGATATTAAAGTCATTTTAACAAAGAAATTCAAAGAGATTCACCAAGGAGCAAAAAGTCGGGAATTAGGGTTTTTGAAGGCATTGTGGGAACTCAAAATTTCACCTACACAACTCAAAAAACTTCCAACATGAAAGTTGTAGATCTTGAAAAATAAAACAACATCTTACATACCAACATTTTTCAAAAGATCAACCATTTAAGAGTTTTGGAATTTTGAAGCTTTAGGTTATAAAAACTTAGAAATTTTTCAAAGTGTTTTAACCTAGTTTTCATCCAACTTTGAGCTCATTTTTCACAAATTTCCCTAATGATTCTGAAGAAACCCCAAACTAATGATTTGAAGTAGATGTTTAGGGCTTTCCAAATTGTGCTCAACCTTCTCCAAATTCATTTTGAGCTAAGAGTTATGCTTGTTCAAAGTTGGCCTCATGAAGTGAAATTATAGGTCATGCCTCATTTTTGAACTTTGAAATTTTGTGCACATGACCTCATTTATGGATGCTACACGACCCATAACACATCTGAAAACATGCCATGCATTCTTTTTCACCATAGCATAAGAATTGAGGAAGATTCCCAAAACAAGAACATGTGATTATGTAATGATTACATTTGGGAATTTATGGCAAATTGATGAATCACCCAATGAATCTTCTCACCAACCAATTAGAGCTCATTTCTGTCTCAGAATTGTCCCCTAAGATCAAGCAAAATAGAGGGCTAGGGGATTGATCAAATGGAATCAAAATTCTCATCATTGCATAAGAGATATTTGCAAACTTCCTTCATGGCCAAGAAAACCAAATCAACCTCACTAAGCAAGCTCACTCCTCTGCAACTATACTGAACCATTTGCCTATAAATAGGAGAGCATAACTCAGTAGAAAAACACACCAAAGCAACCATATTCCTTGCTTTCTCTTTCTCTTCTCATGCTTATGGTTTTTCAAAGTTCTTTGGCAAGAAGAATCGTTTTCTTCAAACCAGAGCTTATCTTTGGAAAGTAAGCATTCTAACATCTCAAAGGGGTTCATTTGAGGTGATCCAAGCACCTGGATCACTTCTGTAAGTGGAGGAACGCCATTGTTGCTCTCACTTTGGAGCTGTTGCAGTTGGAGGTCCATAGAGCAATTCAGAAGGTTTCCAACAAAGCCAAGCATCCAGGCACGTTCCTCTGGTCATAGTGAAGCTGTTCAGATGGCTGCAGCTCGTCTGTAACTCAAGAATCATCACTCTCCATGTCCACTTGAAGCTCAAATCGAGGGAGGTCCATAGAGCAATTCAGGAGAATTGAAGTTACAATAAGCATTCAGTTAGCATCACTGAGTCCCAAGGAAGCTTTTGGGATCATTCATACAAGCTCAGGTGCTCTCTACCATCCTCACGACCTCCATTTTCAGAGGTAAGTTTCTGAACTCCACCTCTTTAATTTAAGCACTCTTTGTGATAAAGCTCGATTCTATCTTGTTCAGCATCATCAGAGGATTGAAAACCCTCTATCATCATTCATTTATCTTTAAGTATAGCCATTTAATTGGATTTTTAAATTTTAGGGTTCTTCACGTTTTCTGGTAAATTAGTTAGATATAGTTAATATAAATTTATGTTAGTTACATATTCAGAATCGTGAGTGAATTTAGAGCAAGTTTCATGTTTACACCTTGGCCATTGGTTGAGATTTGAGAGAATTAGAATTTCAAAAATGTTGGAGCTTGAGGTTGAAGACGAAGATGGAGGGTGGCGCCATTTTCAAATCTGAGGGCCAAGTTTATTTTATTTTGAATGGTTTGTGTTTTACAAACGAATTCATCGTTTGCCCTAGTGGCCTCACATGCGCTCTTAGTCTCCTCATGCCCAAGGTCTGGGGTTCGAATCCCCCTCGCCTCAGACCTTTTGATTTTATTTTCTTTTTTGCTTCTATACACTTGAACAATATATGAATTGCAATGAAGCCAGCTTACTATCACCACACGCGCGCTGGCTCAGTGGTGTTGGTTTTGGGTGTGTGACCTATAGGGCGTGAGTTCAACCCTTGGTGAGACCAAACCATATTTTTTACTACTATTTTTCTTCCATTTTTTATCAACTTTACACAATTATTTAACCTATCAAATTAACTCATTTTCACTTCATTTTTCACACACTTGTTATTTAATATACCTATTTTATGAATAATCAAAAAAATCATAAAAATATTATTTATTTCATGTATTTTAATTAGGTTTAAAATAGTATGTTTTAAATGTTTTCTTAAATACTTTAAAATATATATTTTTATTTTGTTTTAACCTAATTACTTTGTGAATAATTTTATGATAAAACCCTAATTATTTAGGTCTTAATTAGGTATAGATTTCATCTTTGCCTTAATTAAGTTGACTTTTGTCAATATTCAAAACTGTTTTCAATCTCTGATTAAACAGATGATTAAGATTTTCAAACAACAAAACCTTATATCATTTTCAACTGTTTCTCATAAACAGTAAATCCTTTTTTAAATGGGCCTCTAATAGAGTGTAAGTCCCAACACCTTCTTCTCTTCTTAGCTTGTTTTTCCAAACTGTATTTTTAAAATCTTCTTTCTGTTTTCAAAACATTCTTCTGGTATTTGAAGGGCATTATTCCCGGTGAAACTCTTCAGATACCTATGTGACCTTTGTCCATCTTCACTTCTTCTGTTTTCAAAAAAACCATTAACTGTTTATCATATATATTCAACTGTTATCCACCAATTACTATTGAGGCTCTGTACATACTTCTTCAATGGCCTCCACTCCATCCAGGTTAGGCTTTACAAGCTTTCAATTTACAGTCTTTATTTAAATTACTGTCAAATATAAACTGTGCATATATTAGTTTAGAACTACGTTTGAGTATAAACCCTAGGACAGTTAAACTATATATATATTATAGGAATATGACCTAGGATTGAGAATGTCTTCCCGGTGAAGGCTCTTTCCTAATTAGAGATCTGTAGTTCAAACCCCCAAGATGAATTATTCCCGGTGAAACATCTTGGCAAAAACCTTAGAACCCAAAATAGAACACATCCACCCAAAGAGGAATTATTCCCGGTGAAACCT
Organism: Vicia villosa; assembly: GCF_029867415.1. Lineage (NCBI taxonomy): Eukaryota > Viridiplantae > Streptophyta > Magnoliopsida > Fabales > Fabaceae > Vicia > Vicia villosa. Next base: position 374,418 of record NW_026705391.1, on the reverse strand, counting down.
CTTACCCATTTGCTTAAAGCCAAAATAAGTTCAAAACTACATAGCTTTCTCTTGTGCTATAACAAGGACCCTCGATGACCCTCGATTAGCCTCCTCTTGGGCTTTGTACAAGGACCCACAGGCTTCTTAAAAGCATTTCCAGCTTCCTCTTGAGCTTGTATACAAGGACCCATCAGGTTTCTTATAAACATAGGAACAGGTCTTTAGTCACCTTTTAACATACCCTGGTGAGTTTCTTCCAATTTAAACCAGACTTTAAAACAAGCTAAGTTTGTCTCAATTTTACATTGAGTACACCTTTTGGAATGAGAGACATGGACAGTCTCTGTCACCCTTATCTTCATCAATCTTCCTTAGCAGAGTCAAGGATCCATGTTTGCTCATCCTCAGCATGTGTCAGCCTTCATCTTGGGCTTTAAACAAGAAGTCTCCACTAGATAATCTTTCTACCAATCATTTTAACAAAAACCCCTGGAAAGGGTTAGCCTCCATTCATTCTTTCATCTTAATCAAAACCCCTGGAAAGGGTTAGCCTCCAAAATCACTTCTTCAAAAACCAAAGATTCATTTCTCTTAGGAGATAATTTCCCCAAAAGAGTTAAAACCCCTGGAAAGGGTCAGCCTCCAAAAACATGACAAAAATCAGTCTTTTAACAGACAATTTTACCAGCTGAGTCAAAATCCCTGGAAAGGGTTAGCTTCCAAAAATCATCATCAGTCTTTTAAATAAATCCTTCAGTAAAGTCAAAATCCAACAAAAACAGTTAGCCTCAACCTTGGGCTTCATACAAGGCACCAAAAAACAATAAATTCCCCTGTTAATAGTCAGCCTCAACCTTGGGCATTGTGCAAGGCAGATAATAGAGCCTCCCCTAGTGAGTCCTTCATTGTTCAGTAGCCACAACCTTGGGCTTTGTACAAGGCAAATAAACCATATTTCATATGTCAAAGATTCCTAACATCTAGGATCTTTTCCCATAGAGTCATCCATACTCAGTTTATTTAAGAGTCAACCTCAATTCTGGGCTTTGTACAGAACACCAAATAAAACCCATCAAAATAGTTTTTCCCTAAGTAGAGTCAGCCTCAATTCTGGGCTTTGTACAGAACATAAAAATCCCTTGTAAACTAATCCCCAGTGGAGTTTTCTCCCAGAGTCATAATAATAATCAATCAATCAAAAAGCCTCAAGCTTGGGCCTCATACAAGCCAGTTAAAAAATCAAATCTTTTATACAGTAGATAGACATAGCTTATCTCTATAGAGAGATCTTTCCTCTATCTCACCACATTCAAACAAACAAACATTACATTTCATTTTAATCAAGTCTCCCATTTAGGATTTTGAAAGGCATGAGCTGGCAGTAAAACCCAGACATGTGGTAACTTTCCCTAATTTGGATGAGCATCTTTCTTTCATTTAAGAGGCATTTGACTGGTATACTTGCACATACACAAGTAAGGTCCCCCTCTTGAATGAAATGAATTCAGTTATTCTGTCACTCTTTTAATGTTTGTGGTGGAATAGTAGAAATACCTCTCTGTAAAGATAACTTCATGTCTCTTTACTGTAAACAGAGATTTAATTCAAGCTTCAACCTTGAGCTTCAAGCAAGGCACCCAAAAATAATTAATAGTTAATTAGTTCCCCGAACTACATTAAGCTCTGACTTCCATTAGGGATATGTAGGCATGAGGTTCACAAGGAATCTCAGCGAGCTAATAAAATACCAAAAATAGTCTGTCTGTCTGTCTGTCTTTCTTTTATTCAATTCAATTCCTTCTCCTAACACAAAGGAGAAACTTTCCCATTAATCATTAGCAGCATAATCACAATGACACAGAGAAGGTTCCTGTAGAGTACTACAGATATGTAGGGTGTTTAAACACTTCCCTATGTATAACCGACCTCCCGGACTCCAGAATTTCTAGTCTAGGTGAAATCCCCACACTTAGCAAACTCCTAGGGTTTAGTTGAGATCTTTTTTTCCCTTTCCTACTCGTAGGACAATAAGAAAGTTCGTGTGATATCGTAGGAAAAACTGAAATAAAATTCATCCCACCACGGGCGCATTCTCCTTCCAAATTTCGCGTGAAGGGTCTAGCGTGCCGTCCTCCCAAGTGAAACGGGGAGGTAAAAAAAACGACACCACAGAAAAAATGGCGACTCTGCTGGGGATATAAGTCTTAAAAACCTTGGTTTTTCATCCAAACCATTGGTTGACCTGTTGCTGGTCCAATCCCAATGAGGAATTAGGGATGCCAAATTCCCCCTCAAACAAGAGAGGTCCTGCCTAACCTCTGTGTCATTTCATGTGTTTGCTGCATATATATTTGTTTATTTTGTTTATTCTGTATCGGGAAAGGGCTTGATTCCCCCTTGTGGTGAGAAATCCTATACCCGAATTTGAGTGCAACATAAGATAGGATGGAGGATGTCTTCCCGATGAAGACCCTCTAATCTTGGTTCACAATTCTACTCTAGGGATTTGCCTGGCTGGTTGTGATTAACTGCGCCACTGCATTCCGAGACTGATTTGTACCAGGAGGACCTAGAAACACATTAACCCCACTTAAAGCCTTTTTTTAGGATGTAGAGCGGTGATTATGAAAGTAATTGTCACGCAGATACTACACTCAGAGAAAACTCTCTTATAGATACCAATCAACGTATCTTTAAGGTTGAGCAAAAACTCTGAGACCCCTAGAACCCGTTCTACAGGTACAAAAATCCTTAACCTTAGTTTACCATTGGGGCGAGGTTTGCGTTTTGACTTCATGACCACTATACCCTTCAACGCCATGTTTGTTTAAAAACTCTTGTGTGTGCATTCATGCATTCATTAATAACAACTAAAAACAAAAAGAGTCTTTTTCGAGTCGTTTTTCAAGGAAACTAAATAACGAACGTTTTGAACTTCATAGAAAAAGAGAAACGGAGAAAGGACTTAAGGATCTATACCATGGATTATGGGAGAAAGAGAGCTAGGAAATACACCTTCAAGATTCCCCAGGTCGAGGAACTGGGAAAGCTCGGAAAACTGGTGGTCAACCCCCAGGCTTTCAGGGAGAAGTATGGAAAACTTCTGCCTTTGCTCAATACCAACATTGTGGATGGGATCCTTCCCACCTTGGTACAGTTTTACGATCCAACGTATCACTGCTTCACCTTTCCATATTATCATCTCATGCCTACGCTGGAGGAGTACTCTCGTCTGATTGGAATACCCGTGTACGCGCAAGATCCGTACTCCGGTTTGGAAAAGAATCCTGACGACATTATCATTGCTGCAACTACTCCTTTGAACGTAGTCGACATCAGAACTCATATGGTGAGTAGAGGAGGAATTCAAGGATTGCCTTCCAAATTCTTGTTTGATCAAGCTCGGTACTTCGTCAGCATCCAAGATATGAGCGCTTTCGAGGAAATCTTGGCTTTGCTTATCTACGAATTGTTTTTGTTCCCTAACATTAACGATTTCGTCGACATCAACGCAATTAAGATCTTCTTAATTGGAAATCCAGTTCTAACCTTGCTTGCGGATGCTTATCACTCTGTGCATTCAAGAAACCTGCAGCGAGGAGGATTAATCACATGCTGCGTACCGTTGTTATACGAATGGTTCGTTTCGCACCTGCCAAAGTCTAGCACTTTCTGGAATATGAGGGATGGCCTTTACTGGTCACAGAAAATCATGTCCCTCACCCATACGGACATTGAGTGGTGTAGTCCTGACAACGACGAAACCAAGATCACCTTCAGTTGCGGAAGTTTTTCCAACATACCCCTTATTGGAACTAAGGGAGGAATCAGTTACAATCCAGCTTTAGCCCGTCGTCAATACGGCTATCCCATGAAAAATATTCCAAGTAACATATCGACGATCATGGCAACATGCTGAAGAAGGAAATTGTCCAAGCCTGGCGTCTTGTTCACAGCAAAGGGAGAAGATTGTTAGGAAAACATCTTTGCATCTCCCTGGATCCTTACCTTCAATGGGTACGCATCAGAGTATTCAAGCTCAGGATGCCATATCAGCATCAAGAACCTAATCCCCTAAGGGAACCAATATACCTTTTCTCCACCGATGTTGAAAAATTGCAAGCGGCATTAAACAAGGTATGCCAAGAAAGGAATGCTTGGAGGAACAAGTATCGAATCGTCAACACGGAAAATGTTGAGATTCAAAACATCCTAAGAAGGAAGGATGAGTTACTTGAAGTGCTCGATCGACAAGTGTCACAAACGTCACTTTCTCATCATATCCCTCCTGCTTCCTGGATCATCGATCAGCTCACGTCAGAGAATGCTCAGCTCAAGAAACAGAAGAAGATGCTAGAATGTGAAGTCGGCTCTTCGTCAAAATTTTAGAGTCCTTTCTCTCAGTTTCTCTGTATTTCCCTTTTCAAAGTGTGTAAAAAAATGGCGTTTTCGCTTAATTAATAAAAGTTTGATGTTTCATAACGTAATTATGGTGTTTCCTTGAAAAATATTAACTTAATTGCATATCATACATCGCTTTAGTCGTACGCACTGACACGAGAATTGTCGCGGATCTAATAGTCACTTTCCTTTCTCCAGAAAGAGAGGAGGAGAAGGAGGTGAACCAAGACTTTCAAGCTGTCTCATCCATACAACACTCGTTCAAGTCGCAAGAAGAGAATGGAAGACTTTGAGCAAGAGAATGGAGAACTCAGAGAAGAGGTTAATACTCTCAAAGATGCTATTGAAAGGCTCAACAGCATGGTAGAAGCCCTGGTGGTTGCACAGAATCGACCAACGCCAGAAGAACCACAAAGGACTGTGGTTTCCGAGATTGTTTCTACTCCTATTCCTCAGTATGCCATGCCACCCAACCGACCTTGGGGCATGCCGTATAACTTTATTCCAGAAGGGTACATACCCCCAGTTTCTGAAGTTCCAAGAGCTACAATGGAGATACAACCACCGGAGGGTTACAAACCTCTGGAAATTGAAGTTCCAAGAGCAACGGCAACAGGTTTCACACAACAGAATGCTGAGATTCCAAGATCTGCTGTCATGGCTTCTCCACAGCCCATTATGCATACTTTTCCTCCACAGGGCGGACAAGTATATCATCACGCTCCCAGTGAGGACGTTGGCGTGTATGAAAGATTGGACGAGTTCCAGGAACAGTTTCTGCAAATGCAGAAGGAACTCAAGACTCTTCGAGGACAAGATCTATTTGGAAAGAATGCTGCAGACCTCTGTCTGGTTCCAAATGTTAAGATTCCTCACAAATTCAAAGTACCAGATTTCGAGAAGTACAAAGGGAATTCATGCCCACAAAGTCATCTCGTGATGTACGCTCGAAGAATGTCAACTCAGACTGATAATCAACAATTACTCATTCATTATTTTCAAGACAGCTTGACAGGTGCTGCACTCAAATGGTACATGAACTTGGACAGTTCAGAGATTCATACTTTTCGAGACCTCGGAGAGGCCTTCGTCAAACAGTATAAGTACAATCTGGATATGGCTCCCGACAGAGATCAACTCCGGGCCATGACTCAAAAGGATAGAGAAAGCTTCAAGGAATACGCTCAGAGATGGCGTGAAGTTGCTGCTCAAATTTGTCCACCACTTGAAGAGAAAGAAATGACAAAAATCTATCTCAAGACTTTGAGTCCATTTTACTACGGACGAATGGTTGCAAGTGCACCAAGTGACTTTACCGAGATGGTAAACATGGGTGTACGTTTAGAAGAAGCAGTTCGGGAAGGACGCTTGAACAAAGAACCAGAATCTTCTATTGGTCCAAGGAAGTATGGAAGTTCTTTCCAGAAGAAAAAGGATCAAGATGTTAGCAATGTCTTGCACAAAATCAAGAAGAAATTCCAACCTCAAGTTGCAACAATAACTCCGGTTGTTAACTCAGCGCTAGCTTATCAACCTCAGGTCTCGCAACAAAAAATTCAACAAAGGTCGCAGCAACCTCAGCAGCAGGTTCGACCTCCAAATTACAACAATCGGGCTCCAAGGTATCCTGCCTTTGACCCAGTACCAATGCCGTATGCGGAATTGTTTCCAACATTACTGGCAAAAGGACTCATTCAGACAAGGAGTCCTCCAAATCCTACAAACAGTTCCTCACCATGGTATAAGGCTGACCAATCCTGTCCCTATCATCAGGGGGCACCAGGTCACAATATTGAGAATTGTTTCTCTTTCAAGATTGACGTCCAACGATTAGTGAAGAGCGGAATGCTATCCTTCAAAGATACTAGTCCAAACGTCCAAGCAAATCCTTTGCCGCAGCATAAAGAAGCTTCAGTAAATCTGATAGATCAACACCCTAACGTCATTCAAATCTACGACATTCGTCAGATAGGGGAAAATCTTGTCAAGATGCACGCTAAACAAGCTGGGTACGACCATGTACCACCTCACAACTACTTCACATGTGATATTTGTCTAAAGAATAATCAAGGATGTGCCGTAGTTCAAGCTGCATTACAAGAACAAATGGACTTAGGATGGATTCAACATATCCGAGTCAGAACTGAACATGACATCAACATGGTTCAAGGATGTCCAGGAGAATACAAAATCTACAAAGTTGAAGATCTTGAAGGATTGGTAGTCAGGTTCCATAAAACTTTAAATGGACTTGCCTACTTTGGAACAGATTTCCACGCTTACAGTAGATGCAGAATTTGTCGAAGAAATTCACAAGGATGTTTGCGTGTTTGCAACGACATTCAAAAGCTGATGGATGACAATACCATTACTGTTCTTGCCAACAGAGAAGATGACGAAGTCTTTACCGTATCTCCTCAAATTAATCAAGTTGAACCAATGCAAGTTAAGTATGATAGCAGGAAGACAGCAGTTGCTCCGTTAGTCATCTACTTACCAGGTCCTGTACCGTATGAGTCTAGCAAGGCTATACCATACAAATACAATGCTACATTCATTGAAAATGGTAAGGAAATACCATTATCGTCTGTTGTCAACATTGCTGATGTTAGTCGAGTCACCAGAAGTGGACGAGTCTTCAACAGAACAACAGAAAATGTGGAGAAACCTTCGGAGGAAGTACCACATAGGCAAGACAATCATCCGACCAATGCTGTTCAAGCGAAAGAAAATGATGAGATCTTGAAGTTAATCCAGAGGAGTGAATACAACATTGTAGATCAATTACTACATACTCCGTCTAGGATATCTGTTCTCTCCCTACTATTGAGTTCTGAAGCTCATAGGGAAGCTCTACAGAAAGTTTTGAAACAAGCTTTTGTAGAACCAAGTGTTACAATAAGCCAATTCAACAACATCGTTGCCAACATCTCCGCCAGAACTAACCTTAGTTTCTGTGATGAAGATCTTCCTGGAGAAGGAGTGGACCACAATCTTCCACTTCACATCTCAGTTGGCTGCATGGGTGATGTACTCACAGGAGTCCTAATAGACAACGGATCCTCTCTCAACGTCATGCCGAAATCAACATTGTCAAGATTATCTTTCGAAGATTACCCTCTAAGAAAAATTCATGTCATCGTCAAAGAATTTGATGGATCAAGGAAGTCAATTTTTGGAGAAGTGGATCTTCCCATAACTATTGGACCTCAGACGTTCAAAATCACTTTCCAAGTCATGGATATTCCAGCACAATACAGTTGTTTGCTAGGTCGCCCGTGGATTCATGAGGCTGGGGCAATTACTTCAACACTTCATCAGAAACTGAAGTTCATAAGAAATGACAAATTGGTAACCGTATGTGGAGAACGAGCTCTGATCGTCAGCAACCTGTCATCATTCTCCGACATAGAACCAAAAGAAGTTGTTGGAACTAAATTCCAAGCACTTTCCTTGGATAAGGAAAAAGGAAAGGAGAAAGCAGCGTCTATTTCTTCCTACAGAGATGCAATCCAAGTTGTAAAGGATGGCACTACCAGTGGTTGGGGGCACATTAATATTCCTACCAACAACAAGAACAGAACAGGAATTGGATTCTTTCCAACATCATCAAAAGCTATTCCAGGGATTGAGGTAGTTCTCCCTATTCAAGAAACTTTCTGCAGTGGAGGTTTTCTTCAACCTGTTCAACAAACAGTCAATACCATCGGTACGGAAAACACCGATGAAGAGGAATGGCTATCCTATCTTAACAAAGCAGGATACATATCCCTATCAGAGTCTGATTCACCTTGCTGTTATCCGACTAAAGGATCTGAAAATAAGACTCAACCAAGCAGTGACGAAGTTACAAATAGCTTCACCACTAGAAGTCATGGTTCATCAGAAGAAGTTCCTCCTATCCCCGAAGAGACTTGGGATACATTAGGAGAACCAAGCGGAAAATTCGACTACATGGTGAAATACTCTGCTCCTGAAAGTTCAAGAATCTCTCTTGAAGATATTGTTCCAACTGGATGGAACAGTGATTTTGAGTACCTCTCTTAGCCAAAAGAGATATATAACCCTTGCTATTCATCATCATCGACTAGTGAAATCATCATTGAGGATTATATCCCCAAGTCACCTTCCGAGGCTACGGATCTAGAGTTCACATATCTAGTCAATGCCATCTTGGGAGAAGAGCAAGACCAAAATACAGAAGAGGATGATCTCGAAAGTGTCTCCGACAACGAGTCTCTCCATTCAGAAGATTGGAAGTTTCCTCAAAAGAAAGTTCGACATACTCCACTTGGGAATGGGTATGCTCACACCGCTCAGTCTGCTGAAGTAGAAGAAGATCGTCTGAGTGTTGCAAAGACAGTGGTTGGTAAATCAAGACCTACCACAGGCCAACTTAAGCCTAAGGTTCCAGATTACATAGTGCACAATGGGG